>NC_140209.1:48105912-48508412 GCF_951802725.1 Rutilus rutilus | reverse complement strand
AAAACTTGATCCATATATCAAACACGCTCGCATGAATTAATATGAAACTCGGTACACATATAGATCTCATCGGGCCGAACAACTTTACCCCGGTCAAGTTTTACGCCAGCCCAACAGGAAGTCGGCTATTATGGGTTGTTTGGAAAATGCTTGCTGTGGAATGTGAAATACTCCTCCTAGAAAATTCACCGTGTCCCCTTCAAACTCGGTGTGCATGTAGTCAAGACTTTGAGGATGCTAAATTGCGGACGGATTTTTGATATCTCGAACGGTTTGGCCGTGGCGAGGAATCGAATTTATGGCGAGAAAAGAGAAACACGGAAGTGGAATAACTTCTGCATACATTAACTGATCTTGATGAAACTTCAGCAGTGTGTTCGTGGTAAGAGGCCGATCAGATGGATGTAGCTATTGTGAGTCAAAGTTATAGCGCCACCAACTGGCAGCAGGAAGTGTGTCACTTTCAACATGCTTTTGACAAAAGTGGGGGGGTTAGTTTTAACTACAGTAAAGAAAAAATAGTTTGTATATTGTTCTCATCAAGCCGGACAACTTTCTAATTTACATTCAATAGCTCTGGCCATCAGGAAGTCAGATATTTTGGTCTGAATGTGAATTTTTTTGCAAAATCAGCCTCTGAATTTTTAGCCACTCCTCTTAAACTATTTATTTTATTCGTACCAAACTTTTTCAACATGATGAAACTACATTAAATATGCTAAGTTGTGAATGGATAATAAATATCTCAAACGGTTTTGCTATGGTGAGGGATTAATGTCCAAAAAGGAAACACTAAAAATCTTCTAAAAATGTAATTATATACCATTTATTTCTATATAAAAGTATACAAATATCACAACTAAACCCATTTTATTCTGTTTTTGCAATTCAAGAAGAATGAAAAAGTTAAAAACAGGCTATTTAGTGCTATTTGGTTCAACAAAAAAGCAAACATAGGGCTATACTGCCCTCTTGTGTCCAAAAGGACATCAAAATAGTATATAAAACTTTTTACTAGGTAAGCCTATTGTATTTAAATATACATTTATTAGGTATATGACTGTGAGGATATTTTCCCATCGGTTAATCGACGTGTGACACGAGCGGGTGCTTTTAAATCGCTAATATAAAAGTGAAAGTAAAAAAACGGACGTCCGCACGGACATTGATAATGGTGCACGTTGGAAAGAATGATACTTTTAAACATAACACTAAACCGCCATTAGGTGTCGCCAGGCGACCATCTTAATGAGCGAGTCATTGATTCATTCGTTCAAACGATTCGTTCCAATGACTGAGTCATTCATGATTGAGACAGATGTTTATGGATTGACCATTGAATCTTTGAGTCAAGCGATTCGTTTCAAAATGCTGAATCATTCAGTAATGAGAAAACAAGTTGCTGTGATCTTTGTTTAACTATTTTTGCTGCTGAAACAGAACAAAAACAGTCAATATTGCATCTAAAATGTAAGTGACTTAATTGTAACTGTTTATTAACCTGTTGTATGAAATCAATGTCACAGTTTCAATCGTGATTGTATTCAGGAAATAGTTGCCTACTCGTCAAGTGAGGTTGCTTAACTCTATCATATGTTATAAAATATATAAAAACTCCATATTTGTAATTTTTATAGTCAGTATGTTGTTAACTGGGTTGCTTTTTTGTGTGCTGATCTCATTTGTTTACAATTCTCCTGGAGAAGCAGCATGAGCCTCAGCAGTGCAACCTTGTTACCATTGATCAGTAATACATTTATTATTAACTGATGATTGCAACTTAAAATGAATGTAATGAAATTAGAATAATCTCTCGTTTTAGTGATTCCCAAGTTATTTTTTTGTTATTGACGTTCTAATCAGGCTATACTCTGGTCGGGCAAGTAAAATTCTCTTTCAGGTAGCCCTATTGTATTTATATATAAATATATTAGGGATGTGACTGTGATAAAATTTTCCCACCGGTTAATCGATGTGTGACACCGCTGAGCGCTTTTAAATCGCTAACTATAGTATACTATATACTAGTAAAATACAGACGTCCGCACAGACATTGATAATGGTGCGGAGTAGAGCGAGCATTTTCAATTTATTCCTATGGATGTAGGAATTAACTAAAACATTTTATTTATGTTTTTGTGTCCACTGTTCAACCGCAACCGCGTCACACACACACACACACATTCCAGAATTGCAATCTTGACATCGCAGCCTGTTCATTATAGCCCTAATACAATATAATAATAAAAATAGTCAACCTAACATAAACGAATTACACTGCTCTGTTTAAATAGTCAGTAGTACAATCTGTACCATTCACAGTAAGCAGAGCTCCACTGTGATGTTTCCAAGAACATTTTTGCGCGTGTGAAGAGGATGATTTTTTCCATCGATATTGGAACACGAGTGAAGTACAAAGCCTATAATAAAGAATAGTTTAGCATCCAAATACATCGCAAATATTGAAACATTTTGATTCTAATGAGAGGGTTACGTGAGACCAACACTGCTTACTTTCGTTTTTATTTTTACATTAAATTTAAAGGATTTGTTGTGGAATATTTTGGGTGTATCATAAAATCAGAATAAGGTAAGACAAGTAAAATTTTCTGTCTTATATTTATATATATACGTATATATATATATATATATATGTGTGTGTGTGTATATATATATATATATATATATATATATATATATAAATATAGCTGCGAGCAGCGATGGAGGGCCAAAGCCGGTGGCACCGCCATCCCCGGTGCCTTTAGGTAACTAAAGGCACCGGGGTGGCGGTGCCACCGGCTTGGGCCCGCAATCGCTGCTCGCAGCTATATTTATATATATATATTTATTATTATTATTAGGGCCCGAGCACCGATGGTGTGAGGACCCTCTTGGAATTGCTCTGTTTATTATTATTATTATTATTATTATTAGGGCCCAAGCCCTGAAAGGGCGAAGGCCCTATTGTTTTCGTTAGGATTATTATTATTAGGGCCCAAGCCCTGAAAGGGCGAAGGCCCTATTGTTTTCGTTAGGATTATTATTATTATTATTATTATTATTATTGTTCTTCAAGGGTTCGGGGGCTTTTGGGGCCTTTAACGTGCTCAAAAACTCATGAAACTTTGCACGCATGTCAGAACCCGCGGCCATTAGGGCCGGGCTGAAGCTGGTACCCGGGCGTGGCAGGGGGGCTCAACAGCGCCCCCTGGTACGGAATCCGAACACTTGTCCATAAATCAAACACACTTGCATGTAATAATATGAAACTCGGAACACATATAGATCTCATCGGGCCGAACAACTTTCGTGCTCTAAGTTTTACGCCAGCCCAACAGGAAGTTGGCTATTATGGGATGTTTGGAAACGCATGCTGTGGAATTTAATGTACTCCTCCTAGGGAATTCATCCAATCGCCTCCAAACTCAGTCAGCATGAAGTCAAGACATTGAGGATGCTAAATTGCGGACGGATTTTTGATATCTCGAACGGTTTGGCCGTGGCGAGGACACGAATTTATGGCGAATAATGGAAACAGGAAGTGTGTTATAACTTCTGCATACATTAACTGATCTTGATGAAACTTCAGCAGTGTGTTCGTTGTAAGAGGCCGATCACATGGATGTGACTACTGTGAGTCTAAGTTAAAGCGCCACCAACTGGCAGCAGGAAGTGTGTCCCTTTCAAAATGCTTTAAAATCACCCTCTTATTTTTACCCAATTTGCTTCAAACTTTATGTGTATAATGTAAACACACGGCAGATGTAGACCTGTGAAAGGATTTTTGATATCTTTAATAATGTTGCCATGGCAACGCTTCAAACTTTAATATTCTTTTTTGATGCTTTTGAGACTCTTAACATACTTGAAATTGCATGAAACTCGACAGACACATCACATTTATTAGCCAGTAGACATGTGCAAAGTTTCAGAAACGGGCGTGGTGAGGGGCTCAGTAGCGCCACCTTTAGTCATAAGTGGGGGGGGTTAGTTTTATCAACAGCAACAAAACTTGGTATGTGTATTGTTCTCATCAAGACGGACAACTTTCTAATTGACATTAACTACCTCCAACCAACAGGAAGAGAGATATTTTGGTTTGAATGTGGATTTTCTGAAGAATTTTCTCTCCCTCTCTCTGTGTCTCTGTGTGTGAGAGGGGAGGGGGGAATTTGACTATTGCTTTTATATTGTTAATCAAGGTTTCAGGGGCTTTTGGGGTCCTTAACGTGCTCAAAAACTCTTGAAACTTTGCACACAAGTCAGAACCCCCTGCCATCAGGGACAGGCTGAAGCTGGTACCCGGGCGTGGCAGGGGGGCTCAACAGCGCCCCCTTGAACGGGGTCCCAAAACTTGGTCCATAGATCAAACACGCTTGCATGAATTAATATGAAACTCGGTACACATATAGATCTCATCGGGCCGAACAACTTTCCCCCGGTCAAGTTTTACGCCAGCCCAACAGGAAGTCGGCTATTATTGGTTGTTTGGAAAACGCTTCCTGTGGAATGCGAAGTACTCCTCCTAGAAAATTCACCGTGTCCCCTCCAAACTCGGTGTGCATGTAGTCAAGACTTTGAGGATGCTAAATTGCGGACGGATTTTTGATATCTCGAACGGTTTGGCCGTGGCGAGGAATCGAATTTATGGCGAGAAAAGAGAAACACGAAGTGGAATAACTTCTGCATACATTAACTGATCTTGATGAAACTTCAGCAGTGTGTTCGTGGTAAGAGGCCGATCAGATGGATGTAACTATTGTGATTCAAAGTTATAGCGCCACCAACTGGCAGCAGGAAGTTTGTCACTTTCAACATGCTTTTGACAAAAGTGGGGGGGTTAGTTTTAACTCCAGTAAAAAAAACTCAGTTCATATATTGATCTCATCGACCCGGACAACTTTCTAATTTAAAGTCATTAGCTCTGACCATCAGGAAGTCAGATATTTTGGTCTGAATGTGGATTTTTTTGCAAAATCAGCCTCTGAATCTTTAGCCACCTTTATCTAAGTGGTTATTTTATTCCCACCAAACTTTTTCAACATGATAAAAATATATTAATGATGCTAAATTGTGAACGGATAATAAATATCTCAAACGGTTTTGCTATGGCGAGGGATTAAAGTAATGTCAAAAAAGTAAACACTAAAAGGCTCATATATTCTAAAAATGTAATTATACACCATTTATTACTACATAAAAGTATACAAATATCAGAACTTAACTCATTTTATTCTTTTTTTTTTCAATTTAAGAATGAAGTTTAAGTTTAAAAACTGCCAGAATGGTTGTTTAGTCTAAACAATAAATAAATAAAGTCAAACATAGTGCTATACTGCCCTCTTGTGTTCAAAATCAGGTAGGCCTATTATATCTATATAAAAATATACTAGGTATGTGACGGTGAGAATATTTTACCACCGGTTAACTGACGTGTGACACTGCTGGGGGCTTTTTAATCGCTAACTTAAAAACGAAAGTAAAATATGTTCGTCCGCACGGACATTGATAATGGTGCGGAGCAGAGCGAGCGTTTTCAATAAATTCCTATGGAAGGAGGAATGACCTAAGAAACGTTGACTCTGTTCTGCTCGTTCCTCGCTGAGGACGCGCACCATTATGAATGCCTGTGCAGCCGTGAGCATTTTAGTTTCATTTTCGGGGCGGATTGCTTGAATGTATTTAAAAAAAGCACAATGTTGTGTTTTATTGCGACTGTACAAAAATATAAGTTACCACTTTGCAGTTTGAATGATGTTCTGAACAAAATGACAGAGTATGTTTTTATGTGTCCACTGTTCAATCGCGCCCTCGTTTTAGTGATTCCCAAGTTATTTTTTCATTTAAGTTTTTTCATTGTTCTAATCAGGTCAGGCAAGTAAAATGATCTGTCTTATCCCTTACATTTTTATATAATTATATAAATATATAATACACTACTGTTCAAAAAATTGGCGTCAGTAAGATTTTTAAGCTAAGTTTCTTCTGCTCACCAAGGCTGCATTTGTTTGATTAAAAATACAAACAAAAACAGTAATATTGTAAAATAGTATTCCAATTTAAAACAGCTGCTTTCTATTTTAATATATTTTAAACTGTTATTTATTCCTGTGATCAAAGCTGAGTTTTCAGCATCATTATTCCAGTCGTCACTGTCACATGATCCTTCAGAAATTATTCTAATATGATGATTGATGCTCAAGAAACATTCATTATTATTTTAAATGTCGAAAACAGTTATGTACAGTCTTTGATGAATAGAAAGTTCAAAAGAACAGCATTTATCTGAAATCTAAAGCTTTTGTAACATTAAACACTACCGTTCAGAAGTTTGGGGTCAGTAATAATTTTTATTTTATTTTTGGGGGAAAGAAATAAATAAATCAATACTTTTATTCATCGAGAATGAGTTAAACTGATAAAAAGTTACAGTACAGACATTTATAATGTTAAAAAAAATTATATTTGAAATAAATGCTGTTCTTTTGAACTTTACATTCATCAACGCATTTTGAAAAAAAATCTGTACACAACTGTTTTCAACATTGAAAATAATAATTAATATTTATTGACCATCAATCATCATATTAGAATGGTTTCTGAAGGATCATGTGACACTGAAGACGGGAGTAATGATGCTGAAAACTCAGCTTTGATCACATAAATTAATTACAGTGTAAAATATTTTATAATAGAAAACAGCTGTTTTAAATTGGAATAATATTTCACAATATTACTGTTTTTGTTTGTATTTTTAATCAAATAAATGCAGCCTTGGTGAGCAGAAGAGACTTCTCCTAAAAACATTGAAAATCTTCCTTACCCCAAGCTTTTGAACGGTATATATATATATATATATATATATATATGTTTGTATAATATATATATATATATATATATATATATATATATATAAATATAGCTGCGAGCAGCGATGGAGGGCCAAAGCCGGCGTTACCGCCACCCCGGTGCCTTTAGGTAACTAAAGGCACCGGGGTTGCGGTGCCACCGGCTTGGGCCCGTAATCGCTGCTCGCAGCTATATTTATTATTATTATTATTATTGTTCTTCAAGGGTTCGGGGGCTTTTAGGGCCTTTAACGTGCTCAAAAACTCATGAAACTTTGCACGCATGTCAGAACCCGCGGCCATTAGGGCCGGGCTGAAGCTGGTACCCGGGCGTGGCAGGGGGGCTCAACAGCGCCCCCTGGTACGGAATCCGAACACTTGTCCATAAATCAAACACACTTGCATGTAATAATATGAAACTCGGAACACATATAGATCTCATCGGGCCGAACAACTTTCGTGCTCTAAGTTTTACGCCAGCCCAACAGGAAGTTGGCTATTATGGGATGTTTGGAAACGCATGCTGTGGAATTTAATGTACTCCTCCTAGGGAATTCATCCAATCGCCTCCAAACTCGGTCAGCATGAAGTCAAGACATTGAGGATGCTAAATTGCGGACGGATTTTTGATATCTCGAACGGTTTGGCCGTGGCGAGGACACGAATTTATGGCGAATAATGGAAACAGGAAGTGTGTTATAACTTCTGCATACATTAACTGATCTTGATGAAACTTCAGCAGTGTGTTCGTTGTAAGAGGCCGATCACATGGATGTGACTACTGTGAGTCTAAGTTAAAGCGCCACCAACTGGCAGCAGGAAGTGTGTCCCTTTCAAAATGCTTTAAAATCACCCTCTTATTTTTACCCAATTTGCTTCAAACTTTATGTGTATAATGTAAACACACGGCAGATGTAGACCTGTGAAAGGATTTTTGATATCTTTAATAATGTTGCCATGGCAACGCTTCAAACTTTAATATTCTTTTTTGATGCTTTTGAGACTCTTAACATACTTGAAATTGCATGAAACTCGACAGACACATCACATTTATTAGCCAGTAGACATGTGCAAAGTTTCAGAAACGGGCGTGGTGAGGGGCTCAGTAGCGCCACCTTTAGTCATAAGTGGGGGGGGTTAGTTTTATCAACAGCAACAAAACTTGGTATGTGTATTGTTCTCATCAAGACGGACAACTTTCTAATTGACATTAACTACCTCCGACCAACAGGAAGAGAGATATTTTGGTTTGAATGTGGATTTTCTGAAGAATTTTCTCTCCCTCTCTCTGTGTCTCTGTGTGTGAGAGGGGAGGGGGGAATTTGACTATTGCTTTTATATTGTTAATCAAGGTTTCAGGGGCTTTTGGGGTCCTTAACGTGCTCAAAAACTCTTGAAACTTTGCACACAAGTCAGAACCCCCTGCCATCAGGGACAGGCTGAAGCTGGTACCCGGGCGTGGCAGGGGGGCTCAACAGCGCCCCCTTGAACGGGGTCCCAAAACTTGGTCCATAGATCAAACACGCTTGCATGAATTAATATGAAACTCGGTACACATATAGATCTCATCGGGCCGAACAACTTTACCCCGGTCAAGTTTTACGCCAGCCCAACAGGAAGTCGGCTATTATGGGTTGTTTGGAAAACGCTTGCTGTGGAATGTGAAATACTCCTCCTAGAAAATTCACCGTGTCCCCTTCAAACTCGGTGTGCATGTAGTCAAGACTTTGAGGATGCTAAATTGCGGACGGATTTTTGATATCTCGAACGGTTTGGCCGTGGCGAGGAATCGAATTTATGGCGAGAAAAGAGAAACACGAAGTGGAATAACTTCTGCATACATTAACTGATCTTGATGAAACTTCAGCAGTGTGTTCGTGGTAAGAGGCCGATCAGATGGATGTAACTATTGTGATTCAAAGTTATAGCGCCACCAACTGGCAGCAGGAAGTTTGTCACTTTCAACATGCTTTTGACAAAAGTGGGGGGGTTAGTTTTAACTCCAGTAAAAAAAACTCAGTTCATATATTGATCTCATCGACCCGGACAACTTTCTAATTTAAAGTCATTAGCTCTGACCATCAGGAAGTCAGATATTTTGGTCTGAATGTGGATTTTTTTGCAAAATCAGCCTCTGAATTTTTAGCCACCTTTATCTAAGTGGTTATTTTATTCCCACCAAACTTTTTCAACATGATAAAAATATATTAATGATGCTAAATTGTGAACGGATAATAAATATCTCAAACGGTTTTGCTATGGCGAGGGATTAAAGTAATGTCAAAAAAGTAAACACTAAAAGGCTCATATATTCTAAAAATGTAATTATACACCATTTATTACTACATAAAAGTATACAAATATCAGAACTTAACTCATTTTATTCTTTTTTTTTCAATTTAAGAATGAAGTTTAAGTTTAAAAACTGCCAGAATGGTTGTTTAGTCTAAACAATAAATAAATAAAGTCAAACATAGTGCTATACTGCCCTCTTGTGTTCAAAATCAGGTAGGCCTATTATATCTATATAAAAATATACTAGGTATGTGACGGTGAGAATATTTTACCACCGGTTAACTGACGTGTGACACTGCTGGGGGCTTTTTAATCGCTAACTTAAAAACGAAAGTAAAATATGTTCGTCCGCACGGACATTGATAATGGTGCGGAGCAGAGCGAGCGTTTTCAATAAATTCCTATGGAAGGAGGAATGACCTAAGAAACGTTGACTCTGTTCTGCTCGTTCCTCGCTGAGGACGCGCACCATTATGAATGCCTGTGCAGCCGTGAGCATTTTAGTTTCATTTTCGGGGCGGATTGCTTGAATGTATTTAAAAAAAGCACAATGTTGTGTTTTATTGCTACTGTACAAAAATATAAGTTACCACTTTGCAGTTTGAATGATGTTCTGAACAAAATGACAGAGTATGTTTTTATGTGTCCACTGTTCAATCGCGCCCTCGTTTTAGTGATTCCCAAGTTATTTTTTCATTTAAGTTTTTTTCATTGTTCTAATCAGGTCAGGCAAGTAAAATGATCTGTCTTATCCCTTACATTTTTATATAATTATATAAATATATAATATACTACTGTTCAAAAATTTGGCGTCAGTAAGATTTTTAAGCTAAGTTTCTTCTGCTCACCAAGGCTGCATTTGTTTGATTAAAGATACAAACAAAAACAGTAATATTGTAAAATAGTATTCCAATTTAAAACAGCTGCTTTCTATTTTAATATATTTTAAACTGTTATTTATTCCTGTGATCAAAGCTGAGTTTTCAGCATCATTATTCCAGTCGTCACTGTCACATGATCCTTCAGAAATTATTCTAATATGATGATTGATGCTCAAGAAACATTCATTATTATTTTAAATGTTGAAAACAGTTATGTACAGTCTTTGATGAATAGAAAGTTCAAAAGAACAGCATTTATCTGAAATCTAAAGCTTTTGTAACATTAAACACTACCGTTCAGAAGTTTGGGGTCAGTAATAATTTTAATTTTATTTTTGGGGGAAAGAAATAAATAAATCAATACTTTTATTCATCGAGAATGAGTTAAACTGATAAAAAGTTACAGTACAGACATTTATAATGTTAAAAAAAATTATATTTGAAATAAATGCTGTTCTTTTGAACTTTACATTCATCAACGCATTTTGAAAAAAAATCTGTACACAACTGTTTTCAACATTGAAAATAATAATTAATATTTATTGACCATCAATCATCATATTAGAATGGTTTCTGAAGGATCATGTGACACTGAAGACGGGAGTAATGATGCTGAAAACTCAGCTTTGATCACATAAATTAATTACAGTGTAAAATATTTTAAAATAGAAAACAGCTGTTTTAAATTGGAATAATATTTCACAATATTACTGTTTTTGTTTCTATTTTTAATCAAATAAATGCAGCCTTGGTGAGCAGAAGAGACTTCTCCTAAAAACATTAAAAATCTTCCTTACCCCAAACTTTTGAACGGTATATATATATATATATATATATATATATATATATATATGTATAATATATATATATATATATATATATATAAATATAGCTGCGAGCAGCGATGGAGGGCCAAAGCCGGCGGTACCGCCACCCCGGTGCCTTTAGGTAACTAAAGGCACCGGGGTTGCGGTGCCACCGGCTTGGGCCCGTAATCGCTGCTCGCAGCTATATTTATTATTAGGGCCCAAGCCCTGAAAGGGCGAAGGCCCTATTGTTTTCGTTAGGATTATTATTATTATTATTATTATTATTATTGTTCAAGGGTTCGGGGGCTTTTGGGGCCTTTAACGTGCTCAAAAACTCATGAAACTTTGCACATAGGTCAGAAGCTGCGGCCATTAGGGCCGCGCTGAAGATGGTACCTGGGCGTGGCAGGGGGGCTCGACAGCGCCCCCTTGAATGGGGTCCGAGTGCGGTCCGAAAACTTGGTCCATATACCAAACACTCTTGCATGAATTAATATGAAACTCGGTACACATATAGATCTTATTGGGCTGAACAACTTTCGTGCTCTAAGTTTTACGCCAGCCCAACAGGAAGTCGGCTATTATGGGTTGTTTGGAAAACGCATGCTGTGGAATTTGATGTACTCCTCCTAGGAAATTCATCCATTCGCCTCAAAACTCGGTGTGCATGAAGTCAAGACATTGAGGGTGATAAATTGCGGACGGATTTTTGATATCTCGAACGGTTTGGCCAAGGCGAGGAAACGAATTTATGGCGAATAATGGGACACAGGAAGTGTATTATAACTTCTGCATACATTGACTGATCTTGATAAAACTTCAGCAGTGTGTTCGTGGTCAGAGGCCGATCACATTGATGTGACTATTGTGAGTCAAAGTTATAGCGCCACCAACTGGCAGCAGGAAGTGTGTCACTTTCAAAATGCTTTGAAATCACCCTCTTATTTTTACCCGATTTGCTTCAAACTTTATGTGTATAATGTAAACACACGGCAGATGTAGACCTGTGAAAGGATTTTTGATATCTTTAATACTGTTGCCATGGCAACGCTTCAAACTTTAATATTCTTTTTTGATGCTTTTGAGACTCTTAACATACTTGAAATTGGATGAAACTCGACAGACACATCACATTTATTAGCCCGTAGACATGTGCAAAGTTTCAGAAACGGGCGTGGTGAGGGGCTCAGTAGCGCCACCTTTAGTCATAAATTGGGCGGTTAGTTTTATCAACAGCAACAAAACTTGGTATGTGTATTGTTCTCATCAAGACGGACAACTTTCTAATTGACATTAACCATCTCCGACCAACAGGAAGAGAGATATTTTGGTTTGAATGTGGATTTTCTGAAGAATTTTCTCTCCCTCTCTCTGTGTCTGTGTGTGTGTGAGGGGAGGGGGGGGATTTGACTATTGCTTTTATATTGTTAATCAAGGTTTCAGGGGCTTTTGGGGTCCTTAACGTGCTCAAAAACTCTTGAAACTTTGCACACAAGTCAGAACCCCCTGCCATCAGGGACGGGCTGAAGCTGGTACCCGGGCGTGGCAGGGGGGCTCAACAGCGCCCCCTTGAACGGGGTCCCAAAACTTGGTCCATAGATCAAACACGCTTGCATTAATTAATATGAAACTCGGTACACATATAGATCTCATCGGGCCGAACAACTTTCCCCCGGTCAAGTTTTACGCCAGCCCAACAGGAAGTCGGCTATTATGGGTTGCTTGGAAAACGCTTGCTGTGGAATGCGAAGTACTCCTCCTAGAGAATTCATCCAATCCCCACCAAACTCGGTGTGCATGAAGTCAAGACATTGAGGATTCTAAATTGCGGACGGATTTTTGATATCTCGAACGGTTTGGCCGTGGCGAGGAAACGAATTTATGGCGAGAAAAGAGAAACACGAAGTGGTATAACTTCTGCATACATTAACTGATCTTGATGAAACTTCACCAGTGTGTTCGTGGTAAGAGGCCGATCAGATGGATGTAACTATTGTGAGTCAAAGTTATAGCGCCACCAACTGGCAGCAAGAAGTGTGTCACTTTCAAAATGCTTTTGACAAAAGTGGGGGGGTTAGTTTTACCCACAGTTACAAAAATCAGTACGTACATTGGTCTCATCAAGCCGGACAACTTTCTAATATACAGTTATTAGCTTCGACCAATAGGAAGTCAGATATTTTGGTTTGAATGTGGATTTATTTGCAAATTCAGCCTCTGCTTTTTACCCACTCCTGCTAAGTGTTTTTTTTTTATTCACACCAAACTTTTTTAACACGATGAAAATACATTAAAGATGCTAAATTGTGAACGGATATTAAATATTTCAAACGGTTTTGACATGGCGAGGGATTAAAATAATGTCAAAAAATGAAACAGAAAACATCTCATATCTTCTTAAAATTTAATTATACACCATTTATTTTTATATAAAATTATACAAATATCAGAACTAAACCAAAACAGAACTAGTTTTGGGTTTATTCAGTTTTTTTCAATTCAAGAATTATTTACAAGTTTAAAATCAGCCAGAATGCGCTATTTAGTAAAAAAAAAAAGTCATACATAGGGCTATACTGCCCTCTTGTGTTCAAAATCAGGTAGGCCCATTGTATATTGTATTTATATATAAATATAATAGCGATGTGACTGAGAATTTTTTCCCACTGGTTAATTGATGTGTGACACCGCGGCGGGGGCTTTTAAATCGCTAACTTAAAGGGATACTCCACTTTAAATTGAAAATTCTGTCATCATATACTCACCCTCATGTTGTTTCAATCCTTTATTAATTTCTTTCTTCTGCTGAACAGAAAGGAAGATATTTAGAAGAATGTCAGTAACCAGACAGTTTCTGGTCTCATTGACTTCCATAGTATACATTTTTTTCCTACTATGGAAGTCAATGGGATCAGAAACTGTCTGGTTACTGACATTCTCCTAAATATCTTCCTTTCTGTTCAGCAGAAGAAAGAAATTCATAAAGGATTAAAACAACATGAGGGTGAGTATATGGTGACAGAATTTTCATTTTAAAGTGGAGTATCCCTTTAAAAGCGAAAGTGAAATACGGTCGTCCAGTAGGAATGAACTAAAAAAACATTCACTCTGTTCTGCTCGTTCCTCGCTGTAGACGCGTTATTGCCCATGCAGCCGTGAGCATTTTAGTTTCATTTAAAAAATAGTGCCATTTCGGGGGTGGGATTGCTTGAATGTTTTTTTACAAAAGCACAATGTTGTGTTTTATTGCGAGTGTACATAAATATAAGTAAACAGTGCAGTTTAAATGATGTCCTGTATGAACAAACCGACGGAGTAGCCTATGTTTTTATGTTTCCACTGTTCGATCGTGCCCACGCCACACACACACACACACACACACACACACACACACACACACACACACACACACACACACACACACACACACACACACACACACAAAACAACAACAACAACAACATATTGTGCATTCCAGCATTGCAATCTTGACATCGCAGCTGGTTCATTACAGCCGTAATAAAATATAATAATAAATATAAAAAGTCAACCTATTTGCAGCAAATGATAGTAGATTTTAGATCAATATATTTGTTTTCCTTACAATTTTAATTAACACTAACTTTATTCTCATCTGAATTATAAATAATTTATTTCTGTATAAAATAATATTACCATTAAAAAATACATTTGATTGTCTTTTTTAATCAATGGAAAATGTGTGACTTAAAAATAAACAGATTAGTGCTCGGTTTGTGGACAAGAAATGAAAACCAATGCAATATGATGAATGTCCAAAAACGTTCGCTCTTCTCTGCCCGTTCCTCGCCTCGCCATATATATATATATATATATATATATATATATATATATTTTTTTTTTTTACACATATATATATATATATATATATATACACATATATATATATATATATATATATATATATATATATATAAATATAGCTGCGAGCAGCGATGGAGGGCCCAAGCCGGTGACACCGCCACCCCGGTGGCTTTAGTGTAACTAAAGGCACCAGGGTGGCGGTGCCACCGGCTTGGGCCCGCAATCGCTGCTCGCAGCTATATTTATTATTATTATTATTATTCTCCGCATTGAATCGCATTTTTGAGGGCCTAAACATGCTCGAAAAGTCACGAAACTTTGCACACGCGTCAGAACTGGCGAAAATTTACAACTGATATAGGTTTCAGAACTGGGCGGGGCAAAATGGCTCGATAGCGCCACCTATAAAAGTTCAACGGAGTGCGCCTCCCGCTATGTTCCATGTACGTGTACGAAATTCGGTACATACATGTAAGGACCTACTACCTACAAAAAAGTCTCTTGGAGCGTAGCCCTAAACACAACAGGAAGTCAGCCATTTTCAACTTCCTCTCAGATTTTTGTGCAGTTTTTGCCATTTTCATGCCTCGTACTTTAACGAACTCCTCCTACAGTTTTAATCTGATCATCTTCAAATTTGGTGAGTGTAATCTTAAGGCCTTTGCGGCGTTAAATTGCGAAGATCTTGAGTTTTCGTCGAAGGGCTGGTCCTCGGCGGCCTGACAAATTTTGATGTTTCGCCATGAAACAGGAAGTTGCTATAACTCAGGCATGGAATGTCCAATCTGCTCCAAACTTCACACGTTTGATAAGCATTCTGTCTTTAACACATGACCATGCTCATATTCATTTATAGTCATAGCGCCACCTGCTGGCAACAGGAAGTGACATGTTTAACACTGTTGTGGACTCCTAATAACATATAAAGAAGTGCCAGCAAGTGCTAAACATGCTAACAACATACTAGAAACATGCTAAAACATGCTAGCAAACACTTAGCTAAGTGCTAAAGCATGCTATTACTGCAATTAAATAGGAATTTGCTGTAACTCAGGCATGGAATGTCCAATCTGCCCCAAACTTCACACGTTTGATAAGAATCATGGCCTGAACACATGTCCATGCTCAAATTCAGTTATAGTAATAGCGCCACCTACTGGCAACAGGAAGTGACATGTTTAACACGTTGATGCTGTTCTAGCAACATGTTAAAAATGCCATTGACTTCTAAACATGCTAGAAACATGTTAAAACATGCTAGCAATACTTAGCTAAGTGTTAAAGCATGCTAATTCAATGAAACAGGATGTTGTTGTTACTCAAGAAGGCAATGTCTAATCTGCGCCAAACTTCACATTTCTGATAAACGTTCTGTCCTAAACACATGACCATGCTCATATTCAGTTACAGTCATAGTGCCACCTGCTGGCAACAGGAAGTGACATGTTAAACACTGTTGTGGACTCATAATAACATATAAAAAAGTGCCAGCATGTGCTAAACATGCTAACAACATACTAGAAACATGCTAAAACATGCTAGCAAACACTTAGCTTAGTGCTAAAGCATGCTATTGCTGCAATTAAATAGGAATTTGCTTTAACACAGGCACGGAATGTCCAGTCTGCCCCAAACTTCACACGTTTGATAAGATTCATGGCCTGAACACATCTACATGAGAATATTCAGTTATAGTAATAGCGCCACCTACCGGTAACAGGAAGTGTCATGTTTAACACGTTGATGCCGTTCTAGCAACATGTTAAAAATGCCATTGACTTCTGAACATGCTAGAAACATGTTAAAACATGCTAACAATACTAAGCTAAGTGCTAAAGCATGCTAATTCAATGCAACATGACGTTGTTGTTACTCAAGAAGGCAATGTCCAATCTGCGCCAAACTTCACACTTTTGATAAGCGTTCTGTCCTGAACACATGACCATGCTCATATTCAGTTACAGTCATAGCGCCACCTGCTGGCAACAGGAAGTGACATGTTAAACACTGTTGTGGACTCCTGATAACATATAAAAAAGTGCCAGCAAGTGCTAAACATGCTAACAACATACTAGAAACATGTTAGCAAACACTTAGCTAAGTGCTAAAGCATGCTATTGCTGCAATTAAATAGGAAGTTGCTGTAACTAAGGCATGGAATATCCAATCTGCTCCAAACTTCACACTTTTGATAAGCGTTCTGTCCTGAACACATGACCATGCTCATATTCAGTTACAGTCATAGCGCCACCTGCTGGCAACAGGAAGTGACATGTTTAACACTCTTGTGGACTCCTGATAACATATAAAAAAGTGCCAGCAAGTGCTAAACATGTTAACAACATACTAGAAACATGCTAAAACATGCTAGCAAACACTTAGCTAAGTGCTAAAGCATGCTATTACTGCAATTAAATAGAAATTTGCTGTAACTCAGGCACAGAATGTCCAATCTGCCCCAGACTTCACACGTTTGATAACAGTCATGGCCTGAACACATCTACATGAGAATATTCAGTTATAGTAATAGCACCACCTACTGGTAACAGGAAGTGTCATGTTTAACACGTTGATGCCGTTCTAGCAACATGTTAAAAATGCTACTGACTTCTAAAAATGCTAGAAACATGTTAAAACATGCTTGCAATACTTAGCTAAGTGCTAAAGCGTGCTAATTCAATGAAACAGGATGTTGTTGTTACTCAAGAAGGCAATGTCCAATCTGCGCCAAACTTCACACTTTTGATAAGCGTTCTGTCCTGAACACATGACCATGCTCATTCAGTTACAGTAATAGCACCGCCTGCTGGCAACAGGAAGTGACATGTTAAACACTGTTGTGGACTCCTGATAACATATAAAAAAGTGCCAGCAAGTGCTAAACATGCTAACAACATACTAGAAACATGTTAGCAAACACTTAGCTAAGTGTTAAAGCATGCTATTGCTGCAATTAAATAGGAATTTGTTGTAACACAGGCATGGGATGTCCAATCTGCCCCAAACTTAATATGTAACATGCAAGAAACATGCTAGCAACACATAGCTAAGTTCTAAAGCATGTTAGAAATGCTAAAGGAAGTTGTTGTAACTTAGGCATACAATGTCCAATCTACCCCAAACTTCACACGTTTGATAATAGTTATCTCCTGAACACAAGTCCATGCTCATATTCAGATATAGTCATAGCGCTGCCTGCTGGCAACAGGAAGTGACGTTTAACACTATTCTGGACTCCTAATAACATATAAAAAAGTGCCACCAACTGCTAAACATGTTAGCAACATACTAGAAACATGCAATCAAATACTTAGCTAAGTGTTAAAGCATCCTATTACTGCAATTAAATATGAATTTGCTGTAACTCAGGCATGCAATGTCCAATCTACCCCAAAATTAATATGTAATATGCTAGAAACATCATAAAACATGCTAGAAATGCTAAAAGAAGTTGTTGTAACTCAAGCATACAATGTCCAATCTGCCCCAAACTCCACATGTTTGATAAAAGTCCTGCACTGAATACATCTACATAGCGATATTCAGATATAGACATAGCCCCACCTACTGGCAACAGAAACTGACATGGTTAACATAGTAATGCAGTACTAACCACATAACTATTGTGTACTGAGCATGCTAGAAACACACTAAACATGCTAGCAACTACTATATATACCTCCTTAAATGCACATTGTCCAACCATGCTCTGTCTTCCTAAAGCCACCGGGTGGCGGCGGCACGGGTGCGAGGGCCCTTTCATCGCTGCTTGCAGCTTTAATTTATTATTATTATTTATTATTTTTCTGTCAACCTTTCGGGCACTTTTGGGGCTCTTATCATGCTCGAAAACTCTTAAAACTTTGCACACAGGTCAGGACCCGCGGCCATCAGGGCCGGGCTGAAGCTGGTACCCGGGCGTGGCAGGGGGGCTCAACAGCGCCCCCTTGAACAGGGTCCGAAAACTTGGTCCATAAATCAAACACGCTTGCATATAATAATATGAAACTCGGTACACATATAGATCTCATCGGGCCAAACAACTTTCGTACTTTTACTTTTTACGCCAGCCAAACAGGAAGTCGGCTATTATGGGTTGTTTGGAAAACGCATGCTGTGGAATTTGATGTACTCCTCCTAGGAAATTCATCCATTCGCCTCAAAACTCGGTGTGCATGAAGTCAAGACATTGAGGATGATAAATTGCGGACGGATTTTTGATATCTCGAACGGTTTGGCCGAGGCGAGGAAACGAATTTATGGCGAATAATGGGACACAGGAAGTGTGTTATAACTTCTGCATACATTAACTGATCTTGATTAAACTTCAGCAGTGTGTTCGTGGTCAGAGGCCGATCACATTGATGTGACTATTGTGAGTCAAAGTTATAGCGCCACCAACTGGCAGCAGGAAGTGTGTCACTTTCAAAATGCTTTGAAATCACCCTCTTATTTTTACCCGATTTGCTTCAAACTTTATGTGTATAATGTAAACACACGGCAGATGTAGACCTGTGAAAGGATTTTTGATATCTTTAATACTGTTGCCATGGCAACGCATCAAACATCAATATTCTTTTTTGATGCTTTTGAGACTCTTAGCATGCTTGAAATTGCATGAAACTCGACAGACACATTACATTTATTACCTAGTAGACATGTGCAAAGTTTCAGAAACGGGCGTGGTGAGGGGCTCAGTAGCGCCACCTTTAGTCATAAGTGGGGGGGTTAGTTTTATCAACAGCAACAAAACTTGGTATGTGTATTGTTCTCATCAAGACGGACAACTTTCTAATTTACATTAACCATCTCCGACCATCAGGAATAGAGATATTTTGGTTTGAATGTGGATTTTCTGAAGAATTTTCTCTCCCTCTCTCTGTGTCTGTGTGTGTGTGAGGGGAGGGGGGGGGGGGGATTTGACTATTGCTTTTACATTGTTAATCAAGGTTTCAGGGGCTTTTGGGGTCCTTAACGTGCTCAAAAACTCTTGAAACTTTGCACACAGGTCAGAACCCACGGCCATCAGGGCCGGGCTGAAGCTGGTACCCGGGCGTGGCTGGGGGGCTCAACAGCGCCCCCTTGAACGGGGTTTTAAAACTTGGTCCATATATCAAACACGCTTGCATGAATTAATATGAAACTCGGTACACATATAGATCTCATCGTGCCGAACAACTTTCCCCTGGTCAAGTTTTACGCCAGCCCAACAGGAAGTCGGCTATTATGGGTTGTTTGGAAAACGCTTGCTGTGGAATGTGAAATACTCCTCCTAGAAAATTCACCGTGTCCCCTCCAAACTCGGTGTGCATGTAGTCAAGACTTTGAGGATGCTAAATTGCGGACGGATTTTTGATATCTCGAACGGTTTGGCCGTGGCGAGGAATCGAATTTATGGCGAGAAAAGAGAAACACGAAGTGGAATAACTTCTGCATACATTAACTGATCTTGATGAAACTTCAGCAGTGTGTTCGTGGTAAGAGGCCGATCAGATGGATGTAGCTATTGTGATTCAAAGTTATAGCGCCACCAACTGGCAGCAGGAAGTGTGTCACTTTCAACATGCTTTTGACAAAAGTGGGGGGGTTAGTTTTAACAGTAAAAAAAAGTTCATATATTGATCTCATCGACCCGGACAACTTTCTAATTTAAAGTCATTAGCTCTGACCATCAGGAAGTCAGATATTTTGGTCTGAATGTGGATTTTTTTGCAAAATCAGCCTCTGAATTTTTAGCCACCTTTATCTAAGTGGTTTATTTTATTCCCACCAAACTTTTTCAACATGATAAAAATATATTAATGATGCTAAATTGTGAACGGATAATAAATATCTCAAACGGTTTTGCTATGGCGAGGGATTAAAGTATTGTCTAAAAAGCTAACACTCAAAGGGTCATATATTCTAAAAATGTAATTATACACCATTTATTACTATATAAAAGTATACAAATATCAGAACTTAACTCATTTTATTCTTTTTTTTCAATTTAAGAATGAAGTTTAAGTTTAAAAACTGCCAGAATGGTTGTTTAGTCTAAACAATAAATAAATAAAGTCAAACATAGTGCTATACTGCCCTCTTGTGTTCAAAATCAGGTAGGCCTATTATATCTATATAAAAATATACTAGGTATGTGACGGTGGGAATATTTTACCACCGGTTAACTGACGTGTGACACCGCTGGGGGCTTTTTAATCGCTAACTTAAAAACGAAAGTAAAATATGTTCGTCCGCACGGACATTGATAATGGTGCGGAGCAGAGCAAGCGTTTTCAATAAATTTCTATGGAAGGAGGAATGACCTAAAAAACGTTGACTCTGTTCTGCTCGTTCCTCGCTGAGGACGCGCACCATTATGAATGCCTGTGCAGCCGTGAGCATTTTAGTTTCATTTTCTAGGCGGATTGCTTAAATGTATTTTAAAAAAGCACAATGTTGTGTTTTTTGCTACTGTACAAAAATATAAGTTAACACTTTGCAGTTTGAATGATGTTCTGAACAAAATGACAGTATGTTTTTATGTGTCCACTGTTCAATCGCGCCCTCGTTTTAGTGATTCCATTTTTTCATTTAAGTTTTTTCATTGTTCTAATCAGGTCAGGCAAGTAAAATTACCTGTGTCTTATCCCTTACATTTTAATATAATATATATACACTACTGTTTGGCGTCAGTAAGATTTTTAAGCGAAGTTTCTTCTGCTCACCAAGGCTGCATTCATTTGATTAAAAATACGAACAAAAACAGTAATATTGTAAAATAGTATTCCAATTTAAAACAGCTGCTTTCTATTTTAATATATTTTAAACTGTTATTTATTCCTGTGATCAAAGCTGAGTTTTCAGCATCATTACTCCAGTCGTCACTGTCACATGATCCTTCAGAAATTATTCTAATATGATGATTGATGCTCAAGAAACATTCATTATTATTTTAAATGTCGAAAACAGTTGTGTACAGTCTTTGATGAATAGAAAGTTCAAAAGAACAGCATTTATCTGAAATCTAAAGCTTTTGTAACATTAAACACTACCGTTCAGAAGTTTGGGGTCAGTAATAATTTAAATTTAAATTTTGGGGGAAAGAAATAAAATAAATCAATACTTTTATTCATCGAGAATGAGTTAAACTGATCAAAAGTTACAGTACAGACATTTATAATGTTAAAAAAAATTATATTTGAAATAAATGCTGTTCTTTTGAACTTTACATTCATCAACGCATTTTGAAAAAAAATCTGTACACAACTGTTTTCAACATTGAAAATAATAATTAATATTTATTGACCATCAATCATCATATTAGAATGATTTCTGAAGGATCATGTGACACTGAAGACGGGAGTAATGATGCTGAAAACTCAGCTTTGATCACATAAATTAATTACAGTGTAAAATATTTTAAAATGGAAAACAGCTGTTTTAAATTGGAATAATATTTCACAATATTACTGTTTTTGTTTGTATTTTTAATCAAATAAATGCAGCCTTAGTGAGCAGAAGAGACTTCTCCTAAAAACATAAAAAATCTTCCTGACCCCAAACTTCTGAACGGTGTGTGTATATATATATATATATATATATATATATATATATATGTTTGTATAATATATATATATATATATATATATATATATATATATATATATATATATATAAATATAGCTGCGAGCAGCGATGGAGGGCCAAAGTCGGCGGTACCGCCACCCCGGTGCCTTTAGGTAACTAAAGGCACCGGGGTTGCGGTGCCACCGGCTTGGGCCCGTAATCGCTGCTCGCAGCTATATTTTATTATTATTATTTATTATTTTTCTGTCAACCTTTCGGGCACTTTTGGGGCTCTTATCATGCTCGAAAACTCTTAAAACTTTGCACACAGGTCAGGACCCGCGGCCATCAGGGCCGGGCTGAAGCTGGTACCCGGGCGTGGCAGGGGGGCTCAACAGCGCCCCCTTGAACAGGGTCCGAAAACTTGGTCCATAAATCAAACACGCTTGCATATAATAATATGAAACTCGGTACACATATAGATCTCATCGGGCCAAACAACTTTCGTACTTTTACTTTTTACGCCAGCCAAACAGGAAGTCGGCTATTATGGGTTGTTTGGAAAACGCATGCTGTGGAATTTGATGTACTCCTCCTAGGAAATTCATCCATTCGCCTCAAAACTCGGTGTGCATGAAGTCAAGACATTGAGGATGATAAATTGCGGACGGATTTTTGATATCTCGAACGGTTTGGCCGAGGCGAGGAAACGAATTTATGGCGAATAATGGGACACAGGAAGTGTGTTATAACTTCTGCATACATTAACTGATCTTGATTAAACTTCAGCAGTGTGTTCGTGGTCAGAGGCCGATCACATTGATGTGACTATTGTGAGTCAAAGTTATAGCGCCACCAACTGGCAGCAGGAAGTGTGTCACTTTCAAAATGCTTTGAAATCACCCTCTTATTTTTACCCGATTTGCTTCAAACTTTATGTGTATAATGTAAACACACGGCAGATGTAGACCTGTGAAAGGATTTTTGATATCTTTAATACTGTTGCCATGGCAACGCATCAAACATCAATATTCTTTTTTGATGCTTTTGAGACTCTTAGCATGCTTGAAATTGCATGAAACTCGACAGACACATTACATTTATTACCTAGTAGACATGTGCAAAGTTTCAGAAACGGGCGTGGTGAGGGGCTCAGTAGCGCCACCTTTAGTCATAAGTGGGGGGGTTAGTTTTATCAACAGCAACAAAACTTGGTATGTGTATTGTTCTCATCAAGACGGACAACTTTCTAATTTACATTAACCATCTCCGACCATCAGGAATAGAGATATTTTGGTTTGAATGTGGATTTTCTGAAGAATTTTCTCTCCCTCTCTCTGTGTCTGTGTGTGTGTGAGGGGAGGGGGGGGGGGGGATTTGACTATTGCTTTTACATTGTTAATCAAGGTTTCAGGGGCTTTTGGGGTCCTTAACGTGCTCAAAAACTCTTGAAACTTTGCACACAGGTCAGAACCCACGGCCATCAGGGCCGGGCTGAAGCTGGTACCCGGGCGTGGCTGGGGGGCTCAACAGCGCCCCCTTGAACGGGGTTTTAAAACTTGGTCCATATATCAAACACGCTTGCATGAATTAATATGAAACTCGGTACACATATAGATCTCATCGTGCCGAACAACTTTCCCCTGGTCAAGTTTTACGCCAGCCCAACAGGAAGTCGGCTATTATGGGTTGTTTGGAAAACGCTTGCTGTGGAATGTGAAATACTCCTCCTAGAAAATTCACCGTGTCCCCTCCAAACTCGGTGTGCATGTAGTCAAGACTTTGAGGATGCTAAATTGCGGACGGATTTTTGATATCTCGAACGGTTTGGCCGTGGCGAGGAATCGAATTTATGGCGAGAAAAGAGAAACACGAAGTGGAATAACTTCTGCATACATTAACTGATCTTGATGAAACTTCAGCAGTGTGTTCGTGGTAAGAGGCCGATCAGATGGATGTAGCTATTGTGATTCAAAGTTATAGCGCCACCAACTGGCAGCAGGAAGTGTGTCACTTTCAACATGCTTTTGACAAAAGTGGGGGGGTTAGTTTTAACAGTAAAAAAAAGTTCATATATTGATCTCATCGACCCGGACAACTTTCTAATTTAAAGTCATTAGCTCTGACCATCAGGAAGTCAGATATTTTGGTCTGAATGTGGATTTTTTTGCAAAATCAGCCTCTGAATTTTTAGCCACCTTTATCTAAGTGGTTTATTTTATTCCCACCAAACTTTTTCAACATGATAAAAATATATTAATGATGCTAAATTGTGAACGGATAATAAATATCTCAAACGGTTTTGCTATGGCGAGGGATTAAAGTATTGTCTAAAAAGCTAACACTCAAAGGGTCATATATTCTAAAAATGTAATTATACACCATTTATTACTATATAAAAGTATACAAATATCAGAACTTAACTCATTTTATTCTTTTTTTTCAATTTAAGAATGAAGTTTAAGTTTAAAAACTGCCAGAATGGTTGTTTAGTCTAAACAATAAATAAATAAAGTCAAACATAGTGCTATACTGCCCTCTTGTGTTCAAAATCAGGTAGGCCTATTATATCTATATAAAAATATACTAGGTATGTGACGGTGGGAATATTTTACCACCGGTTAACTGACGTGTGACACCGCTGGGGGCTTTTTAATCGCTAACTTAAAAACGAAAGTAAAATATGTTCGTCCGCACGGACATTGATAATGGTGCGGAGCAGAGCAAGCGTTTTCAATAAATTTCTATGGAAGGAGGAATGACCTAAAAAACGTTGACTCTGTTCTGCTCGTTCCTCGCTGAGGACGCGCACCATTATGAATGCCTGTGCAGCCGTGAGCATTTTAGTTTCATTTTCTAGGCGGATTGCTTAAATGTATTTTAAAAAAGCACAATGTTGTGTTTTTTGCTACTGTACAAAAATATAAGTTAACACTTTGCAGTTTGAATGATGTTCTGAACAAAATGACAGTATGTTTTTATGTGTCCACTGTTCAATCGCGCCCTCGTTTTAGTGATTCCATTTTTTCATTTAAGTTTTTTCATTGTTCTAATCAGGTCAGGCAAGTAAAATTACCTGTGTCTTATCCCTTACATTTTAATATAATATATATACACTACTGTTTGGCGTCAGTAAGATTTTTAAGCGAAGTTTCTTCTGCTCACCAAGGCTGCATTCATTTGATTAAAAATACGAACAAAAACAGTAATATTGTAAAATAGTATTCCAATTTAAAACAGCTGCTTTCTATTTTAATATATTTTAAACTGTTATTTATTCCTGTGATCAAAGCTGAGTTTTCAGCATCATTACTCCAGTCGTCACTGTCACATGATCCTTCAGAAATTATTCTAATATGATGATTGATGCTCAAGAAACATTCATTATTATTTTAAATGTCGAAAACAGTTGTGTACAGTCTTTGATGAATAGAAAGTTCAAAAGAACAGCATTTATCTGAAATCTAAAGCTTTTGTAACATTAAACACTACCGTTCAGAAGTTTGGGGTCAGTAATAATTTAAATTTAAATTTTGGGGGAAAGAAATAAAATAAATCAATACTTTTATTCATCGAGAATGAGTTAAACTGATCAAAAGTTACAGTACAGACATTTATAATGTTAAAAAAAATTATATTTGAAATAAATGCTGTTCTTTTGAACTTTACATTCATCAACGCATTTTGAAAAAAAATCTGTACACAACTGTTTTCAACATTGAAAATAATAATTAATATTTATTGACCATCAATCATCATATTAGAATGATTTCTGAAGGATCATGTGACACTGAAGACGGGAGTAATGATGCTGAAAACTCAGCTTTGATCACATAAATTAATTACAGTGTAAAATATTTTAAAATGGAAAACAGCTGTTTTAAATTGGAATAATATTTCACAATATTACTGTTTTTGTTTGTATTTTTAATCAAATAAATGCAGCCTTAGTGAGCAGAAGAGACTTCTCCTAAAAACATAAAAAATCTTCCTGACCCCAAACTTCTGAACGGTGTGTGTATATATATATATATATATATATATATATATATATATGTTTGTATAATATATATATATATATATATATATATATATATATATATATATATATATATAAATATAGCTGCGAGCAGCGATGGAGGGCCAAAGTCGGCGGTACCGCCACCCCGGTGCCTTTAGGTAACTAAAGGCACCGGGGTTGCGGTGCCACCGGCTTGGGCCCGTAATCGCTGCTCGCAGCTATATTTTATTATTATTATTTATTATTTTTCTGTCAACCTTTCGGGCACTTTTGGGGCTCTTATCATGCTCGAAAACTCTTAAAACTTTGCACACAGGTCAGGACCCGCGGCCATCAGGGCCGGGCTGAAGCTGGTACCCGGGCGTGGCAGGGGGGCTCAACAGCGCCCCCTTGAACAGGGTCCGAAAACTTGGTCCATAAATCAAACACGCTTGCATATAATAATATGAAACTCGGTACACATATAGATCTCATCGGGCCAAACAACTTTCGTACTTTTACTTTTTACGCCAGCCAAACAGGAAGTCGGCTATTATGGGTTGTTTGGAAAACGCATGCTGTGGAATTTGATGTACTCCTCCTAGGAAATTCATCCATTCGCCTCAAAACTCGGTGTGCATGAAGTCAAGACATTGAGGATGATAAATTGCGGACGGATTTTTGATATCTCGAACGGTTTGGCCGAGGCGAGGAAACGAATTTATGGCGAATAATGGGACACAGGAAGTGTGTTATAACTTCTGCATACATTAACTGATCTTGATTAAACTTCAGCAGTGTGTTCGTGGTCAGAGGCCGATCACATTGATGTGACTATTGTGAGTCAAAGTTATAGCGCCACCAACTGGCAGCAGGAAGTGTGTCACTTTCAAAATGCTTTGAAATCACCCTCTTATTTTTACCCGATTTGCTTCAAACTTTATGTGTATAATGTAAACACACGGCAGATGTAGACCTGTGAAAGGATTTTTGATATCTTTAATACTGTTGCCATGGCAACGCATCAAACATCAATATTCTTTTTTGATGCTTTTGAGACTCTTAGCATGCTTGAAATTGCATGAAACTCGACAGACACATTACATTTATTACCTAGTAGACATGTGCAAAGTTTCAGAAACGGGCGTGGTGAGGGGCTCAGTAGCGCCACCTTTAGTCATAAGTGGGGGGGTTAGTTTTATCAACAGCAACAAAACTTGGTATGTGTATTGTTCTCATCAAGACGGACAACTTTCTAATTTACATTAACCATCTCCGACCATCAGGAATAGAGATATTTTGGTTTGAATGTGGATTTTCTGAAGAATTTTCTCTCCCTCTCTCTGTGTCTGTGTGTGTGTGAGGGGAGGGGGGGGGGGGATTTGACTATTGCTTTTACATTGTTAATCAAGGTTTCAGGGGCTTTTGGGGTCCTTAACGTGCTCAAAAACTCTTGAAACTTTGCACACAGGTCAGAACCCACGGCCATCAGGGCCGGGCTGAAGCTGGTACCCGGGCGTGGCTGGGGGGCTCAACAGCGCCCCCTTGAACGGGGTTTTAAAACTTGGTCCATATATCAAACACGCTTGCATGAATTAATATGAAACTCGGTACACATATAGATCTCATCGTGCCGAACAACTTTCCCCTGGTCAAGTTTTACGCCAGCCCAACAGGAAGTCGGCTATTATGGGTTGTTTGGAAAACGCTTGCTGTGGAATGTGAAATACTCCTCCTAGAAAATTCACGTGTCCCCTCCAAACTCGGTGTGCATGTAGTCAAGACTTTGAGGATGCTAAATTGCGGACGGATTTTTGATATCTCGAACGGTTTGGCCGTGGCGAGGAATCGAATTTATGGCGAGAAAAGAGAAACACGAAGTGGAATAACTTCTGCATACATTAACTGATCTTGATGAAACTTCAGCAGTGTGTTCGTGGTAAGAGGCCGATCAGATGGATGTAGCTATTGTGATTCAAAGTTATAGCGCCACCAACTGGCAGCAGGAAGTGTGTCACTTTCAACATGCTTTTGACAAAAGTGGGGGGGTTAGTTTTAACTACAGTAAAAAAAAGTTCATATATTGATCTCATCGACCCGGACAACTTTCTAATTTAAAGTCATTAGCTCTGACCATCAGGAAGTCAGATATTTTGGTCTGAATGTGGATTTTTTTGCAAAATCAGCCTCTGAATTTTTAGCCACCTTTATCTAAGTGGTTTATTTTATTCCCACCAAACTTTTTCAACATGATAAAAATATATTAATGATGCTAAATTGTGAACGGATAATAAATATCTCAAACGGTTTTGCTATGGCGAGGGATTAAAGTATTGTCTAAAAAGCTAACACTCAAAGGGTCATATATTCTAAAAATGTAATTATACACCATTTATTACTATATAAAAGTATACAAATATCAGAACTTAACTCATTTTATTCTTTTTTTTCAATTTAAGAATGAAGTTTAAGTTTAAAAACTGCCAGAATGGTTGTTTAGTCTAAACAATAAATAAATAAAGTCAAACATAGTGCTATACTGCCCTCTTGTGTTCAAAATCAGGTAGGCCTATTATATCTATATAAAAATATACTAGGTATGTGACGGTGGGAATATTTTACCACCGGTTAACTGACGTGTGACACCGCTGGGGGCTTTTTAATCGCTAACTTAAAAACGAAAGTAAAATATGTTCGTCCGCACGGACATTGATAATGGTGCGGAGCAGAGCGAGCGTTTTCAATAAATTTCTATGGAAGGAGGAATGACCTAAAAAACGTTGACTCTGTTCTGCTCGTTCCTCGCTGAGGACGCGCACCATTATGAATGCCTGTGCAGCCGTGAGCATTTTAGTTTCATTTTCTAGGCGGATTGCTTAAATGTATTTTAAAAAAGCACAATGTTGTGTTTTTTGCTACTGTACAAAAATATAAGTTAACACTTTGCAGTTTGAATGATGTTCTGAACAAAATGACAGTATGTTTTTATGTGTCCACTGTTCAATCGCGCCCTCGTTTTAGTGATTCCATTTTTTCATTTAAGTTTTTTCATTGTTCTAATCAGGTCAGGCAAGTAAAATTACCTGTGTCTTATCC
Source organism: Rutilus rutilus (assembly GCF_951802725.1). Taxonomy (NCBI): domain Eukaryota; kingdom Metazoa; phylum Chordata; class Actinopteri; order Cypriniformes; family Leuciscidae; genus Rutilus; species Rutilus rutilus. The sequence continues at coordinate 48,479,092 of NC_140209.1, read as the reverse complement.
CTTACATTTTAATATAATATATATACACTACTGTTTGGCGTCAGTAAGATTTTTAAGCGAAGTTTCTTCTGCTCACCAAGGCTGCATTCATTTGATTAAAAATACGAACAAAAACAGTAATATTGTAAAATAGTATTCCAATTTAAAACAGCTGCTTTCTATTTTAATATATTTTAAACTGTTATTTATTCCTGTGATCAAAGCTGAGTTTTCAGCATCATTACTCCAGTCGTCACTGTCACATGATCCTTCAGAAATTATTCTAATATGATGATTGATGCTCAAGAAACATTCATTATTATTTTAAATGTCGAAAACAGTTGTGTACAGTCTTTGATGAATAGAAAGTTCAAAAGAACAGCATTTATCTGAAATCTAAAGCTTTTGTAACATTAAACACTACCGTTCAGAAGTTTGGGGTCAGTAATAATTTAAATTTAAATTTTGGGGGAAAGAAATAAAATAAATCAATACTTTTATTCATCGAGAATGAGTTAAACTGATCAAAAGTTACAGTACAGACATTTATAATGTTAAAAAAAAATTATATTTGAAATAAATGCTGTTCTTTTGAACTTTACATTCATCAACGCATTTTGAAAAAAAATCTGTACACAACTGTTTTCAACATTGAAAATAATAATTAATATTTATTGACCATCAATCATCATATTAGAATGATTTCTGAAGGATCATGTGACACTGAAGACGGGAGTAATGATGCTGAAAACTCAGCTTTGATCACATAAATTAATTACAGTGTAAAATATTTTAAAATGGAAAACAGCTGTTTTAAATTGGAATAATATTTCACAATATTACTGTTTTTGTTTGTATTTTTAATCAAATAAATGCAGCCTTAGTGAGCAGAAGAGACTTCTCCTAAAAACATAAAAAATCTTCCTGACCCCAAACTTCTGAACGGTGTGTGTATATATATATATATATATATATATATATATATATGTTTGTATAATATATATATATATATATATATATATATATATATATATATATATATATATATATATATATATATATAAATATAGCTGCGAGCAGCGATGGAGGGCCAAAGTCGGCGGTACCGCCACCCCGGTGCCTTTAGGTAACTAAAGGCACCGGGGTTGCGGTGCCACCGGCTTGGGCCCGTAATCGCTGCTCGCAGCTATATTTATTATTTATTATTTTTCTGTCAACCTTTCGGGCACTTTTGGGGCTCTTATCATGCTCGAAAACTCTTGAAACTTTGCACACAGGTCAGAACCCGCGGCCATCAGGGCCGGGCTGAAGCTGGTACCCGGGCGTGGCAGGGGGGCTCAACAGCGCCCCCTTGAACAGGGTCCGAAAACTTGGTCCATAAATCAAACACGCTTGCATATAATAATATGAAACTCGGTACACATATAGATCTCATCGGGCCAAACAACTTTCGTACTTTTACTTTTTACGCCAGCCCAACAGGAAGTCGGCTATTATGGGTTGTTTGGAAAACGCATGCTGTGGAATTTGATGTACTCCTCCTAGGAAATTCATCCATTCGCCTCAAAACTCGGTGTGCATGAAGTCAAGACATTGAGGATGATAAATTGCGGACGGATTTTTGATATCTCGAACGGTTTGGCCAAGGCGAGGAAACAAATTTATGGCGAATAATGGGACACAGGAAGTGTATTATAACTTCTGCATACATTGACTGATCTTGATAAAACTTCAGCAGTGTGTTCATGGTCAGAGGCCGATCACATTGATGTGACTATTGTGAGTCAAAGTTATAGCGCCACCAACTGGCAGCAGGAAGTGTGTCACTTTCAAAATGCTTTGAAATCACCCTCTTATTTTTACCCGATTTGCTTCAAACTTTATGTGTATAATGTAAACACACGGCAGATGTAGACCTGTGAAAGGATTATTGATATCTTAGATACTGTTGCCGTGGCAACGCATCAAACTTTAATATTCTTTTTTGATGCTTTTGAGACTCTTAACATACTTGAAATTGCATGAAACTCAACAGACACATCACATTTATTAGCCAGTAGACATGTGCAAAGTTTCAGAAACGGGGGTGGTGGAATGGCTCAGTAGCGCCACCTTTAGTCAAAAATGGGGGTTTAGTTTTTCCTAGAATCACAAAACTTGGTATGTGTATTGTTCTCATCAAGACGGACAACTTTCTAATTTACATGAACCATCTCCGACCAACAGGAAGAGAGATATTTTGGTTTGAATGTGGATTTTCTGAAGAATTTTCTCTCCCTCTCTCTGTGTCTGTGTGTGTGTGAGGGGAGGGGGGGATTTGACTATTGCTTTTATATTGTTATTCAAGGTTTCAGGGGCTTTTGGGGTCCTTAACGTGCTCAAAAACTCTTGAAACTTTGCACACAGGTCAGAACCCACGACTATTAGGGACGGGCTGAAGCTGGTACCCGGGCGTGGCTGGGGGGCTCAACAGCGCCCCCTTGAACGGGGTTCTAAAACTTGATCCATATATCAAACACGCTCGCATGAATTAATATGAAACTCGGTACACATATAGATCTCATCGGGCCGAACAACTTTACCCCGGTCAAGTTTTACGCCAGCCCAACAGGAAGTCGGCTATTATGGGTTGTTTGGAAAACGCTTGCTGTGGAATGTGAAATACTCCTCCTAGAAAATTCACCGTGTCCCCTTCAAACTCGGTGTGCATGTAGTCAAGACTTTGAGGATGCTAAATTGCGGACGGATTTTTGATATCTCGAACGGTTTGGCTGTGGCGAGGAATCGAATTTATGGCGAGAAAAGAGAAACACGGAAGTGGAATAACTTCTGCACACATTAACTGATCTTGATGAAACTTCAGCAGTGTGTTCGTGGTAAGAGGCCGATCAGATGGATGTAGCTATTGTGAGTCAAAGTTATAGCGCCACCAACTGGCAGCAGGAAGTGTGTCACTTTCAACATGCTTTTGACAAAAGTGGGGGGGTTACTTTTAACTACAGTAAAGAAAAAATAGTTTGTATATTGTTCTCATCAAGCCGGACAACTTTCTAATTTACATTCAATAGCTCTGGCCATCAGGAAGTCAGATATTTTGGTCTGAATGTGAATTTTTTTGCAAAATCAGCCTCTGAATTTTTAGCCACTCCTCTTAAACTATTTATTTTATTCGTACCAAACTTTTTCAACATGATGAAGCTACATTAAATATGCTAAATTGTGAATGGATAATAAATATCTCAAACGGTTTTGCTATGGCGAGGGATTAAAGTAAAAATCTTCTAAAAATGTAATTATATACCATTTATTTCTATATAAAAGTATACAAATATCACAACTAAACCCATTTTATTCTGTTTTTGCAATTCAAGAAGAATGAAAAAGTTAAAAACAGGCTATTTAGTGCTATTTGGTTCAACAAAAAAGCAAACATAGGGCTATACTGCCCTCTTGTGTCCAAAAGGACATCAAAATAGTATATAAAACTTTTTACCAGGTAGGCCAATATTGTATTTAAATATACATTTATTAGGTATGTGTCTGAGGATATTTTCCCACCAGTTAATCGACGTGTGACACGAGTGGGTGCTTTTAAATCGCTAATATAATAGTGAAAGAAAAATAATGATAATGTTGCACACACAAATCACACACATGTGGGAAAGAATGATGCTTTTAAACAACACTAAACCGCCATTAGGTGTCGCCAGGCATCCATCTTAATAAGCGAGTCATTGATTCATTCGTTCAAACGATTCGTTCGAATGAGTCGATCATGATTAAGACAGATGTTTATGGATTGATCATTCAATCTTTGAGTCAACCGATTCGTTAAAAATGCTGAATCGTTCAGTTATGAGAAAACACGTGATGCGTGATGGTTCTGCCGTGATCTTTGTTTAACTATTTTCGCTGCTGAAACAGAACAAAAACAGTCAACATTGCATCTAAAATGTAAGTGACTTAATTGTAACTGTTTATTAACCTGTTGTATGAAATCTAGGGGTGGGAGAAAAATTTGATTCTTAGATGCATCGCGATGCGGACGTGGACGATTCTGAATCGATTCACAAATGTCAAAAAATCGATTCTCTAAAAAAATATTTTTCTAATAACGTAATATTGACGGAAGGCAAAAGGCGGAACTCTAAGCGGACGTGCGTGCAGTCTGTGGCGCGCACATAACAGAGAAGTTTCTTCTGCTCACCAAGGCTGCATTTATTTGATTAAAAATACAAACAAAAACAGTAATATTGTAAAATAGTATTCCAATTTAAAACAGCTGCTTTCTATTTTAATATATTTTAAACTGTTATTTATTCCTGTGATCAAAGCTGAGTTTTCAGCATCATTACTCCAGTCGTCACTGTCACATGATCCTTCAGAAATTATTCTAATATGATGATTGATACTCAAGAAACATTCATTATTATTTTAAATGTCGAAAACAGTTGTGTACAGTCTTTGATGAATAGAAAGTTCAAAAGAACAGCATTTATCTGAAATCTAAAGCTTTTGTAACGTTAAACACTACCGCTCAAAAGTTTGTGGTTAGTAATAATTAAAATGTTATTTTTGGGGGAAAGAAATAAAATAAATCAGTACTTTTATTTATGAAGGATGAGTTAAACTGATCAACAGTTACAGTAAAGACATTTATAATGTTAAAAATATATATATTTGAAATATATGCTGTTCTTTTGAACTTTACATTCATCAAAGCATTTTGAAAAAAAAAATCTGTATCAACTGTTTTCAACATTGAAAATAATAATGAATATTTATTGAGCATCAATCATCATATTAGTATGATTTCTGAAGGATCATGTGACACTGAAGACTGGAGTAATGATGCTGAAAACTCAACTTTGATCACAGAAATGAATTACTATGTAAAATATTTTAAAATTGAAAACAGCTGTTTTAAATTGGAATAATATTTCACAATATTACTGTTTTTGTTTGTATTTTTAATCAATAAATGCAGCCTTGGTGAGCAGAAGAGACTTCTCCTAAAAACATTAAAAATCTTACTGACCCCAAACTTTTGAACAATAATATATATATAAATATATATATATATATATATATATATATATATATATATATATATATATACATATATATGTATGTGTGTGTATGTATGTATGTATATATATATATATATATATATATATATATATATATGTATGTGTGTGTATGTATGTATGTATATATATATATATATATATATATATATATAAATATAGCTGCGAGCAGCGATGGAGGGCCAAAGCCGGCGGTACCGCCACCCCGGTGCCTTTAGGTAACTAAAGGCACCGGGGTTGCGGTGCCACCGGCTTGGGCCCGTAATCGCTGCTCGCAGCTATATTTAGGGCCCAAGCCCTGAAAGGGCGAAGGCCCTATTGTTTCCGGTAGGATTATTTATTATTATTATTATTATTATTATTATTATTTTGTCAACCTTTCGGGCACTTTTGGGGCTCTTAACATGCTCGAAAACTCTTGAAATTTTGCACACACGTCAGAACCCGCGGCCATCAGGGCCGGACTGAAGCTGGTACCCGGGCGTGGCAGGGGGGCTCGACAGCGCCCCCTGGAACGGGATCCGAACACGTGTCCATAAATCAAACACGCTTGCATGTAATAATATGAAACTCGGTACACATATAGATCTCATCCGGCCGAACAACTTTCGTGCTCTAAGTTTTACGCCAGCCAAACAGGAAGTTGGCTATTTAGCGTTGTTTGGAAACGCATGCTGTGGAATTTAATGTACTCCTCCTAGGGAATTCATCGATTCGCCTCCAAACTCGGTGTGCATGAAGTCAAGACTTTGAGGATGCTAAATTGCGGACGGATTTTTGATATCTCGAACGGTTTGGCCGTGGCGAGGAAACAAATTTATGGCGAAAAAATGAAACAGGAAGTGTGTTATAACTTCTGCATACATTAACTGATCTTGATGAAACTTCAGCAGTGTGTTCGTTGTAAGAGGCCGATCGCACAGATGTGACTATTGTGAGTCAAAGTTATAGCGCCACCAACAGGCAGCAGGAAGTACATCACTTTCAAAATGCTTTGAAATCAGTGTCTTATTTTTACCCGATTTGCTTCAAACTTTATGTGTACAATGTAGACACACGGCAGATGTAAACCTGTGAAAGGATAATTGATATCTTAGATACTGTTGCCATGGCAACGCATCAAACTTTAATATTCTTTTTTGATGCTTTTGAGACTCTTAACATACTTGAAATTGCATGAAACTCAACAGACACATCACATTTATTAGCCCGTAGACATGTGCAAAGTTTCAGAAACGGGGGTGGTGGAATGGCTCAGTAGCGCCACCTTTAGTCAAAAATGGGGGTGTAGTTTTTCCTAGAATCACAAAACTTGGTATGTGTATTGTTCTCATCAAGACGGACAACTTTCTAATTTACATGAACCATCTCCGACCAACAGGAAGAGAGATATTTTGGTTTGAATGTGGATTTTCTGAAGAATTTTCTCTCCCTCTCTCTGTGTCTGTGTGTGTGTGAGGGGAGGGGGGGATTTGACTATTGCTTTTATATTGTTAATCAAGGTTTCAGGGGCTTTTGGGGTCCTTAACGTGCTCAAAAACTCTTGAAACTTTGCACACAGGTCAGAACCCACGGCCATCAGGGCCGGGCTGAAGCTGGTACCCGGGCGTGGCTGGGGGGCTCAACAGCGCCCCCTTGAACGGGGTTCTAAAACTTGATCCATATATCAAACACGCTCGCATGAATTAATATGAAACTCGGTACACATATAGATCTCATCGGGCCGAACAACTTTACCCCGGTCAAGTTTTACGCCAGCCCAACAGGAAGTCGGCTATTATGGGTTGTTTGGAAAACGCTTGCTGTGGAATGTGAAATACTCCTCCTAGAAAATTCACCGTGTCCCCTTCAAACTCGGTGTGCATGTAGTCAAGACTTTGAGGATGCTAAATTGCGGACGGATTTTTGATATCTCGAACGGTTTGGCTGTGGCGAGGAATCGAATTTATGGCGAGAAAAGAGAAACACGGAAGTGGAATAACTTCTGCATACATTAACTGATCTTGATGAAACTTCAGCAGTGTGTTCGTGGTAAGAGGCCGATCAGATGGATGTGGCTATTGTGAGTCAAAGTTATAGCGCCACCAACTGGCAGCAGGAAGTGTGTCACTTTCAACATGCTTTTGACAAAAGTGGGGGGGTTACTTTTAACTACAGTAAAGAAAAAATAGTTTCTATATTGTTCTCATCAAGCCGGACAACTTTCTAATTTACATTCAATAGCTCTGGCCATCAGGAAGTCAGATATTTTGGTCTGAATGTGAATTTTTTTGCAAAATCAGCCTCTGAATTTTTAGCCACTCCTCTTAAACTATTTATTTTATTCGTACCAAACTTTTTCAACATGATGAAACTACATTAATCCCTCGCCATAGCAAAACCGTTTGAGATATTTATTATCCATTCACAATTTAGCATATTTAAAGTAAAAATCTTCTAAAAATGTAATTATATACCATTTATTTCTATATAAAAGTATACAAATATCACAACTAAACCCATTTTATTCTGTTTTTGCAATTCAAGAAGAATGAAAAGGTTAAAAACAGGCTATTTAGTGCTATTTGGTTCAACAAAAAAGCAAACATAGGGCTATACTGCCCTCTTGTGTCCAAAAGGACATCAAAATAGTATATAAAACTTTTTACCAGGTAGGCCAATATTGTATTTAAATATACATTTATTAGGTATGTGTCTGAGGATATTTTCCCACCGGTTAATCGACGTGTGACACGAGTGGGTGCTTTTAAATCGCTAATATAATAGTGAAAGAAAAATAATGATAATGTTGCACACACAAATCACACACATGTGGGAAAGAATGATGCTTTTAAACAACCGCCATTAGGTGTCGCCAGGCATCCATCTTAATAAGCGAGTCCTTGATTCATTCGTTCAAACGATTCGTTCGAATGAGTCGATCATGATTAAGACAGATGTTTATGGATTGATCATTCAATCTTTGAGTCAACCGATTCGTTAAAAATGCTGAATCGTTCAGTTATGAGAAAACACGTGATGCGTGATGGTTCTGCCGTGATCTTTGTTTAACTATTTTCGCTGCTGAAACAGAACAAAAACAGTCAACATTGCATCTAAAATGTAAGTGACTTAATTGTAACTGTTTATTAACCTGTTGTATGAAATCTAGGGGTGGGAGAAAAAATTGATTCTTAGATGCATCGCGATGCGGACGTGGACGATTCTGAATCGATTCACAAATGTCAAAAAAACGATTCTCTAAAAAAATATTTTTCTAATAACGTAATATTGACGGAAGGCAAAAGGCGGAACTCTAAGCGGACGTGCGTGCAGTCTGTGGCGCGCAAATAACAGAGAAGTTTCTTCTGCTTACCAAGGCTGCATTTATTTGATTAAAAATACAAACAAAAACAGTAATATTGTAAAATAGTATTCCAATTTAAAACAGCTGCTTTCTATTTTAATATATTTTAAACTGTTATTTATTCCTGTGATCAAAGCTGAGTTTTCAGCATCATTACTCCAGTCGTCACTGTCACATGATCCTTCAGAAATTATTCTAATATGATGATTGATACTCAAGAAACATTCATTATTATTTTAAATGTCGAAAACAGTTGTGTACAGTCTTTGATGAATAGAAAGTTCAAAAGAACAGCATTTATCTGAAATCTAAAGTTTTTGTAACGTTAAACACTACCGCTCAAAAGTTTGTGGTTAGTAATAATTAAAATTTTATTTTTGGGGGAAAGAAATAAAATAAATCAGTACTTTTATTTATGAAGGATGAGTTAAACTGATCAACAGTTACAGTAAAGACATTTATAATGTTAAAAATATATATATTTGAAATATATGCTGTTCTTTTGAACTTTACATTCATCAAAGCATTTTGAAAAAAAAAAAAATCTGTACACAACTGTTTTCAACATTGAAAATAATAATGAATATTTATTGAGCATCAATCATCATATTAGTATGATTTCTGAAGGATCATGTGACACTGAAGACTGGAGTAATGATGCTGAAAACTCAACTTTGATCACAGAAATGAATTACTATGTAAAATATTTTAAAATTGAAAACAGCTGTTTTAAATTGGAATAATATTTCACAATATTACTGTTTTTGTTTGTATTTTTAATCAATAAATGCAGCCTTGGTGAGCAGAAGAGACTTCTCCTAAAAACATTAAAAATATTACTGACCCCAAACTTTTGAACAATAATATATATATATATATATATATATATATATATATACATACATATATATGTATGTGTATGTATGTATGTATGTATGTATGTATATATATATATATATATATATATATATAGCTGCGAGCAGCGATGGAGGGCCAAAGCCGGCGGTACCGCCACCCCGGTGCCTTCAGGTAACTAAAGGCACCGGGGTTGCGGTGCCACCGGCTTGGGCCCGTAATCGCTGCTCGCAGCTATATTTTATTATTATTATTTATTATTTTTCTGTCAACCTTTCGGGCACTTTTGGGGCTCTTATCATGCTCGAAAACTCTTGAAACTTTGCACACAGGTCAGAACCCGCGGCCATCAGGGCCGGGCTGAAGCTGGTACCCGGGCGTGGCAGGGGGGCTCAACAGCGCCCCCTTGAACAGGGTCCGAAAACTTGGTCCATAAATCAAACACGCTTGCATATAATAATATGAAACTCGGTACACATATAGATCTCATCGGGCCAAACAACTTTCGTACTTTTACTTTTTACGCCAGCCCAACAGGAAGTCGGCTATTATGGGTTGTTTGGAAAACGCATGCTGTGGAATTTGATGTACTCCTCCTAGGAAATTCATCCATTCGCCTCAAAACTCGGTGTGCATGAAGTCAAGACATTGAGGATGATAAATTGCAGACGGATTTTTGATATCTCGAACGGTTTGGCCAAGGCGAGGAAACGAATTTATGGCGAATAATGGGACACAGGAAGTGTATTATAACTTCTGCATACATTGACTGATCTTGATAAAACTTCAGCAGTGTGTTCATGGTCAGAGGCCGATCACATTGATGTGACTATTGTGAGTCAAAGTTATAGCGCCACCAACTGGCAGCAGGAAGTGTGTCACTTTCAAAATGCTTTGAAATCACCCTCTTATTTTTACCCGATTTGCTTCAAACTTTATGTGTATAATGTAAACACACGGCAGATGTAGACCTGTGAAAGGATTTTTGATATCTTTAATACTGTTGCCATGGCAACGCTTCAAACTTTAATATTCTTTTTTGATGCTTTTGAGACTCTTAACATACTTGAAATTGGATGAAACTCGACAGACACATCACATTTATTAGCCCGTAGACATGTGCAAAGTTTCAGAAACGGGCGTGGTGAGGGGCTCAGTAGCGCCACCTTTAGTCATAAATGGGGCGGTTAGTTTTATCAACAGCAACAAAACTTGGTATGTGTATTGTTCTCATCAAGACGGACAACTTTCTAATTGACATTAACCATCTCCGACCAACAGGAAGAGAGATATTTTGGTTTGAATGTGGATTTTCTGAAGAATTTTCTCTCCCTCTCTCTGTGTCTGTGTGTGTGTGAGGGGAGGGGGGATTTGACTATTGCTTTTATATTGTTAATCAAGGTTTCAGGGGCTTTTGGGGTCCTTAACGTGCTCAAAAACTCTTGAAACTTTGCACACAGGTCAGAACCCACGGCCATCAGGGCCGGGCTGAAGCTGGTACCCGGGCGTGGCTGGGGGGCTCAACAGCGCCCCCCTTGAACGGGGTTCTAAAACTTGGTCCATATATCAAACACGCTTGCATGAATTAATATGAAACTCGGTACACATATAGATCTCATCGTGCCGAACAACTTTCCCCTGGTCAAGTTTTACGCCAGCCCAACAGGAAGTCGGCTATTATGGGTTGTTTGGAAAACGCTTGCTGTGGAATGTGAAATACTCCTCCTAGAAAATTCACCGTGTCCCCTCCAAACTCGGTGTGCATGTAGTCAAGACTTTGAGGATGCTAAATTGCGGACGGATTTTTGATATCTCGAACGGTTTGGCCGTGGCGAGGAATCGAATTTATGGCGAGAAAAGAGAAACACGAAGTGGAATAACTGCTGCATACATTAACTGATCTTGATGAAACTTCACCAGTGTGTTCGTGGTAAGAGGCCGATCAGATGGATGTGGCTATTGTGATTCAAAGTTATAGCGCCACCAACTGGCAGCAGGAAGTGTGTCACTTTCAACATGCTTTTGACAAAAGTGGGGGGGTTAGTTTTAACTACAGTAAAAAAAACTCAGTTCATATATTGATCTCATCGACCCGGACAACTTTCTAATTTAAAGTCATTAGCTCTGACCATCAGGAAGTCAGATATTTTGGTCTGAATGTGGATTTTTTTGCAAAATCAGCCTCTGAATTTTTAGCCACCTTTATCTAAGTGGTTTATTTTATTCCCACCAAACTTTTTCAACATGATAAAAATATATTAATGATGCTAAATTGTGAACGGATAATAAATATCTCAAACGGTTTTGCTATGGCGAGGGATTAAAGTATTGTCTAAAAAGTAAACAGCAAAAGGCTCATATATTCTAAAAATGTAATTATACACCATTTATTACTATATAAAAGTATACAAATATCAGAACTTAACTCATTTTATTCTTTTTTTTCAATTTAAGAATGAAGTTTAAGTTTAAAAACTGCCAGAATGGTTGTTTAGTCTAAACAATAAATAAATAAAGTCAAACATAGTGCTATACTGCCCTCTTGTGTTCAAAATCAGGTAGGCCTATTATATCTATATAAAAATATACTAGGTATGTGACAGTGAGAATATTTTACCACCGGTTAACTGACGTGTGACACCGCTGGGGGCTTTTTAATCGCTAACTTAAAAACGAAAGTAAAATATGTTCGTCCGCACGGACATTGATAATGGTGCGGAGCAGAGCGAGCTTTTTCAATAAATTCCTATGAAAGGAGCAATGACCTAAAAAACGTTGACTCTGTTCTGCTCGTTCCTCGCTGAGGACGCGCACCATTATGAATGCCTGTGCAGCCGTGAGCATTTTAGTTTCATTTTCGGGGCGGATTGCTTGAATGTATTTTAAAAAAGCACAATGTTGTGTTTTATTGCTACTGTACAAAAATATAAGTTAACACTTTGCAGTTTGAATGATGTTCTGAACAAAATGACAGAGTATGTTTTTATGTGTCCACTGTTCAATCGCGCCCTCGTTTTAGTGATTCCCAAGTTATTTTTTCATTTAAGTTTTTTCATTGTTCTAATCAGGTCAGGCAAGTAAAATTATCTGTGTCTTATCCCTTACATTTTTATATAATATATATATACTACTGTTCAAAAATTTGGGGTCAGTAAGATTTTTAAGCGAAGTTTCTTCTGCTCACCAAGGCTGCATTTATTTGATTAAAAATACAAACAAAAACAGTAATATTGTAAAATAGTATTCCAATTTAAAACAGCTGCTTTCTATTTTAATATATTTTAAACTGTTATTTATTCCTGTGATCAAAGCTGAGTTTTCAGCATCATTACTCCAGTCGTCATTGTCACATGATCCTTCAGAAATTATTCTAATATGATGATTGATGCTCAAGAAACATTCATTATTATTTTAAATGTCGAAAACAGTTGTGTACAGTCTTTGATGAATAGAAAGTTCAAAAGAACAGCATTTATCTGAAATCTAAAGCTTTTGTAACATTAAACACTACCGTTCAGAAGTTTGGGGTCAGTAATAATTTTAATTTTATTTTTGGGGGAAAGAAATAAAATAAATCAATACTTTTATTCATCGAGATTGAGTTAAACTGATCAAAAGTTACAGTACAGACATTTATAATGTTAAAAAAATTATATTTGAAATAAATGCTGTTCTTTTGAACTTTACATTTATCAACGCATTTTGAAAAAAAATCTGTACACAACTGTTTTCAACATTGAAAATAATAATTAATATTTATTGACCATCGATCATCATATTAGAATGGTTTCTGAAGGATCATGTGACACTGAAGATGGGAGTAATGATGCTGAAAACTCAGCTTTGATCACATAAATTAATTACAGTGTAAAATATTTTAAAATAGAAAACAGCTGTTTTAAATTGGAATAATATTTCACAATATTACTGTTTTTGTTTGTATTTTTAATCAAATAAATGCAGCCTTGGTGAGCAGAAGAGACTTCTCCTAAAAACATTAAAAATCTTCCTGACCCCAAACTTTTGAACGGTATATATATATATATATGTTTGTATAATATATATATATATATGTTTGTATAATATATATATATATATATATATATATATATATATATATATATATATATATATATATATAAATATAGCTGCGAGCAGCGATGGAGGGCCCAAGGCGGTGACACCGCCACCCCGGTGGCTTTAGTGTAACTAAAGGCACCAGGGTGGCGGTGCCACCGGCTTGGGCCCGCAATCGCTGCTCGCAGCTATATTTATATTTATATTTATATGCCTTTGCATTAAATATTGTGTCTGTTCCATTTCCATCATTATTGTAATCTTGGAGTCAGTGCATACCATTTTTTCCTTATTGATCCTTGAGACATCAGCATTGATTAATGACTGTTGGTTTGAGGAAGGGGTGGAGAGCTCAATAAATTATGTAATTTTTTTGGTCGGTCTATAACAGAAGTGGCCTTTATGACAGCAGTGCATTGGAATATGCATGATTGCGCTCTGTGGACAGAGGACCATTAGTGATTTCAGGTTTAAAGTGCAAAAAAAAAAAAACCTGATCATCTAATTATGATCAAAGTAACTTATTGATCGCTTGAGTGGCCTTACAGAGCAATAAAGGAGTCAGCCCCCTCCCTCATTTCTGTCTATTTCACCGTCTAACACTGATTGATTAGCTGAAGTAGAGAAACTCCCCTACTAATGACTAAATTTAAGCCTTTATGGTTGGGTCCTCCAGACCAGGAGGCCCCAGTGATTAACTTACCTAGACCAAGGCCACTAAGAGCAGCGCTGGGACGAAGCTGGAGCATTTTAAACATGTTTACAGTGAATAATTGTGCTCCTTGGGTTGATGAAAGGGAGGGAAGTGTCATATTGCAGTATACGACAAAAAAACACTGCATTATCTTTCTGCTCCTTAAAGGGACGGATTTTGGACTGGCATAAAATATGTAAAATCTCAGCCTCAGTGTTTATTTTTAGTTTATTCCGTAGATCTTCATCCCCATCTTTATCCCTGTTCCCGACTGAGTGTCTCTGTGATAGAGGAGTCCCGTCAGCTCCCTCACTGATGCTTGAGGTCTCTAGGGGCCCAGGATTCTTTGTGAAGGGGGGAAAAGGCACCCTAGAGCAGGACAGAGATCATCAGTATTTCTCTGTTTGATCTGAACAGCACTGACACATGATATTGAGACCACCGTCGCCCATCACCCCACACTAATCTATCCATCCCAAGGGAGGAGAGAGAGAGCAGGGTATGCTACTATAGGAGGAAGCATTTGTGTTTAGAGAGACTGAGCGAATATTATGTGTTTGGACTAGAGTCAGTTGTGCATCTGTCTTTTTGTTTTTGATTAATGTTGAGGAAAATATTCTGAATACTCATACTCTGAATAGCCAGTTAACAGTAAACAACTATTTTGATATTTTTTAAAGTGTAAATTTTTCCTGTGATGTCAAAGCTGAATTTTCAGCATCATTACCCAGTGTCACATGATCCTTCAGAAATCATATATTATGCTAATTTAGTAACATTTCTTATTATTATCGTTCTTGAAAACAGTTGCTTAACATTTTTGTGGAAACCTTGATAAAAAAAATGTCAGGACTATTTAATCAAAAGTTCAAAAGAACAGCATTTGTTAAAAATAGAAATCTATTGTAAAATTATTAGTCACATTTGAACAATTTAATGCATACTTGCGAATAAAAGTATTAATACAAATATCAACATTAATGAGATTAACCTTTTGAGTCATTAGGCACAATGACTGTGTTTTGGCAGTGGTGTAATGTGAAACATCCTCTTTCAATTACACACCTTCTACATGCAAATATTAACAACCAGACTTCTCAAATGTAAATGAAAAAAAATTAAAAATAATAATAAGCATGGCTGACTCCTGTTTACAAATTAGTCGGTTCATATGGAAACACATCGCACACCACTTTGTGACTGTAGAAATCTTCCGACTTCTTTTTAATGTGTTCAAGATTGGCTGTTTTATACCCACAGTGTTTATTACCTCATATGGTTGAAAATGATTATCTTTGAATTACAGGCATATAATTGTTTTGTTTTTTTTCCAGAGTGGGTGGGATGGGGGACATGTCCAATGCTCAAATGACACCTACACAGCTGGGTTGATATGAGAAATAAGAGCGAGAGAAAGACAAAGAAAATCAGAGGGTGGCCCTTTGGGGCCAAATTTGGGTGTTTTTTGGTAACCAGCAGAGCCAAAAACAACCTGATCTGTCTGTTCTCAGTTCAGAAGTCTTGATCTAAAAGGGATCCTGAGAATTCTCCAGCTCTATGTCCCCATTAACATGTTTTTTAGACAATAAAAAGTGTAAAAAAAAGAAAAAAAAAAGAAAGAAAATCACTCAGGAAATTGGCCCACGCATCTGTGTGTGTGCGCGCATATCCACATGTGTGTGCAGATGTAAATACAAGAAAAGAGTTACATGAGAGAAAGAGAGAACAAAATTATTGAAACCACCCAACACGCGCATCCCTTTACAGGATGTTCACACTCTCCCTCTCAAAACAATAATAATAAAACACACACACCATTTAGTGTCATGCATCCAAAACCAAAAGGGATTTTTTTTTTTTTGAGTGAGGCCTCATAGTGAATTAGATCTAATTAAGATCAAATTAAGCTACAAAAACATTAATTCTATAGTTAAGACCACACTGAAAATCCCTTGACCTCTCACTGGACCTCAGTCTTCAGTGGAGCTCTAAACTAGAATGAATGTTTATGTATTTTAATTGAGCTCTGGATGGTATCTTGGGGACCTTGTTCGGGAGATTTCACCTATTGTAAGGCAACAGAACATTTCCATTAAAAAAGTATGCTTGCCTTCTTTTCTCAAAGGCTAATAAAATTACTCATAAATGTCCGTAGCTTTATGATGTAGCCTTTCCTTCACCTTCTAAAAGGCTTTTTGCTATTCGGTTATATTCCGTTTTAATGGTTTGGTGCCTTAAGAGCTTGACACCATATTGCTTGACCTTCCCTGTACAAGTTAACTGACCCAAGAAATCTGCAACACAATTGGCTGACCTCGGTGCTGAAGGTGTATTCTTATTGGCTGCTTCGAATAACCCACTCTCCCTATGTAGCCTAGCGAGATTGAAAGGAGAGCCAATCATGCCTGACCCTCATGTTATGATTTTATTAAATACAGACAGACAGAGACAGAAAACTGTGGTGATATGATTTTCAGCTGTTGATTGGTTCCACATGTTTGGGGTTTGGCTTTAGGGATATGAGGCTGAAGTGGATTGATCCCAACAGTCTGACTGCTAAAACCTTTCCTCTAGTTTCTCTCTCTTCTCTGCACTTTCAATGTCTTAGAAAGACTGTACTTTCCTTCCCCTCTCTTACATAAATCTTCAAACCACCCAGACACACTCTCACAACTCCTAATGTGCTGAAGTATACTGAAATAAAGGATTAGTTTGGTATAACTTTAGTAAGATCCTGTCGCTGCGGCTCAGACTACTAGGATGACGCCTCAATATTTGACTCCGGAATGCTCCCAAACCCTGGTGTGGATGAAGATCAAGTGCAGTATGATGACGTAAAGTTGACCTGTACACCTATGTGGATCAGCATTGGCATTAACATGCGCACACTTTCTGCTAATGCAATAAATTGCTCTACTATTCTCTACTATATCCTTGCCTTCATGTCTTTTTCTGTCCTCATCATCCACTTCTGTGCTGTCAATTCTCTCTAATGCGAATGATTCACGTTTACTGTAATTTTGCACTATAAAAAACAGGGCCGTCATTGTAAGCATCAGGGCCTCGTCATCAGAGACATTGTGGCTGAATATGGTGAGCTCCCCACTGTGTGAGGTTGCAAGGAAAAAGGAAGAGCAGTTTGGTGATTTAGTGTTGTTTTATTTTTACTGGAGGTGGAAGAGAGGCTGAGACCTGGGTTGAAGAGGGAAATCAACTGCTCTGTTCCAAAACCTAGTGGGCTGCATTTTAATGCGTCGTTGCATAAGCATCACATATCCTTTGTGGAAAGGCAATCCCGTAATGGACTCTGATGAACTCACTGAAAAGATGTATCCTAGAGGATGAACGAAGTGAAAGAAATGTTGATTTTAAATAAGCTCATATTTAATTTGATACTCTTAATGTAATGGATTAATTAACCTAGGGCTGCGTGATCAATCGTTTTAGCATCTCAGGATGTGTGATGTCAAATACAGGGTAGTTGATCTGTGATCCGTACGGACCAGGCACCACATTTTGAAACGCGCATGATTCTCTGATTACTTGCAAAGCTTAACCATCGTAGAGTGAAAGTTTATCATTTGCACATGTTTTTAGGTCCTGTCGGTTTAAACGTTCAAGCGATTTTAAGCCATTAGAGCGCAAGAAGACGCAAAAGAGAATTCATTTTTGCTAAATAATGTTAAAATACCCGTCTCGACGAGTATTCTTGTAAACACAGTACCATGCTTACGTGAACATAAACAATTAAGAAAGAAAATGGATTCAAATCATTGTATTAGATCTGTGCATTAGCTCTTAAAGTGACAGCGTTACATGCTGCTGTCTGTCATTAATGTTAATCAAACAACAAAATACAAAGAAAAAAAATCACTTTTGTAGCTTTAACAAATATTAATTATATTTAATTTATACAGTGAAGACTATCCAGTTATTTTTCATTTCATTATTAAATTTAGGTAACGCTTTAGATTACGCCACAGATGTGTGTGTATATTTCATTGTAAATTATAAGATAACTACAAAAGGTAGTATTTTAAAGTAAAAATACTCAATATCATATAATAACCAATATAATATATTATCTACTATTTTTTTCTCATTATATGGTACGGTAGCTTACGGTCAACCAATTAACAGGTTTTTACTGTGCTTTTTTATTATTATTATTATTATTATTATTGGTTAAAGTTAAAGACATACTTATTAACAAGTCGAGTGTGTACTGTCCATTGAAGACAATCTTTTTTTGTGTGTATTTTGTCCATTCCACAGAATTTTGTGGATTGCCCTCACAATTAGTGCAAAACTGTGTAAAAGTGGATCCATATGTCACCTTCCAGTCATATATTGAACAACATACCTGTATATCATCAAACCACGCGTCTGTAATGAAAAATACCATACAGCGTGTCATTCCGCAATATGAGTTTGACAGAAAAGTGTGAGATCTTTTGTGTCGCAGGTTTTGTGGTCATAGGACACAGATGTTTCACATTAGTCCTTGACCCCTCTGTCTCAAAGCCTTATAGAAGTTAAATGTTCATGCCTGCTCATAATCTCTCTCTTCCTCTCCAAGTGTTAATCTGTTCATCATTTCTATGATGTGTTTGAAACAATTGACATAGCTGGGGGAAACACCTGTCAGCAACAACAAAAAAATCTCTTTTCCTTGGTGGAGATTAAAAAACTCCATGAGATCAGATCCTACCTCAAAAGGACAAATCTGACCTTGAGGTGCTGAAGAAAGTGTTCTGTTATTAAACCTATACCTCTCCTCCTCTGCTTTTTCCCTCCTTCTCTCTCATTCTTTCAGTTTTCCCCCCTGATTTATCTTATTTCTCACCTTCTAACTTTTCATTTCTTTTTTTCACTTTTTTTTCCCTCCTCTTATAGCTGTGTTCTCATCTTGCTTATTTGGTTACAATACAAGTCCATTTCTCTCTCTGACTCAGAATGTCTAGAGGATGCTTGCTTATTGAGGGGTGGGTGGCTGCTGGAACAGCGCCAGTCTCAGAATATGGGGTGAGTCATATATTGCTGCTGGCACACTGTGACAGCGGGCACCGGTTCCTCTTCATCAGCACATGACAGAGACGCAGGCACATGGCCAGTTACCGACGGCAACAGCGTTGTGAGCTCACCCCGCTCAGCTGCTTTTTCATAATAACAGCCATAATGCAACATCAGTGTGCATTAGCTGAATGTGTGTGATCTTGTATGATTTCTGGAACTTGTTATGAAACTTGCTACAGCTTGTGTGTACTTAGATGATAGTGATAGTGCAAACAAAATATTGTAGATAAGTGTTGCTTTCGGTTAACTTTTTTTTTCCGTTATTTTTTTATTTTGAATTTTTTCCAGTGCTACCAGCAGTTAGTCTACAGGAATTGTCCAGCAGAACATCCAGGCTGCTCTTTTATTACAAATCCAAAAATGTACCATAAAAATAGTTCAAACCATATCCCATTAATCTGTCTGTGCGTTACGAACTCCAGCTGGAGTGCCCTTTATTGCCACCAGAGGGCACACAACCCCAGACTATTGCCACTCTATTAAGGACTTCATTACCCATAATTAACTGCCCAGACTCATCATCACTGATTGCTGTCAGCTGTGTCTCATTAGCCTCATTAGCTCACCATATATCAGCCTGGTCAATTCAGTCATTCTTTGCTAAGTCTTGTATGTTGTCTGTACTGCATTTCTGAGCATTCCCCAAGTTTCCCTGATTGGTTTTCAATTATTTGCCTATTCCTTTGGATAACTCTGTGTTGTCCAGGGATATTGACTGTGGCACGCTGTTTGCATTGGGCAGAACTCTCTGTCCAGCTTCCCTCAAGGAAATATCATCATTTATGACATGGTCAATTAGGGTGGCTCTGATTTTATTTGAAACCCGTCTGTACCCTATCCTTCTATCTCTCCTCCCTCCTCTTACACCTTGCTCTTCCCTTCCCTTCCCCTCTGTCCATGTCTCTTTTCTTATCTTGCTCTTTCCACCAATAACATTGCCTTCCACTCTACCATCTCTTCTCCCTCTACTCCTCTTTCTACATCCTCAACTCTTCTTGCTCCATCTCCTCTTCCTATACCATCTATTCCTTTCTCTCAACATTACCCCTTCCATCCTCTCCAAAATCTCTCTTACATTTCTTCCAGTTCCCATTCTTCTTTTTTTTTTATATAGATTTTATAATTGAGATAGCTGTGTAAACAATTAGGAAATGTGTGTGTATTACTAACTCAGCAGATATTTATTTGGGGCTAATTAAGAGCGCAACTGAGAATTTAACAAATAACAGAGTTTTGTTTGGAAAAATGGTGCACGATAGTTTTTTTTTTTTTTTTTGATATATTAAAGTTTAGGTTGGCTGTATGAATGTGAAAACATTTGAGAATTTTGTGCACAGTGTTTTGAAAAAACAAAAATGCATGTGATTTTCAATTTGCATAAAATTAAGGAAAATTTACAACCTGACAGTTCCAAAGTGTTCAGATCACTGTGTTAACTGTTCTGAGATCAGTGACCTGAGCTTGGAGAAATTTGTCAAATCGATTGAGAAAAACTGTTTATAATCTGTAATTGTTTGTGAGTTAGGGCAGATGCCCTCGTACAAAAACAAAAACACCTCTGTAATTCTGCCAGTAATTACCAGCACAGGCTGAATTTAATGATAATTTAACAGCATGTTGAGTGGAACTGATGTAAACAGAGTGACAGAGGAAGTTGTGTTCAGTCTCACAACTCTTAATGAGCGGTAAGGAGGGGTGGATGTCTTTCAGAAAGTATCAGAAGTTCTTCACACACTCGTAAAGATGAAACAGATGCTTGTAGTCATTCACTCTACATCCCTAATGTAAAACAATCACATAAATACCAAGATGCAGTGAAATAAAGTGTTAACAGAGAGACTGAGGTTCAAAGGTGCTATATTCACGTGTTTGTTGCTTAAAAAATAAGTTTAGGCAATCTAGAAATTCATGGGTACAGTTTAATGATAAAGTCTTCATTGAACTTTCTTGAATCTGCCATTATTGTACATTTTATTGTGCTTTTTTCCACTATTTTTCCATTTAAATTACCTCATTTAACGATTACTTCAAGTTCTTTAAAACAGTCATAATTTAATAACACTGTTAAATGTAATCTTTAGCAAATCCTAAAATAAATATGGATTTGTATATATTTTTCCTGTACATTATACTGTTGTGAAACCTAAATTAAATTGTTGCATTTAAAATATTTTGTGTGTTTTATTTTTATTTAATTTAGACAAAGTAGAATAGAAATAATAAACAAAATAATAATCAGCTCATCTATATCAGTCAGACACCGGGTTTATATTGGTGCATCCCTATTTTAAATGAAGGTTTAAATAACAGTTTAAATAATTGTGATAGTAAAGTTAGACAGATGGAAGTTGCAAGTTGCACTTGTATATGAACAGGACTTATAAAAGGAATAGGAGCCACTTTATTATAATATTTACATACCGAGATGTAAACTTTTTTAAGATAGACCTTTGTGTTTCATATAGGTATGCTATAAAAAGGCTTGCACTACACTAAAACAAAATGGGTGTAGGATTTACTTTAGAACAGTTTTCACTCGGATATTGTCACAAATAATTACAAATACACTGCAAGTAACACATTGAGTTAAACTTATTCTGCGCTATGTTTAATCTAGAGATAGTGGAGATCATTTTGCTTAACATTACGTTTAATCAGAAACTGCTGATTCAATGCTGAAACTGGTTCAGCAAGGAATACTTGATGGTTAAGCTAAAAAGCCTGGTAGGGAGCAGCAAATATGGTGGTGACCAGCTGTGTTAGAGTGACTGAAAGAGAGGCGAGGAAAGGAGAACATAATGAATTATTTTCTTGTAAAAAAGAAAAGAAAAGAAGACTCGTAAAAAATAGGGTGAAGGCTTGTAATGTATCAAAATCTCCCATATACTGTAGTCATTTACAGTGAGTCACCAGTTCATGAGAGTGTGGAATCCAGCAGAGAGCAACTGTACACTGATGACTGTGCTGTGGTGGCCACTAACCACACCTGGCCATTATCTTCCTCCCTGCGCTCTGAGGCCAGGGTGCCTGTGATGGAGGCCCTAATGGCTTACACACACACACACACACACACACACACACACAATGAGGTTTGTCAGTGCAAGTTCATAGCTGCTCCCATCATTGTAGTCCGAGCGGTAATTTCATAAAAGTGGATTTTTTATAAGAGGCTTTTAAGAGAGCACTGGTCCAGCCTCTCAACTGGAGGTTAAGGTGTGGGTGCTTATGAGTGATTAATGGGATGGGGGGTGGACTTACTGTAAGACACACACACATTCACAACAATATGCATGACCCCTACAGCAGCAGAGTGTATTGAGATAGTTCATGATGAGGGATGTTCATGATGAGCGCTTGATGAAGAAGAGAAAAACACCAGACACTGAGAGCAGTTATTTAGATCTATTGATCTGTTGATCTGTTTCTCTCAATCTATCTCTATTACAGGAGCAATTTGGAGTAAAAGTCCCTTTTACTCTCTCTCTCTCTTGCTTGTTCTTTTACTCAACTGTATGTAACCATTTGTGTTCACCTACAGTCAGGAGTCTTTTCTCCTTCGCCTTTATTTTAAGAGAGATGATCTTAAGAAATACTCTGTAACACTTTATTTTACACAGTGTCCTTGTTATTGTAGTAATAACTATAAATTAGGCCTAATTACATGCAACTAACCCTAAACCAAACCCTAATCCTAACCCTGTAGTAAGTTTACATGTATGAATTATTGCTCTGTAGCACAGACAGCTTGAAATAAAGTGTAACCAAATACTCTAAGTTTTTTTTTTACTTTAAAATAAGCTTAGGTGTGATGCATGTGTAGACTCAAAACCTCAAACCTCATTTCTTACATCAGTCTGTCTCTGTAGTTACTATCGTTAACTAAGATTCTGTGCCGTGAACTTTCCAAACCCCTGTGAATAGTTGTTCCCAAGTGTTCCAGAAGACTACATTTCAGTCACACAGATTGAAAGGTTATGAGGAAAGATATAATCCCAGAGCTCCCACAGTGAACAGAGCGGCTCCATAGTGTGTGGCCTGAAGTTCATTACTGTATATAGCGCTTGGAAGAGCAATGCATAAACAGTCATTTTTCTTAGAGGGATGCGGTGTGCACTACAACAATAAGCAGTTACAGTTACTATCCAAAAATAATAGAAAACAAGTTTCGCATTGTTTACTTGATATTAGTTCGTTGTCTTGAGTTATAGCGGAAGGTTTAAACCGAGGTGGCCTAACACAACGGGGTAGCTATAAATGTCACAATTCGTGGACATAAATGTTCACAGATGCCGGAGTGAGGAAATTTAAAGGCTGATAAATAACCACACCTATAGACAGATGGACTGAACGCACACATGACCTGACATATGGATTAATGCTGGAGCTCTAAAAATCTATGGTTAAATATAAATATATATATATTTTTTTTTTTTTTTGACATGATTATGTAATTATATTAAAATTTGTGTTAAGTTTAGTTTTGTTTGTATTACTGTTAGTTTCTTCTTCTTTTTTTCTTTTTTTTTCTAACATCCTCAGCTTTTAGGTCATCCATAATGCTAATGCACTTTTAAATGTTGACTTTTAGCAGACACACGCATTTAAAAAATGTTTTTATTTTTTATTATTATTATTTTTTTGTCTGGTAAAACAGACCACAAATATTGATGAATCAGGCTGGATAAGTTTATACAGTTGCTGTAGGGTTCACCTTCCAGAAATTGTACCAGTGGGTTTCATGGCACATTAAACGCTTTGATGACTGTAGTTTTACATCAATGGACATGGCTGAGCTCGCTATGGAAACACCTCAGTTGGACTTAATTGCAGGTACTGTACTATTTGGAAGCTTGACTCTGTTGTGCTTAAGGGAAATTCAGTACATATGGTTTCCTCTTAGCTGCTCTAACCCAATCAGACACGCTCCATTTGGATCATTTAGGCAGCCAAACTCAAGTGCAGAACAAAGCTGATTTCACACACCAGCCAATAACAGATGGGGGCAACTTTGAGGTCACAGGAAGCGGCATAAGGTGAGGTGAGCCAAATTAGGTGACCCAGTGAGTGATAATTGAATAATTGTGATTGAAAGTGTATGTTGATTACAGGCATATAAATTATGATACACACATCTGGTCTGCTAAGGTAAGAAAATTAATGTTATTATTTTGGGTCTGTGACAGTGTCTCAAATAACACATTGAAAACTTTTATTTAGATTGTACATACATGTTCTTACCTCCAATGAGCACGTGAACAGAAACACAAAGATAGGCAGGAAATGATTTGACACACCACCACTAAACCAATCAAGGAATGTAACTCCACTGTGTCACTTTCTTTAGGGTTGTTGGACTCATGTCATGTGATTTGTGAGGGCATGTTTGACATGTATCCACAGCCTCGGTGCTGATGTGCTTTTTCATTACAGTGTGGTCTTGTACTGTCAATGCAAACACTTACAATCATCATATGTCATTTAGATTGTGTTGCTCAAATCTCTGAAGCATTAAATCTTTAAAAGCATTTGTAAGGGGACGGTGAACACAAATTGGTGTAAAAGTGGAGCGTGTTTAAAGTAATGCAGAGATTCTACATCAGAGGTTTCAAACTCCGGTCCATAGACCCTCAAGGACTGAAAATTTGAACTAAAAAACTAAAAGAATAATTACTAAATTTTAACAGTAGGGATTATTTTAAAACAAGTCTCTCCTTCCTTGCAACAAATATTCAAAAATAGTTTGTATATGTTTTGTAGGTTTTCATTTTCATATGATTATCTTTAAATTGCACACTGGTTGTATGGCACTATTTTGAGTAAAGCTATACAAATATATATTTAAATCGAATGAAGTGTTGCTCTAAAATCTATTTTACAATTTGAGAATATTTTTTCCCGTACAAATAGATATTTAATATTTCAAGAATTTAAGTACCGTGAGAAAAGTCAAATATTTTATTTGGGAAACGACAGGTTGTGTGTTGCATTTCATTAATACAATTTGACTAAAAAACACTTTGGCATGTCAGCCCACATATTTCAAGTTGTGGTTTCTGTGATAATACAGTCTTTGGAATTTTTATTTTTTAAGAAAATATTGACTCCACTGGAGCACTTACATGCCTGTCACATGAGATTTTAATTTTGTTCTGTTTAAATTTTGTAAGCTAGGCTTAGAAAAACAGTTCTATGTGTATATTTTTTTTAAACTTGGCCTTATGCCCTTGCCATTCCTTGGAGGCATGAGAGCATAAAACCACTTCCGTATGATTTGAAAGGGAAATGTGGATATGCTGATACTGTATCCCGCAGATTTAATGATGCGTGTATGATTGGAAAGGACATCACTGAACTGTCCGCCCCTCTGAAATCCCTATGAGTAGTGATATCAGAAACCCCTGAAGTACCTTGTCTGGTTTTAATCTTTCCTTAGACGGTTAGACAGTAAGTGCTATCCTGTCTCAAGGAGGTACACAGTAGTCCAACGTTATCCAGGGTTTTTTTGGCATATGGGATTATTCTTCTCTGTCCCACTTCATTCTGTTTTCCCCAAATCCCTCAAACGAATTTGAGCGACGGTGTCTGTTTACCCTCAGAGAGGTCAGCGAGGTCGGTTTAGGGTGGTTAGCAAGCGCACATCCGTTCAGAAAGTAAGTCTTTGGGCGGAAGCAGGAAGTAGTGACTCTTCACCTGAATTTGATTTTGATGGCTCCTTCTGAAAAGGATCAGATGGAAAGTGATTTGTTTGTGTTACCCTTAAATGTTCCGCCCTCAACAATCAAATAATTAGCTCCTGAGTCCATCAATCTAGACATCAATCAGCAAGTTGTAGGGTCAACTAAACAAATCATTGCAAAATTAGGCCACCCTTCGGGCTATTTTGTCCAGCAACATCTGTGATGAGATTAGACCTCAGGAAGATCTTGTTTGTTGAATATAGAGGCTTGATTAAAACAAGCAAACGGTACTACTGTAAGACAGATCACACAGTGCCATAGTGTGCTGTAACAACTTATCCAAACCCTACACAACGCTGTTTATTTGATCTACACTTTTAAAGTGTCTGTTCCTTGTTGCCATTAAGATTAGATCAATTTTAGTCTTTGAAAGATTAATTGACACAAGATACTTCCACTTTCTAGCCTGCTTTATGCTGTTTAGACTGATTTTAAAGGGATACTCCACTTTTTTTGGAAATAGGCTCATTTTACAACTCCCCCAGAGTTAAACAGTTGAGTTTTACCGTTTTCGAATCCATTCAGCCGAGTTTCTGATATTTAGAAGAATATCAGTAACCAGACAGTTTCTGGTCTCATTGACTTCCATAGTATATTTTTTTCCTACAATGGAAGTCAATGAGACCAGAAACTGTCTGGTTACTGATATTCTTCTAAATATCAGAAACTCGGCTGAATGGATTCGAAAACGGTAAAACTCAACTGTTTAACTCTGGGGGAGTTGTAAAATGAGCCTATTTCCAAAAAAAGTGGAGTATCCCTTTAAGGCAGATTTTTTTAATTTAGCCAGTGTTGAAGACCAGCATCAGCACAACATGTGCTGGTGACCAGAAAGGCCTTGATTTCAGCATGAGAGGGCAGGGAAAGAAATACAATGAGATAATGTTGGGGATTGGATGTTAATTTAAATGAACAACATCAATACAAATTCAATACAATGTGTGAACTTTAACTCTTTTCGAAATGTAATTTTTCAGAAAGACAAATCCATCTGTATTATGTGTGTTGAATCGTGCAGATGGAAGCAGAGGAAGGAATGTACTATTTCATACAAAGAGATCAGCAGTAAAGTTATGTAATTCTGCTGTTTGGATATCACTTAATACCTCAAGCTCTTTTCAAATAAATCATAGCCAGGAGAGTGAAGACATTGAAACTTAATATAATATTAGCTTTTTATGTATAGACCTCAACAATGAGGATTTTCTGCTGCCCTGAATAGTTATAATTTAACAGTTCTCAATACATAAACAAACTTTGGCACTTTTGGCATACAGAACAGTTCTGAAAAACTGATTCCTTGAAGATGATCATAATCTATGTAAGCCATATAACATTACCCTAGTGGTCTTTAAATTGGCACAGTTTGCATAAAAAAATGTTTAATACTTAACAGAAAACTAAATGTTTCAGTTTGCATGGCATAAAAACACATGTACATGGCCAACAAACATAACATGTGGTGACAAAGCAGCACCATCCATATTGTTGAGCCCTTAAATGTTATACGACAGATATATCATTCTGATAAAAGCATTCCACTGACATAAAAATGAGTTATGTATACCATAATCCATAATTTTATACATGACTCGTAAACTTGAAGCCAATTTTTCAAATCCTTTGCAGTCTGAACCCAATGTTAGTCCTCTAAAGATTTTTGTTTAAAGCAAAAAACATTGTCAGTATTAAAATACATTGTCAGTATTAAAACTAATTTTTCATGTCTGAGGAAAAAACGAGGTTAAAGAAGCTAATCAATTCCTCATTTGTAGATTTATTACCTCTGCATGTTTCTCTCCCTATATTTTACTGTACCATTATGGCTGGCATCTCTCACAAACACCTACTAATGATTTTACCAGAGAGATGCTGACGCTACAAGATACACATGTAACTTAAAACCTTTTTGTTTTTATAGGGTTAAACCTTGTAAGTTCTCATCCACCTATACACACACAGTACAATAAAATCCTGCATGCTTGTGTGGAAAGGAAGTTGCTCCTGGCTGTATAATAAAATATCAGCTGTATTGGACCCTATTAGATTGTTGCAACAATGGTCCCTAAAGTGTCAGGTACAATTTCACAGAATGTCAAAGCCACGTTTGATTTTACAGTAAAGAAGTCATCACTGGTGGGAAAATGTACCTTAGAGGTTCAAATTGTGCTTACCAGAACACAGCACCAAGTCCTTAATGACCCTACAGGCCGAATTAAAGTTGTTTAATTTCATCCTTATGCAATCAACTGTTCACATTGATTGAGGCAATTAGATAAAAGCTCTTATTCTCCCTGGCTAAATTAGAACTGTTGACTTGGCTTTCAAAGCTCTCCTCAGCTCCCAAACAGGGTGTATTAGGGCTAGTTGTCATATATATCTGTAACTATAAGGTTAATAGGCAAAAGTCACAGTACACACATGCTTGTTGTTTGTTTTGCATAAACGTTGATGTGTAGAAATATGGACATTTCCATATATGGTAGATTTCTGTACCACAGCATACACTTTATCTTTAAAATAGATATTATCAACAAAGAATTTCTGATCCATTTCTTTAATGGCCTTATTCCAGAAAGCACCCTATCCTAATGGACTTTCAAAAGGGAGCCCTCTTGCTGTAATCTCAGTCTTGTGGTTACTGATGGGTTACGGCTGTCATCACATCCTCACAGACTGAAGAGAGCCGTGTGGTTTTGAGGGAATGTTATGATCCCCCTGTGATGATGAGAAATGAGGTAGAGGTGATCTGTGTCCTTTAAAACACATTCTCTTTTTATCTGAAACACACACGGTTTAGATCCATCTTGCTTCTGAAGGTACTTTTCATAAATATGATACAATGTGCCCCATTACTTTAAGGCACATTTTTTGACATTTAGATATGGTAGATAAACTATCCTCTAATCTATTATCAAATTTGGCTGAAATTAGAACTGTCAGGACTGGCTGCAATGAAGCACATGGCGATGGAGAATTCAACTAGAACCATCTTTAATTACAAATACACAGAAAACAAGCATCACCACCACATAATAAATAAATAAAAAACACAGAATGATGAACAGAGGAAACTAAGGGTTTAAATTCACAGACAGAGTAATCAACAGAAATGAGAACAGGTGGGGAACTAATGAGAAACTAAACTAATAAGGACCACGAATAAAATGGGAACAGGGAAAACTAAATCAAAGCACAATAGAACTAAACAGACTAAAACTAAACCCTATATATATATATATATATATATATATCATATTATATTCTATTATTTTTTATTTATTTATTTTTTGCACAATTTTTTTTTTTGTGTGTGTGTGCCATATTCCCATTCATATTTAGTTGTTTTTTTTGCATTTTTACCCGGGTGACTAAAAACATGAAATTGTACAGCCATGGGTATATAAGGAAGTACGCTGGCAACATGCAGTTATGTTTTCTCACTGAGGAGTCGAGACTGAACTCAGGCGTTCCAGCAGTAGCCTACAGCGGAAGTGGCAGGCTGATTACATCAGAGTTTGCCGAGAAAATAGACTCGCATTGTATTTTCAGTGAATTATACATTCCAGTCTGTGTTTCGCTTTAAAACACGAGCTCTTGTCATATTCTGATTGTTCCCATCCTGCATCGCGCTGTGTGAAATACAGACTGAACGAAACACCGATGTATGGCCAGTCAGATGATACGCAAACTACGTTTCTTGGCTGGTAAAGCAAACCAGTGTCTTTCTAGCAAAGTTTTGAAGGATGAAGATTGCAATCAAGGTAAAGACGATTGATTGCGATGACGTAAATGAGTCGTACGCGTGATTTTATTCCCAAACCAGTTTAGCGCAAACCACGCCCCTTATGCAAAAATCATGGTCATCTCTGTCACATAGTCACCTGAGAAGGAAAGTTTAGACACCAGCAAGGTCGTTGATGGATCCGATGCTGCCAAACGGTAAGATAAGGCTGCAGGTTGTTTTCAGTATAATTTTATTATTAGAAGTATTTGTGAGTCATACAGTAATCGAGTGAGTCCGTTAAATTGATGCACAAGCAAACCGTGTAGCCTATGTGTCACGCCCATTACTCTAACTTGAAGATACCCACACTTGGGGAGTATGTTGCTGTGTTTAGTAATTCTGAAATGAATCCATGTACTAGCCTAGGTACAGTATATGCAGTCAGGTCAATGCGGTTGGTTTAGAAATGCGGTTTGCCATCTCCATGTGGTCCTGTATGGTATAGCAACTTGACTTGTCTAAAATGTAAACAAGCTCTTTGCTGTTGCACTGCATACTATACTATACACACTACTCTATACACACTATACTGTGATTTTTTTTTTCCGGAATATTTTTTTTTCATGGGTGCTTGGTGTGCATGCATACATTTATGAATTATATGGACTCCTTATATCATTTGGTTATGTCCTTTCGGTGTCTCCAAGTGTTATTTTTTTTAAAGACAACTAAATTTACCTTAAAAAAAAAACCTTGAAGAAAATACAGTTTTGAGAGAATCACCCTTCAATCTGATGGTTTCCTTTGCTGGATATAGCAAATGATGAGAAAACGAACGTGTTAAACAAGATAAATGGTGTATGCTTAGTTTCACGATAAGGGTGTGATTACAAATTTTCATCTATTGTCAGCCCTAATATATAGAACAGCTATTATGACCCTCTTTATACCCTATTCATGGAAAGTGACACAAAAGAGAAACATCACTTTAAGGGACACATGCATTTCTTCCTCTTTCTCATTTGCTCTCAGGCACTTATATTCCAGAAAGTGTTGCTGACATGTCTTTAACTATTCACCCTGATGACCAAAATGCAATGAAAGCAAATCTAATTACTATCGATCAACAACAAAGCTGATTTGTTATGTTCTTTGTCTCCTTGACCCACTGCCTTCCAACGTTGAGTCCATCAGTCAGACTTTGGAAAAGCACACCACTGCAGGCTGGGGGAGCAAGGGAAATTTTGATGGATGGGCCAAAAGAGAAAAGTGAAGGAGCTTATATTTGATAGATGTTGTGGAGGTGCACGTATATGCCGAAGAGAGTGTGTATCATATGTCCCTGTTTGGGTGGAGGTCTTCTCTCTGTTAGAGAAATGAAAGCTTTAGCGTAAGTTCTACCAGGAAGACTAAATTGTTACATTTACATTTTACATTTAGCTGACGCTTTTATCCAAAGCGACTTACAATTGCTATATATGTCAGAGGTCGCACACCTCTGGAGCAACTAGGGGTTAAGTGTCTTGCTCAGGGACACATTGGTGTCTCACAGTGGATTCGAACCCGGGTCTCTCACACCAAAGGCATGTGTCTTATCCATTGCGCCACACCACCCCTTTAAATTGTTACGTCACTTATTACCTTCACATCTAACTAATCAATCTAACTAACTAAGACGAGTTGATACATACCTCTCTCGTCTCAGTGCGTGCACTCAATCGCTCTGGCGCACGGCGACACTTTGATAGCGCTTAGCTTAGCCCAGTTCATTCATTAGGGACCAAACAGAGATGAAGTTAGAAGCGACCAAACACCTCAACGTTTTCCCTATTTAAATACAGTTACACGAGTAGTTACATGACCAAGTATGGTGACACAAAATAAAACATGGCGCTTTTCTAAGCGGGTAAAAAGGATAACTATAATGTATGGTGGAATAGCACTTGGGACTCGGGAGCACTTCGACTCGGCGCAGTAAAAAGTCACGCCTGAAAAATCCTCTCCCTCTCACTTCTGTCATTAGAACCAACGTGACTTTTTACTGCGCCGAGTCGAAGTGCTCCCAAGTGCTATTCCCCCATACATTATAGTTATCCTTTTTACCTGCTTAGAAAAGCGCCATGTTTTATTTTGTGTCACCATACTTGGTCGTGTAACTACTCGTGTAACTGTATTTAAATAGGGAAAACGTTGAGGTGTTTGGTCGCTTCTAACTTCATCTCTGTTTGGTCCCTTATGAATGAACTGGGCTAAGCTAAGTGCTATCAAAGTGTCGCCGCGCGCCAGAGCGATTGAGTGCACGCACTGAGACGAGAGAGGTACCAACTCGTCTTAGTTAAGGGAATAACATAGTTTAATATGAAAAAACGGTGGAGTGTTCCTTTAATAAATATATGCTTTTGTTACATCATTTTATCTCCCGAGTCTTTCTGGTAGAACTGGGCCACAGTCTCGAGGGTTGACACTTCAGTTATTACTTCTGGATTCATGCATGTCAGATGTAACCATTCTGTGAAAACTACTGCCACTGTGTCCTTGAGGAAGGAGCTTTTCATCCATTCAGAGGGCTGAATGTTCTCTGACCTCTTTGTCGGTCTGAGGGCAGTTTAATCTAACTGAAAAGTCGCAGTTAAGTACATATTGATACTGTTCAGCTTATAAAAGTCTCCCAAACTTAATCCTAATGTTTCTCTAAACTGAAATAGTTTTCAGACTGCATCATTTAATGGGGAATAATACCTAATGATAATTCTCTCAGGGGGAAAAAAAGTATATACAAAGGAAAATCCATAGAACAGAGTTTAATTTGTGCCCCAGTTGTGCCTTTGCAGTTGGATCCGGCTGAATTGGTGTCTGCTTCCTCGCCAACAAACAGGAAATAAACACATTTCCTCACCAACAAACATGAAATAAACACAGTCTTGCCTTCATTTGAGTTTTTGTCAAGCTGTGAGTGGTGTCCTGGAAAATACTCCAACATGCGCCCCCTTGAATACATATTCAGTCGTGGTTGATGCAAAAGAGTTTCCATTCAAGATGCTGGAGATATTTGGAAAAAGTCAACATCATGGTTCTGGGTGATCTGGAGCACATATTTCCCACCACAAAGAGTTTATTCACCTTGATCTTCTCAAACGGTTTGCTCTAATTACAGCAGACAGAGGTGTTGTGTGTGTGGGGGTGGGAGGATAGGTTTTTAGAGATTTGAGCTAGTTACCAACACCACATTCCCTGCTGGGATTTTATTTCAACATGAGATCAGCATATTTCACGCGGGTGGCGTGCGGTTGACACTGCATGTGCACGGACTTAGTGCTATGTTAACAAAGCAATGGAAATGGGATTAAATGAGGGTTTTTATTGCTTTTACTCAAAGGAAATGAATAGCAGTGACCTGTAGTGTGACGGTTTGGTCTCTTTGTAGTTTAACAGCTGCATTTTGAATTTTGTTTGACCTGTAAAAAGTATAATACTTCTTACATGAACAATCTAATATAATATAGGTTTAATATATTTTGAATATAGGTTTAAAATGTTTAGATTTTTATCATTTTTTTGGTTAAAATTTATAATTAAATTAACAATTTAATAATATTAAATTTAAATATTTATTTATTTATAAAAATAATTGTTATATTTACTGTATATTTTGTTTATGTATTCACATAAAATTTTTTTTATTTTTTTTGTCATTTTAGTTTGCATGTTACCCTCTTTCTTTTTTTCTTTTTCTTTAAATTCATTCCCACTGTGTATAGCCATACACAATTCAGAAGGACATCTTTGGCCATTGTATCATGTTTCACGCTTTTTTTTTTATTTATTTTATTATTAAATTTTATTTTTGCATCTCACCACAATCACTGCATTGAGAGTTGCAAGTAAAATAAGCCACAGAAATGAGTGTATGCTATAAGTCAGTCATGTTCGACGTTATGTCAGAACTGAACTGACAAATTGGGCTCTCGTCTGAGAGCAAACTGATACAAACTCAGACAGTGAGCTTTCGCTTCAGGGCCGAGCGGACGTTGTTTCACTCTGCTCTTCAGTCATCCAGGGTTCTCAAGTTTTATCAAAAGCTTGGAGTGAGATCACATGCGGTTTGGGGGAGGAGCCCTAATGGAGCCCCGCCCCCACCTGTCCCCGCCCCCCAATTTTACCCATTGTTCATAATTAACCAGCACAAATTGAAATTATAACAATTGGTAAATCTGATAAATGACAGAGCAATTCATCACATCAAATATACTCTTTAATGTTATATTTCAAAATTACAAATAAGTTATACAAAAATTACAAAAATATAACTAATTGCTCCAAACAGTTTGGAAAAACAAATCTTTTTGCATTTTGAATGTGTCTAGTCGAAATGGTATAATGATTTATTGTGTGGTGGGACATTGTAAACAAATGACATATTAGAGTATTATTAAGGTGTGTGTGTGTGCGCGCACAATAGTACACACTCCAGCTTATGAAATGTGTTTTGTGTTGTAAGTGTTTGAAAAATACAAATGCAATGGTAAAATGATTAATGTATGTTTTGACAGGATATCAAATATTACCCAGAGCACTCTGCTTTAATACATATAGCCTTCATGTAACTAGAAAGACTATTAA
The DNA here is from genome assembly GCF_951802725.1 of Rutilus rutilus. Taxonomy (NCBI): domain Eukaryota; kingdom Metazoa; phylum Chordata; class Actinopteri; order Cypriniformes; family Leuciscidae; genus Rutilus; species Rutilus rutilus. The sequence goes on along the minus strand of NC_140209.1, from coordinate 48,444,894 downwards.
TACAGTATAATATATAATTTAAATTAAAATGAAGAAATACATCTTCATTCCTTCCCATACCCAAGTAACATTTCCCTTAACGTAAGCTAGCCAAACTGAGCCAGAGCTTCTGGCCTGGTTGCAAAGTAGTTGTAGAGTTTTTGACTGCATCAATAATAATGTATACGATGGGCTATATATTAAATGTTCTTGCCTAAAAATGTTAGACGAGCTTTCTTCCAACTTACCTTCTCCATCATTCACGACGTGTGTTCGCGCGATGTTGTTGGTTACCTAGTAACGAACGTACAGTGGGCGAGAATGTTCCGTCAACTTCCGTGTGTTCGCGCATCTATGTTGCCTATATTAACGAACGCAATCTGGCCCCGAGATACGTGCTGGCGGCAGACAACTTCACTTTGTCTGCCTGCGCCTCGTATACAACGTTATATATAAAGCTCGCAGGACAACTTGGTTGGCATTGCCTTTTCAGCGTGAGAAATACACGGTGTGGCGTGTGAGCGTGTGAACTGGTTGAATTGCGTGTGTCTCACGGCCAATGCGTGAGACTTGAGAACCCTGAGTCATCATTCAGAGAGTATCAAAACAAGAGGGAATCTGTTCCAGTGTAAGTGTGACGATGCGTTCCAGCAGAGGTCACAATCACTGAAAGAGCTTTGCACCAATAAGTGCAATGACTAATGATAATTCCAGAGAGGCATTTTTATCTGCTCCGATGTGGCCACAACAGCAGCCTTCACCCTGCTTTCCGAGGTGGGCCCCTGTGCTCCACAGCACTGCCCCACCGCAGGCATGTCTGTTGTCCCACTGGTCCCCTTTGCACGGTGTCTGGAAGCCTGGCTAGCGCTTACCAGCCCATCTCACTGGACCATTCGAATGATCAGACTCGGCTATGCGATTCAGTTTGCCCGGCTTCCCCCCAGGTTCAGCAACATCCGGTTTACCTCAGTAGGTTGCAAGGACTGGCGAAGGTCGCGATAGAGCCGGTCCCTCCAGCCAATATGAAGCCAGGGTTTTATAGCCCATACTTCATCGTGCCCAAGAAAGGCGTGGGTTATGACAGATCTTGGATCTGCACATCTTGAATCGAGCCCTTCTCTAGCTTCCGTTCAAGATGCTGACAAAGAAACGCATCCTCACGTGCGTTCGTCAGGTCAGGGTCAGAGTTCATGCGTCAGATCAGAGTTCCCTCTTCGGCCGGAACTCGACTCGCGTACCGCCATTACTGGAAGCCAGTGATTATAGTTTATAAAGTTATTAATATGGATATTTTTCTTACAAAAACGCATTGCTTCACTTCAGAAAGCCTTTATTAACCCCCTGAAATTGTATGGATTACTTTTATGATGTATGGATGCACTTTTTTGGGCTTAAAAAAAGGGTACCATTCACTCCCATTATGGTTATTGTTTAATATAACTCCTATTGCATTTGGCTAAAAAAAGAAAGTCATATACACCTAGGGTGGCTTGAGGGTGAGTAAATTATGGGATCATTTAAATTTTTGGGTGAACTAAACCTTTAACTCTTCTTGCCCATCGCACACACAATGGTTATCATTTCAATGTTCAATAAATGGGAGTATGTTTTTGTGTTCTAAAAGTCACAGTGTATTTTCATATTACAATTAATCTTTTATCTCAAATGATTAAGCATAGTTTGATGCCTCATGATATTCTGAACCCCTTTGAACACAAGCACAACAGCTCTTCTGTATATTTCAGATGAGAGTCACGGCCTACACACTATACATGTTTAATCAGAGAAGCTCAAACGATTTTTCACAACGAGGGCCATTCTGCTACCAGAATCCACTTCACTCTTGAGGGCCACTGCGGTCCGGATGAGTAAAATGGAGGGGAGGAGATGGACTATTATTAGAGTGACTACAAGCTGTCAAACCCCAGATATCTCTGTCACGACTGAGTCATGCACGCCGGAGGCGAAATGTCATTTAGCATTTCATTTTGCAGAGACTTCGCTCTCTTCAGACTGCATTAGCGGACAGTGCAAAGCTTGATGGGGGCAACGATAGGGGCCTTTTAGTTTAAATATCAAATGGAGGCTGTATTCAAACAAATGAAAAAGTGAAAGGCTCATGTGATTGGCATTTTCGCCTGAGGGACACTCCCTTTCGTGGGGACAAATTAGATTTGTTCTCTTAATGTCTCTCGTCCTCTCTCTCTCCAGCTTTGTTTGTCTCCAGCTTTCTCTTCCTATGCATCACTATCCCCTCAAGCTCGACTAGCTTCAGATCAGACGTATTAAGCTATCGGAAAAATAAATGATAGATTGAAAAAGCTATTTTATTCTTTTGAGGTGGAGAATTATTACAAATGATGCATGACTCTTGCTATAAGCCAGCTGTACTGGTTAGGGTGGTTTGCACTCTTATCTGTGTTCTGTGATTGTTAATAACTGCTACTAAAGCCCAATTTATACTTCTGCGTCAAACTCACGCCGTAGCTACGTCGCAGGCTGTGTGTAGCACACGTACCCTTGGCCACCTTGACTTGCACCTCTCCAAAAATTTAACCGCGTAAATTCGACGCGGACCGCAAGCGCTGTGATTGGTCTGCTAGAACCCCTACCTCGGGTTTCACATGCTCCCTCTGCATGTGTAATTGCGCGTCAACGCGGACAACGACGCTGAAGAATAAATGAAAACCAACGCGTAGCCTACAGCGTAGAGGCTCCGGCGTAGGTCCGACGCAGAAGTATAAATCAGCCTTAAGGTTGTTCTTTGTAATATGCACAATGCAGCGGTGTGTGGTTGACATCTGAGATTAAGAGGCAAAGTTCTCTCTCTGCTTTTGGGTTTTTTGGGTCCAATGTAAATTCATGTTCCAGTTATAATTTATCAGATTGCTTTTCAGGCTTAAGGTATATTTTCAGTTGAACATTTTGTAAGAAAAAAGTGATGGAGGACACATTATAAACCAAATCAGCTTTGCTCGTGAATATTGATTAGGTGATGTAATGTAGTTGTTTTATATAGCGTGATACAGTTTAGTTATTCACTTTTAAAATATTATTTCACAGTGTTACTTTAGAAAATCGTGTTTTTCACACAGTAGGCCCTTATAATATCATATTTTGTATTATTTCAATATTTCACAATGTTACTTAGAAAGTAGTTTTTTTCACAAAGTATTTAATATCATATTTTATTATATATATTTTTTGTTTGTTACTGTCGTTTGATTTCTGATGCATATGCCTTTGCATATGCACTAACCAATCCCGTCAACCTTTGAAACATTACAGTTATGTATCATTTCCTGATGTCCTCCTCAGGCTGAAGGACAGAGAATGGCTCTCACAGAGCAGAGAGTTGGCATCGCCGCTACTGGATATGCCGCACATGTAACAAAGACATCTGGCAGAGGCACAAAACGTATATTTAGTCTCAGTAATGGATCTAAGCCGTGATATAATAGCGCGCTGCAGTTATTGACCTGATGTTGCTTCTCTTGTACCCCTCTTCTTTTCTCTCTCGGAGGCAACAGGGCATTCAGACAGACCTGCAACCCGATACGCCCTGACTTGTATTGACCCTGATGTGCAGACATCTCTTTTCTTTTCTCCCCCTTCCTCTCCTCTACTCCTTTCTTCCACGTTGCTCGTGTTTCTGCAGAAGTATGGAGGGCCTATTGATCCCATCCCTTTAAGTGTTGCCATAAATTTCACCCTCATTATGGAGAGCGACCCGGACTCCCTCCTTCTCCTCATAAACTCATGTCAAACGCTAAGATTGCCCAGCTAGCCTCTGTGTAAGCCCATCTCACAGTCTTCCCACTCCTCCCCACCACTTGCTCGTACTTGATAACCGCGGAGTATGTAACTGCGAGTGCCTTTGAGTGCCTTTAGGAGGTGGATTGAGTTTTCTTTAATGTAGTTATGATCGTATCCAGCGTTTGTTTTTTTCCACCGCTAATGCTGTTAGCAGTTGGCAAAGTGGCATCACACACTGCTAGGCAGAGGCTTCCCGGAGTTTGTGGAGGGGGGAGAAATGAGAGCTATGATTTACGGCTCTCATTTTCAGATGATTTAACATTTTGATAAAGTAAGCCTTTTAGGGTGGAGGGTGGGAGAGCAATGCTTATGTGTATAAAAGTAGTTCCCAGTTTAGCTTTGTTCCCATTTGTTAATGTGAATATACAATAAGGGGTTGAGCTGCTTGTTAGCTAATAAACCATCAACAGAACATTCTTTATACAATTTGCTTGTTTGCTAATGCCTCATCATCAGGAATATTTTGATTGTACTTTATTGGTTTAACCATCAGTTTCGTTTTTTCCTATTAAAAAAGAAAAATACTGAAAGTTGAGGTGGGACTATATTTTTTAAATAGCCACTAGGCTTTAGTTTATATCACAGGTATTAAACCATGATTTGCTGCTTGCCATTGCTAGTTGGAGGCAGGTGGTATTAGTAGGATTCTAGAAAAATGATATATGTGGATGATGTAATCAGAATTGTTTTTCAGTTTTTCCATATATGAAAGTCTGTACATTTCAAATGTGCTAAAAGTTTATTTCATTGACTAGCCTTAAAGCTAGAATTCACGGACCAAATTCCAAAAATATGAATATTCATATATATCAGTGACATATTCACTATCTAAGGACCTGCTGGGGCCCATATTAATAATCATATAATAATGGTTTTATGCCAAAATCTTATCAAGACACAAACACACATGTTGGGTTTTCAATAAGGGACTATAGGGAGTACAGGGACTTACCATAAACTTAATGATTTTTATACTGTACAAACTGTATATTCTATCCCCTAACCCTACAACTACCCCTAAACCTTCCCATCACAGAAAACTTACCGCATTTTACATTTTCAAAAAAGTAGTATGATTGATTAGTATAAGCAGTTTAATTTTTTTTTTTCAATTTGAATTTGGTCCAAACAATGTTGAGATATACCTGACGACACAAATATACAGCTACTTATAAATACTATAGCCTAGCCCTAAACGAAAGAATTCTGGAGTTTTACAATTTAAATGTGAGATATGAAAGCTTGAGCGTTTGTGATACCCCTTCAGACACCCCCTACACTCACACTCACACACACATACTTCATCAAGCAGTTAGCTGATTAAAGACGCCTCCCTCCTCTTTATCGCTGTAAATTGAATGAATATAGCAGGACAGACCTCAGATGCACTCCAATATAATGACCCCATGGCCTCATGGGCATTGTAGTTAATTATATTCCTGATTTACAGTCTGAGTTCAAGAGATCAAAACATGCTTTTATTTTTTACCTTGGAAGAATGTGCGAACATAATGGAAACTCTAGTGCAGCATTTTGCATATCTTGATTTTAATAAATATTCTGACTGAGGTGTCTCTGTGTTATGATGAAAAGATGCACCTGCTGGCTCACTGAAAGATGTTAGCGCAGCTCTTGTAGACTAAACACACCTCTCAGGTTTCATTAAGCGTTCCCTAATAAGTTATTGAAAATTCCTGTCTGGACATGGCATTCCACAGAGCTGTAAACATTTACAGTCCAGCCAGTGTTTGGGGTAGATGGAGAGGAGGAGATCATTTTAATGGGACGCAATGGTTCAGTATAAGAGCAGCTGCCACAGCTTCACGTGTAAAACATAGAAACTGAACTTTTTATAGTCTGATTGAATTTAACGCTTGCCAATTATGCCATGCTTTAGCCCAGGAACTCTTTTGCTGAACATAGCTGGCAAATGAAAAGACCGCAGTAGAGTTTCAGAAAAAAATAATTATAAATTGATTTAAGTGGTACTGTAAGACTTACCATGAGGTCCAGTGTTGTCCAGTGTTGTGCAGGTAAAATTCACTTTTAATTGCTGAATTTCTAATGATGTAATACTCAAAATCCTGAAGTAAAATCTACATATCAGAGACACTGATGTTACCATGAAAAGTAAGCAGGGTTTTGCTGTATTTTTGCTGGTAAGTGTACAGTTTGTAATGTTAGCTAAACTACACTGTAAAAAAATTCTAACCCTCCCAAATCAAAAATTTCAAGTGACCGATAACATCTAAATTTTTCAATTGGCCCAAGTGAAATTCTGTAAATTATAAAATTTAATTTACAGATTTTCACTTGGGCCAATTGAAAAATTTTGATGTTATCGGTCACTTGAAATTTTTTATTTAAAATATTACAGTGTACCTAGCTTGCTACTAAACTAAGCAAGGGGTGTTGAAGCATATAACATAAGAAAAACAGTGTTTTCTTGATTATAATTTATTGTATGAGTAATTCATTTATTAACAAAAAAAAAACGTTTTGCTTTGGATCAAATGCTGTAAAGTTTTGACTGTTCTCAGAGCTGGATGTTTAAGTCAGGTTTAGAACTCCATTGAGGAAACTTTTGAAATGCCTATGGAGAAAATCAATAGGAAAAAATCTTCCAGACTACTAAATCTTACAAGACATACTAAAAAGTGGTTATAAAAGCTGTCGGTTTGACATGAAATTGAACCTTTGACTGTCCACTAATCAGAATGACATCTGGCACTCGAATGATGCCACATGATGTAAAATTTACATCATCCACACATCATTAGTAGTATCATCAGTATTTGAACTTGTTCTAGTTATTATACAAATTATTTAAGTCAGTCTGGTTAAGCAGGAAGGTTGGCACTTATAGAATTTGCTTGATAAAATAATGTTTAAATGAAAATTATGCAGTAATAATTTTGTAAAAGCAATTAGGCACTCAAGCTGTGCTGTACTGAGAATATAATCAAAGCTAAATGCGTTGACATTTAATTGTTTACAGTTTAGCATAGCTTAATTTACCTTATTGTTATGCACGTTTACATTACTACAAATTGTAGTTGCATTGGTGTGTGTGTGTGTGTGTGTGTGTGTGTGTGTGTGTCCCTGTCTATCAGGGGTCAAGACTTTGCACCTGTTGCTTGATGACTGAAGTCATTGATAACTGTGATGTTTGGGTGTGAGCGTATGTGAATAACAGGTGTGACTCTATACTGCGCATAGATTGGAGAGGAACACATCTACCATCTGTCTTTGACCTTTGCTCTTTAGTCTTGGTCTTTCTCTCTGAACAATGAAGGAACCCTTGATGTTCTTGTAGGGTGGCAGGTGTTGGTGTAGAGTGTGTACATGTATAAATTATGGGATGTGGCTGCTGATGTGCAGATGTGTTGTGTGTCTGTCTTTATGTTTGGCAAGTTTCTCACCTTGTCTTCTTCAGCTCAAGTCAGGCATGCACTATTCACACTTCCATCAAAATGGACCAAAGTTTGGTTCCCCTCGGCTATACACTGTTATCCGAACCAGATGAGACCTTCTCAAACCACAGCTAAACAACTTACTTCCCGGAACCTAACTAGATGGAGGCAAACTTCTCCTCTCAGAACCAGACCAGCTGAAGGTAAAACTCATAAACTTGTGATCAAAACAGCAGTATTTCTATAGCTCATAGAAATAAACAAGACTGTGAGGAACAGAAATACATCCTTTCAATATGCTAATACTGTTTCAGGTCAAAGGCAGGCCCACATGGAACTTTGCAGATTTCCACAGGATTCGAAAGCACATCATGTTATACATCATGTGCAAAATAAGGTATTTTATTTCTGTTGGACATGGTTTATTTAATTTATTCAATTATTTAATTTTATTTGCTAAAACTATTTAAAATATTTTATTAATTAAGTTTTCTTTACTTTTTTCATTACAATGCAAAAAAAATAAAAATTCTTACATGGTATTTTATCTAGTTTTTTTTTACATTTACTCGAGAGGCAAAATTACTTAAAGACCCATGTGGTGAAATCAAGTTTTTAAGGTTGTTTATATGTCTGTGGTGTTTTTAATATGCTTCTGATCATGTGCAAATGTAACAGTCAACACCATTGCTGAGTATTTTCTCCTTTCTCTTTGAAATCGCCCTTGTTCTCTACATCACAAATATGCTGTAACCAATCCCGTCAACGTGCGGGCGGGCTTTAGCATATCGTTAACTTTGCTGTGAAGCAGGGGATTCTCAAGAGAAGCTAGGTTATCCCGGATTATTTTTCTGTTGGTATGAAAAATTGGGTACATTTAACAATGTAGCAGGTGAATTATTTATACGATGTACACTATATCACAATGTTATGATGAATTATATGCCTTTATCCACTGACGTTCTAAGTTGTTCAAAGCGTTTCTAAGCGATCTTGTTTTCCCTTTGAATTAAGCTTATATTTCTGACTCCAGTGACAGATATTTTTTTTCTTGTTTTAAGCATATTTCATGTCATTTCTATACATTTTTCAAAAAAAAGTTCGAGTATATGTATCTTGATTTAAAGGGATACTCCACTTTTTTCGGAAATATGCTCATTTTACAACTCCCCCAGAGTTAAACAGTTGAGTTTTACCGTTTTAGAATCCATTCAGCCGAACTCCGTGTCTGACGGTACCACTTTTAGCATAGCTTAGCATAGATCATTGATTCTGATGAGTCCAGTAGCATTTCTTTCAAAATGACCAAAGAGTTTCAATATTTTTCCTATTTAAAACTTGACTCATCTGTAGTTAAACCGTGTACTAAGATCGACGGAAAATGAAAAGTTGCGATTTTCTAAGCCTATATGGCTAGGAACTACTCTCATTCCGGCGTAATAATCAAGGAACTGTGCCGCCGTACCATGGGTGCAGCAGGCGTAATGATATGACGCTGCGCCTGAAAATAGTCCCCAGCTCGGTAACTTCTTCCAACGTGACCGGGACTAAGTTTGTCTAACCTATTAGACCTATTTTCAGGCGCTGCGTCATATCACTACGCCTGCTGCACTCATGGTACGGCCGCACAGTTCCTTGATTATTACGCCGGAATGAGAGTAGTTCCTAGCCATATAAATTTGACTGTTCTTTCATATCCTAATAAAAGTATTGTGCTCTCAGCTTCATTTAACATGTTCAAATCCATTTAGCAGAACTTCCCATCCATCTGGGCCTGGTGGTTAAGTCCAAAGTTTACAATTCATGTTTTAGAGTTTTTGACCACTGGAAAAATTTGGGGAAAGAAATTTTCACTCAGGCCTTTAAAAACAGAGCAGAAGTCTATGTGATGAACGGCAACAGAAAAAGAGAAACCGGTGTGTTTGTTGGCTGCACTTAGCACTATACATCCTCCTGTCTGCATTGATTATGTGTGAAATGCTTGTCATAATAGCCCTGTCTTGCTCTAAGAGGAATATTACACAAAATCGTCAGTCTTTTTAAGAGCCGACATCAACTACAGAATTGGGGGCTGTAAAAATCTTTGTTAGATTTACACTGGGCCATAGGGAATAAGGTGTGTGTGTGTGTGTGTGTGTGTGTGTGTGTGTGTGTGTGTGTGTGTGTGTGTGTGTGTGTGTGTGCGTGCGTGTTCTTTTTAACTGTGTTTTTTCTACCTACACTATCAGTCTCCCTCCTCATATTTATCTTGCACTTTTTTTCTCTATCTTCACCATTTGGGCTTATCAAATACCTCTGAGCATTCAGTCGTGTGTTATGACGTCGGACTCCTTCCTCCTAATCACACTCTCTTCTGTTCAGTCTTTCTCATTCTCCCCCTTGCTCCTGACCTTACTAATTACAGGGGCATTTTCATTGAAGAGAGCCACTGTCTGTTTAGGAGGCTAATGTGGTGTAGAACTCTTTGCTGGACAGGAAGGGTGGACAGAAAGACAGACACACACACACACACACTATAAGCTGGTGAATAAAAGCTTTGACATTTCTCCTTGCCCTGAGCTCTGTGTTGTTTCGGGTGAGAAAGAGAACAGATGGAGGGGGTGATAAAGCGGCCTTAATGAAATTATGGTTGTTGCTGCCCTATATGGCTGTTTGGTGCCCTTTTACACCAATATTAGATCATTTTTGTAGCCTTAATGTAAGGTAAGGGTTTTAAGCCTCATTGTTGACCAGTTTAGAAAGTTTGTACCCGTATGTTTGTAATCAAGGAGGTCTATAATACCAGGAGAAAGCTATCCCATTAGCATTCCCATTGATCCCTATGGAACATGCTCAGCCAACACACGACCCGCCAGAAGTATGTGATCTTAAATCTGCCATGTTTGCATAATAGGCACTCACTTGTGTTATCAGGTCGTTTTGAGCTGTGATTGATTTGACCTTCAGTTTTCAGTGACAAATAAATGTGACTTTGAACATATTATTTAGACTGCCACATTAATACATGTATACAGTATAGTTTTATTTTAATTGATTAAAAAAAGTGTTTTAAGTGTTTAAGTTCCAAAATTATAACTGGACACCACGACAATGTAGAATACTACTGAGAGATGGATTCTGTTTTACATATTTTAAGACTAGGGTTGTGTTTTGTGATTTGAGTTCTGGATTCAACATTTTTCTCTTTTGATGTGGCCCTATTATGCTATTTTTTAGGTTTACATTTTTTTTATGAGGTCTCCTATAATAAGTTTACATGCATCCAAGATCCAAAAAACGTCTCAGATTACGTATGTAACCCAGTTATCTGAGAGGTTAAATCAACGCCACGTCATGGCTTGATACTATTTAAACGCTTAGCGTGAGCAGGTGTCTGAAGCACGTTTACACACGCCAATCACGATTGGCCGAGACATTCCCCAAAGGCTTAAATGGAGCTCCTGCTAACACACCCAGGACCAATGCTAGGTCCCAGGATGGAACTTGCGACCGGCAGAAAGGCCTCAGCTGTCTGGCACCGCGCAAGAAACCTGAGGATGTCTCCCAACAGAAACCCCTTCTAAAGGTATGTGGCTAGTTGAGATGGACTAGTTGAAGTAGACAGGTTCAACCTGTTGACAAACGTTCTTGAAGGAACTCCAGCCCTGAACCAAATGGGCAGTTGACTGAATTCAATTGATGCTGCTCGTCCATGACACAAAGAGTCACCATTTTAGGGCATACAGCTTCCTAGTGGAAGGGCTGTAGAACTCAGAATTGTCTCAACAACCTCAGTTGAGAGACCAGAATCTATGAGCTTGGACCCCTCAGACGCCAGACCCAAAGTTTCCAGATCTCGGGCTTGAGGTGGTACATCGTCCTTTGCACTTGAGACAGAAGATTTTTCTGAAAAGGAATCTCCCAGGGAATGCCATCCAGGAGAGATATCAGGTCTGAGAACCATTCTCAGACCGGTCAGAACGGACCCATTAGAAGAAGGTGGACTTGGTCCTGGCGAACCCTTACAAGAACTCTGGTAGCAGAGCTATCAGAGGACAGGTGTTCAGACACAGCTTTGGCCGCATCTGTACCATGGCATCTGACCCCAGAGGATCTGGAGGTGTGAGGGCGAACCAGAGGGGGACATTAGGTCGTCTCCTCTGAGGCGAATAAATCCACTTCTGCTTGGCCGTACATCTGCCATATGGACTCCATGACTTGTGGATGGAATCGCCATTCCCCGGGCCTTTGCCCCTACCTTAACAGGATATCTGCCTCCCAGTTTGCATGCCCCTGAATGTAAACTGCTCTTAGCGACTCAAATTTCTCTTCTGCCCAGAGCAGAATCGACTGTGCCTGCCTGAAAAGGCAATTTATGTGCCAGTCACAATTTATGTGCCAGTCAAGATAAAGATTTTCAAAAAGCCCACTGGCTGGATGACCATTGAGAACTTCACCCCATCCCGTGAGGGAGGTGTCCGTCATTAGAGCCTTGCAACGGCAAGGTGCCCCGAGAGCTTGGTCCTTGTTCATGAACCATTGCTCCTTCCAAAGTCGTAGAGCACACAGCACGCGGCGCGTTACCCTTACGACTGTGGAGGGATGGTTCAGAGGATGGAATCTCCTGCTCTTGAGCCAGAACTGGAATGGTCTCATGTGCAGTAGGCCTAGTGGAATGGCATTGTCCCCTGCTGCCACAAGATCTAACAGCCTCTGAACTTAAAGTACTGAGAGCTCCTGGCCTAGCTTGATATCTTTCATAGCATTTAGGGTCAATTCTACAAGTGCAGGAGACAGTTGTGCCTGTATCGTGATCGAGTCCCAAACTACCCTAAGAAAAATGGTTCTCTGAGCTGAAGAAGCCACACTCTTCTTGGCGTTCAGTCCCAAACCCAACTTCTTCATGTGAGCGAGCACAACATCTTGGTATTGTGATGCCAACTCTTTCAACTGAGCCAGTATCAGGCAATCGTCTATGTAGTTGAGTCGCAAGGGAGCCAGAGCAGCATCCATGCACTTGGTGGGATAGAACTAGGCCAAAAGGAAGAACTCAATATTGGTATGCTTCGCCCCCGAAAGCGAACCTGAGAAAGTTTGTTGTGGCAAAATCTTGCTGTGAAAGCATGTGTCCTTCAAATCTGTTGTCACCTACCAGTCCTCAATCGCCCGTCTCCCGCTCCTCCTCCGCCAACTTTACCGGCGAACCCCATGATCAAAGTTGCCGTGCTGCCTCGGTGGCCACAGGACTCAAACCACGGGGGGCAGGTGCTTGACTCTCATCAAAGTGAGCCAAGCGGGATCGGAGCTTGCTCCTCACCCATACACAACACACACATGTCATGAGTGTCATCACCTGTAATAATTTGTGGGCAAGGCGTCACACATCTCCCTAAATCTCCTAAACTCCTGTCTTTGTTCATATATACACACACATACACACACACACACACACACACAGGGACAGCAAAAACACACACACACATATGGCTTCTGAAGACAAAGAAGCTGGCGACACGCTAACATGGCATCTATTTATAGTTTCGGTGATATACAATGCTATATCATCACACTTAGCCAATCACTGATTAGCATGTGTAAACACGTGCTTTCAGCCACCGACTCACGCGAAGCGTTCCCATAGTGTCAAGCCATGATGCGGCATTGAGATCCACTTGAAAGTGAACACATTATTTTTCTCATAGTATACATTGCAGCATCACCTCACAGTGTCTCAAATGGTTCGATCAAGGATTTAGCCTCTCTAAACTCTCTAAAGTATCTGTGCAAAAACTAATACGTCTTCTGAAAATGACCTACAAAGCCATTTAAAGTAATTTCTAACTCTACCTCTACAGTAATTTGCAACAGATTATCCTGTTGATCTGGGGTTTGAAAAAAAGTGATTTTAACACTAGAAGTGCCAGAATTCCATAACTACTAGAACTGCCGCAAGCGGTCATTTTGACCGCTAGATTCCAAACTCTATATCTTTAATGATAAATACCCAATTGAGAGATTAATGCATTTATTGTATTAGGATATCTTTTAAAAACAAAACAACACCAAACTGTACATTTAAACAAGTTTAATTATACATTTATAAATAAATAGGCTAATATCCGTAGATGTCCTGAACAAAATGACGGAGTAGCCTATGTTTTCATGTTTCCACTGTTCAGTCGCGCCCGCGCCTTACACACACACACACACCATATTCCAGCATTGCAATCTTGACATTGCAGCCTGTTCATTATACCCATAATAAAATATAATAATAAAATATTCAACCTAACATATAATAATTCCACTGCTCTGTTTATATAGTCAGTAGCCTAGTACAATTCGTACCATTTTGCGCATGTGAAGAGGATGATTTTTTCTGTCGATATTGGAACGTGAGTGAAGTACAAAGCCTATAATAAAGAATAGTTTACCATCCAAATACATCACAAATGTTGAAACATTTTGATTCTAATTAGAGAGTTACGTGAGCCTAACGCCGCTTACTTTCACTTTCGCTTATAAAGTATTTCATTTTGGCTTGTGTATAGTTATTTTTTCATTCTTGTTCTGATCTGAATATCATTACATTTAAATTATTTGTTGTGGAATATGTTTTGTGTATTTTTCACCACATTTTATGGTTGTGTATATTGGTATATGTATAATAATACCGCGAAATTCAGTGCGGTCAATATGACCGTCTATGGCCGAAATAGGTAAATATGTTCATTTGTTTTTTTGCCTTATGTGTAATTTATATGAAAAACATTTTAAATGAAAATACTTTTAGGAAAAGTCAGGTACCAGCAGGATTTTATTTATTTTTTCAACAAAGTTATTGCATATAAAATTCAAAACGGTCAAAATGACCGCCATGGCACTTCTAGTGTTAAGCAAAGCACTGGTGCCATTCCAAAATTAACAGAGGGCATAGATGTTTGTCTGCATCAAAGAGAAATACAATAGTAGAATCAATCTTTCTCAAAAGCATTGCTCTAGTTGCACTGCTGTATATCATAGTATACTCTCTTAACTCTTAATGTACATTTCTATATACATATTTTAATAATTCAGCTTGCATAAGTTTAAGTGCTCCTGTGGCCTTAGGCTTTGTGTGTGATAATTAGGTCAGGCAATTATCTGGACAACCATGCAAGCATTATGCTTTGTCTTTTTGATCCATCAAGGCCCATCTGGTGCATTAAGTTATAGACGTAGGACTACTCCTTTATGTGGTGTATGAAAGAGCTGAGCGAGAGAATAAGAGCGAGATGTGCTCTCTGTGAGGTGTGGGATTTCAGAATAGACCACAGGACACTTCAAAATAACTCTCAGGCTGGTCAGCAAAAGATAAAGAGAGGCTAAAGGTCCCTGGGGCCAAAAACAGGTCGAACTGGTTATTTGACACACAGTCGCCATTATGTTGAGTAAAGTGTTACGATAATTAAGTTACTGTATTGCAAAAATGTGTGTGTCATGTTTCATTTTAGTGTTGGGGTTAACTTAGAAAATAGAGCTGAGCTGACGCCAAACAGTTCTAGTGTTGGGAAGTGCTGTGCTGTTTTTCATGTCACCGCTTACACTCAAACAAAGTGAGGCAAAAAATCAAATATGCTTTTGTAGAATGTCCTCTCATGAAGACTAGTGTTTGTGTTGTTCATTTGGACAGTTCCTGTGAATCAATAAATTCAAAAATAACTATCCACCAAATCATGTGATTCATACACTGTTAGAAAAATCTGTAGAAATTACAGTATTACTGGCAGCTACTTGCCAGTAACTTACTGTAGATTTAAATTGATGTTATTTACTGGCAACAATTTGTTCAAAATTAAATGAACATTAAACATTAACAAGTCTTTATCTTTACAGAATAAAACTAAAATAACAGCCTCATGCAAAGCATTCTGGGAACCAAAATCTGAAGGAAAAAAAAACAGAAAAAGGTTGATGAAGATTTCTGGTTCCCAGAATGCTTTGCATGAGGCTGTTATTTTAGTTTTATTCTGTAAAGATAAAGACTTGTTAATGTTTAATGTTCATTTAACTTTGAACAAACTGTTGCCAGTAAATAGCATAAATTTAAATCTACAGTAAGTTACTGGCAAACAGCTGCATAACTACAGCAAATTTTTTTACATGCACACAAGTGCCTGCAGTACATAAGATATTAAGGTAATGTTGCTGTTAATTACTGTGTTTTCAACTTTGTTATAGACATTCTAGTGTTTAGTATAGTTTCATTTAGTGAAAATGTATCTATTCAAGTTTAATGCTGACACATTTATTGACTCCTTGTTGTTTGTGTGCCTTATAAAATACTCTGTTTGTAAAAGTAAATAAATGATCACTATAGTTTATTTCTTATGTTAAATGTAACTGTGACCATATATTTTCAATATTATATTTTCGCAATTATACATTTACTCTGTATTTAAGTCTAAATTTAAAGTACTTTAGGATTTTTTATTTGGCAAATGTTGTACATTTTATGAAAAACTGACATTTTAGACATCATGGATAAAAAAATTTGGTTTAGATATTACATATTGGTTGTAATCTTCCCTCTTTCTAAAAGCATTTCAGCAACAAGGCAGCCGTCGATTGAGTCAGCCCTGCAAACCTGTTGGTAGACAACGCAGTGGACAGTAGAAATATGCACTCATCCCAGATGATGTCCCACTGGCAGAGGCCTTGGAGCCCATCCAGGTCCTGAAGCACCACGAGGGTCTCCCTGCTCAGCTCAATAAAAATGTACAGTACAAGTGGTTCTAATCTATTTTCTGTACTGTTAATTCAAATTTGTATGTTGTTTTTCCTGATGTTAAAAGTAAGTTATGTTGTAAATAGTTGTAAAAAAAAGTACTTTAAGTAATGTATAGAACAATTTATTTTATTTTATTTCATTACACAGCAGGACATGCCTACAAAATACTCCAGAAATCATATTTCTGGATCCTCAAGTTTGGTTAAAACATTTGGAGACATATTGCATGCAATGCTCACACATTCAATGCAATCGGCCTTCAAATGCAGCCTTTGAAGTGTGCAGCTTATGAATTGGGACAGCCTTGCCGTGCCATCGTGACGCAATCGGCCTTCAAAGGTTGCAGCCTCTGAATTGGGATGCAGCTACAGTTTCAACTTCCAGAATTATTGGAAGTCATGTTGGAATGATTCATTTTCCAGTTGAGTGCACATGAATGGAACCAAGTCAAAATTACTGTGATGAAACGTGTTACTTTTTTAAGCCCCAACTTTCTAGTTTGTGGGCATGTCAATTTAAAAATTGACAATTTAAAAATAGCAAAAAATGTGGATAGATTTGTGCAATTTTACTGCATTTCCCATGTAGGTGATCACACATGAATAATAACAGCAAAAAGTATCAATAAAGCATCATATACAAAAATGTATTTCAAACACAAATATATATTTTTTTTAATTATGTACGGAGCACCGCAGAATTATTATTTTTTTTATATCGTTGCCATGAATTGACAATTAGTTCCCACGACTTTTTACTCACAACATGTTTTACAAATTTGTTTTAAATAAATCGTGCACAAGATAAATAAATATGTTCCCTAGAATGACTAACTCATGGCCACGTTGTAATAATTAATTCTCTTGTTTTGGTTCAATTAAAGTGAGGGAACAAATTCGTTTTTTAGAATTAGAATTGTATTTTTTTTATTCACTTTCTTTTTGTTTATTTTTTTACACTCAACTCAACTCAGTTATATTTATATAGCACCATTAAAAACAACAATTGTTGACCAAGATGCTGTACATTATATAAAATGCAATCAACATTTAACTCCATGTTTACAACACAGAACACACCAGGCCAGACACAGCACAAATCAGTTACAATTAAAAGCCAAAGAAAAAAGATTTGCTTTCATGCAAATTGCAGTCATTTCACAACTGCAATTTATGACCACATGGTTAGGAAGTTCCCATCACTGCCGTAATGTTACATAAATGACAAAAATTCTGTCATTGCTGAAATAAGTATGTGGTTTCCTGTGAGGTGGCTGTGACCTACACATACAGAATGCAACATCTGCTCGAAGTTTAATTTTAGCCTGCAGTGACTGCAGTATTGATTTCCTCTGTGTGCACAACGCCTCTCAGAGTAGGAGTACAGGTCTTGGATCCGTTTTTGCCTTTCATGTCCTAATTAGAGCAATTTCAGAAACATGGATTTCTAATAATCATCAGAGCACAACATCTCATTTTGACTAGGAAAATTGTCGTCCTTTTAAAGCTTATATTAGGACTTATACCTTCAAAGTTTGTTGTTTCTTGGCTAAAATGTAGTTAGACAATAAGGACATATTATGTTCCTTGAAGAAGGGCTAATTTCCTTTGATCCAATTAAGAACTATTGAGGGAGCTGACATTATGAGAAACAGCCTCCAATAGTCTATTAGGTTCAGCAGTTACACAAGCCACTTCGGACTAGAACAGTCAATGCAAACTCTCTGATTGGACAAATGAATTGATGCTCTGCTTTGTTGTCAATTCGTTTACTGTTGATCCGTTTACTCTTGTCTCTCGAGGTCAACGCTGGGGCAACGCATTGTAAATATTTACTCCATATCTGATGATTGTCTTATGTAATTGGGTTGGACAGATGTTTACAGGAAGTAAGCTTTGAAGCTTAGCATTGAAAAATGTAGCCAAGGAGGCCTGAAAGTAGAACATAGACTTAATGAAACAACAAACTGTCATGATTACACTGTTCAACTTGACTCTTACTTAATAAGATCTAGAAGAAAGTGAAACAAACAGATATTAAATAGGATGAGAGAGGGAAGGAAAGCAGGTATTGTTAAGTCTAGCACACTGCAAGGCTCAAGCTCAACACATTTTGGTGTGCAAGTCTGTGATTAAATAAATGTGTTAACAGTCAAGCTCTCTTCACTGTTTTTATCTTTTATTTGAAAATATAACTTTTCAGTTCAGCTTTAAAATAGGACATTTATTTTCATTATATATTCTTATACATTTATCATGTTAGCCCCTACTTACTTTTGAGACTGACTAGTCACAAACACGATCATTTGTTGTTCAACAACAATTTTTCATTTGTTGTCAGGTTAGTCAGCCAATGAAACTGAGCTGTTGAGGGTTGAAATTGAGGGTTTTGAAGTCCTTTTGTTCCTGTTTTAAATTATGGCGGTATCGTTTCCTGTCTGTTGATTCCTGTTGCTCTTGTTTATTTTTTCCATGCGTGTCTCATTAATTAGTCTTGTTAAACCCGTTATCCTTGTATTTCAAATCCTCTTGTTTGCTTTGTTCTTTGCCTGGTCTTGTCTGGATGTATGCTGGGGAGTCTGTGTATGTTGCATCTGGACTTAAATCCTCACAGCCTCCTTCTCCTTTAAGTCTAACATTACAGGAGATCAGGCCCTAAAATATGACTAGTGAGAACAGGGATCTTCTTTCTCCATCAGGGAAACTGATCCATAGAAGATTGTACTGAACACGTTTATTCTCTGAGCAATTACTTGCTTCATCTACTGTTTTGGTCTTTGTGATCGTATCAAATGGTGTCTTCTGGGTGGCAGGTTTTATTGTTTCCGTGTTGCAATGTGACTGCACTGAGGCAAGTCTCTCATCTTACAGAATAGGCTGTGGTACATCCCTCTTTTACATGGAATAAATATTTAGTTGTCTTTAAGAGCATAAAGAACCCCCTAGAATGGCATGAAATGTTTTGTATTATGTTTGTGCATTCATATTTTGGTACCTGGGTAGGGTTGCACCAGCCGTTCGTAAGTTATTTCTTAAATTGGAACTTAAAGTCCACACTAGAGGCTTAGTAACTACTAGCTAGTTTGTAACTAACTCTGAACTTTATTCCGTTGCACCATTTGTTCGTAAGGCAGAACGTAGCTAGTAGGTCGTAAGCTCTCCGTAAAGTAATGCGTAGTCGCATAATATGACGTTTAGCCTCGATGATCCAATAGCAGCCTTCAGATACGTGAGCAGAAGTTGTGTTGAAATGTTGTGAATTTCAGTTTATCCTTCATTCTTTTGCCTCACGTTACTAACGGTAAAAATAAGTTTCCATTAAATACGAAACTTGATCTTGAGTGTTTTTATATGTAGGCCTAAATAACATTCAGAAACTGTATTTGAAATGAAATGAATAAATAAATATTACAAAAAACATAAGAAATTACGTTTATTGATTATGACTGATATTTGACATGCACAACATAGACCGATGCACACAGCGGCGTGCTGTTTAGGATGGGTTCGTGTTAAAGATAGCCGCTAACAAAGTCATCTTTTCACATAATATTCTCTCTCTTAAAATGTAAGCGAGTGTAAATGTCATAGCATAATCATATATGTCTAAAGAATTGAAGTCTATCAGGTAAAAGAAGAGCTTATTGATGCAGTTAAGTCTGTCTGATATTTTATTCCATCCGTTACTCCTGATCGGAGGCTGCCGTAAATATTTAGTTTATACGTAGAGTTACGCTTCAACTAAGTTTAATGGTGCAACGCAAAAATATTTAGAAGTGCGTAAGTCGTAACTTAGTGTCCATTTACGTCAAAACTAGGCTAAGTTATAACTTACATATAACATAAGTTATATGGCTGGTGCAACCGGCCCCTGTTTCTTTGTTTCTTGTACATGAACTTGAAAATTGCAGTAGGACCTCAGAGCCTCCTGCTCCTTGAGTCCAATATTACTGATCCCTAACCATTAACAGCCCCTGAACTCAAAGGAAAATAACAGGCCACATCCCATTCACTATCTGGCAAAATCACTGAAAGCTTTGCCTCAGTATTCATTTGTATCTGAAAAGTCAGCAGAAGGCTTTATTAGGCAGTAGGATGTTTTATGAGGAAAACGTTTAAAGCAGACATAGTTAAATAAAATGTATGAGGCAGAAATACTGGAGAAAAGTCGGAGGCTGTCGGCACTGACCTGCTATACAAAACTTTGGATCTCATTGCTGTGTTTTATATACAGTCAAGATCAGTTTCCTTTTTTTTAAACATATATTTTTTAAAGTCAGCTTTAAAACAGGACGATTTTATTAACATTTTAAGCTACTTTTTTTTTAAACTTTTTTTTTTAAATTCTTTTCAACCTTTTCACTTGTACAGCACTTCAAGCTGCAATCTTGTATTGAAAGGTGATCTATAAATGAAGAAGTTTCTTATTTATTTTTCACTGTTGTTCCACTCATCTGAGAGATGAAGAGGTCATCTGGGCATTTAGCCCTGATTGCCTTGTGGTCTTTAATGGAACTGTGGTTCATTTTCTTGGTTTTGAAATGCTCAGGTTAGCGTTACTTTTAAAACTCTGGAGACGCTAATTGTGCCACAAATACACACAAACTCTTATAGGCATACATTTGTGATGATTGTGGTTTTTATATTGGCATCATTTATTGTAAAGCAGAATAAATCAAAATCACTTTGTCATTATGCCCATTACCGTTACTGTGTGTGTGTGTGTGTGTGTGTGTGTGTGTGTGTGTGTGTGTGTGTGTGTGTGTGTGTGTGTGTGTGTGTGTGTGTGTGTGTGTGTGTGTGTGTGTGTGTGTGTGTGTGTGTGTGTGTGTGTGTGTGTGTGTGTGTGTGTGTGTGTGTGTGTGTGTGTGTGTGTGTGCAATGCTATCATAATGATGTTTGGTATGTTGTAAAATGTGTGCATGTGAGTGACAGTGATGTGTGCAGTGTTAACAGCACTTTGCGTGTGTGTCTGGATTTAAGAGGTTGTTATTAGTGCTAGACTGAGGGTATTTCTTTCAGAAACCTGGTTCTGATTCTCAGTAATTCAACACAGACAAACTGGTCTACTGTACAGGGGAAGCTTTTACTCTTTCAAACTTTTGAAGATCTTATAAACATACAAATGTCACTCATGTGTCATATATGTTTCTCTCTATGCCTCTGTCTTGTTATAATATCCAGTGATCCACATCACAGGTTATGGTTACGGCACATTTTTCTTTTATCTGAAAACTAAATGTAGACTTTTAAAGGAAGATCTTTTCAGTCTCCCATAAAGACCTACAGAGTATATGGTGCTTGAAAGTTATATTAATAATGATCTAATTATATTTATTGATATTTTTAATCTTTCCTTTTTACCATTATAGTTTTCTCAATTGTTAAGACACCTTTGTCAAAACACCATTTATGCAGAACATAAACTTAAAAAGTTTCCTGAATCAGAAAAAGACTAGAAAATTCTGCAATCTCCTACTCATCATTCTCCATCTTTTCTTCTTCCACCTCGATCTCAATCACTGCCTCTTTTTTTTCATTTCTATCTCATCTAACTCTTTCGCTTCCAACTTTAGCTCTTCTTCAACATTGCTTTCTTCAGGCTGACATTCTCTGAATTGTTTGAATCCATTCATGACTCGTGAGCGTATGGTGTAAAATGCTGAATTTGTTTTGAAGTTTTGAAAACAGAAAAAAAGGTTTATATAGTTTTAAGAATCTGTGTTTCTTGTGGCAATTGGCGTTCTGGTTCCGAATGTTTGGCTAATAGGGATATCAGAGTGAAAGCAACCGAGGACAACTGTAATATTATAATAATCATGATTATAAAGGAAATAAAATTGTATTTGTATGCAAAAATTTAAAAAAATATAGAAAAAAATCTTTAAGTATCTTTTAGCAGCAGACAGTTGCACACGTAAGAGATCTCCATCTCTCTCTGCCTCTTTTTCTCACTCTCCCTCTCTGTAATAATTCAATAATGTGCTGCTCTTGTTATCATCAGCTCGCAGAAGGAAGGGATGGTAAATTACCTAAATGTTTATGAGCAAGCTGTAGGTTAATGATTAGTTAGCACAATGCACTGTGAAGATTACAGTGAGGTTTGGGTGGAAGGCTGACCTAAGGTGAATAGATGCTTATCTTGTGGCTTAGCTTTGGCAGATGTCTTATTCTATAGCTTTCAAAAATATGCAAACACAATTTTATTAAGGTGGAACAGAACGGTTTGGTCAGGCTAGTCAACACGTGAGGCTGTAGATATAAGGTACGCTCTTTAAGGAAACCAACTGTTCTGATCTTTGATTAATCGTGTAAAATATTAAATATTTTAGAGTTATGTTTTAAGTAATACAGTTTCTATTGATGGCTGTCTTAGAATGCGTTGCTACAGGCTGTAGTGTGATTCTAAATAATATTCACTCAATCCTCAATATTATATATTGTTCAATGTGTGTGTGTGTGTGTGTGTGTGCTATGTGTTTATATTCGTATTAGTGTAACAGTGTTTGATTAGATTCTCTTTGTAAAGAGAGAGCTAATTGTATGCCATTGCTTGTAGTCAAGTCAAGTCACCTTTATCAGGGAATAATGACCTCAAAACTTTTTTACCATGGTGCAACTAATACATTTTTTTTTTTTGTCACACACATTCAGTTCCATCTGTATGGCTTTTCTGATGCAGCTCACCTGGTACAATGATGCGGAGTGCTCGGGTGCATTTGGAAGTCTGTTTGAAAGAGTTGTGAAATGAGCAAGAAGCAAAGTAATATCATTTGCAAAAATAATATGTTTTTCAGATCACCTAAGAGCTTCCATTTGAGCTATGAAATAAAAGCTGCCTTTGTATGCAGCAGAAAGCAATGCAACTTGCTAGGTTGCAGGGTCATTTAAAATACACAGAGATTAGCACATTTTACTGCAGTACATGGGCTACTTGTAACTGTATATAGAGCTAAGAACATCACATCTTGGCTGCCCTGTCAAGCCTTGTTAACATATTAACAGTTCATTAACTTTCTCGCTTCGTTAACGTAGTTCATAAACGCATGGGTTTGGTCCACAGTTGAAGGGCAGGTCTGACGTTATGTCCAGCTGGGGCTCTTTAGTTTCACAGGCCTGTGTTGTAGGAGTAGTCCAGGGGGGATCAGGGGTGGACTTTCTAAGCTCCAGTAACATGTTAGCAAAACAGCAGCTGAAAATAGATGAGACCTGTAACTCTCACAGACAGATGTGAGGATAGCAAGCCAAAGGGGAAACGTCTCACATTAGACTGACAGAGAGGTGGGAGAGAGAGATAACAAGAAGGGGGTTTTAAAATCAGTGGATGGAGTCAAGAGAGAAACATGATATAAAGAGATAGAGAGATAAAATCAAAGGAAAGCAGACGTGTGGCAACCAAACATAGCAAGTTGGAAATAGCAAACATGTTCGTACAGATTACTTTTCATCCTCTAGCTCTTTCTCACGCTTTGCCTTGTATGTCAGACCCCCATCCAGACTGGCGCTGATTGATAACCTCATCAGGGAATTAATGTGACACACTCTGCGTGAAGTTTTGAAACTTTTCCTCACTTATAGATCTGTTGGACATGTCCCACATCTCCCTGTCCTATACATCTTCCTTATTTTTGCCTCCCTTCCGTCTCTACTACCCCCATTCACTGTATACCGTATATAATGCATGTTTTTCTTATAAAAAAATAAGGAAAACACTGTATTGTATATATATATATATATATATATATATGTGGTATGGTATATATACATAGGTGCATTTTGCGGGTGGGATGGGTAGGACATGTCCCCACCACTTTTTGCCAGGGTCGATATTGTCGTCGTCCCCCCCAATCCCTCTTTGTCACCATCTCTGTTCTGTGTGGATGCTGTCATTCGGAATCACAGATTCTATTTTTTAGAAGTATGACCAACATAAATTTTCACCGGAAAATGTCATCTGAACAAGTAACATCCACTTTTGTTCTGACCAACTAAGGGTAAAAAAGCATTGCAGTAAATCGCGCTGATTAAATCTAACGATCGCTTATCATATCAGGTCAAACCGTGCAAATTATACTTTGTTCTCAAATTGCTAATGTTAAAGGGATAGTTCACTTTGAAATTAATTTTTGATATGTTTTAGCTTACCTCAAGGGCATCCAAGATGTAGGTGTCTTTGTTTCCGCAGTAGTTTCAATTTTGATATTTTTAGGTCAAACCGTTCTTGTCTGTCAGTCATATAATGCAGGTCGATGGTCACTGTCTCAAAACACAAGCACAGAGTCCAAATTAAAACAATTCCCTATCGTCCAAATGAAACAATTCCCCATCATAAGTACACATTGGTGGCCTAAGACACGAAACGAGCGGTTTGTGTGAGAAAATGAACAGTATTTATATTGTTGTTATCTCTTGAACACAGCACACGTCCAAATGATCTGACGGCGCGGGCGGGTATAGATATATACATAGATGTCGTCTTGGCTACTGCAGTTCATTGGAACGAAACCGTAGCCAAGGCGACATCTATGTATATATCTATACCCGCCCGCGCCGTCAGATCATTTGGACGTGTGCTGTGTTCAAGAGATAACAACGATATAAATACTGTTCGTTTTCTCACACAAACCGCTCGTTTCGTGTCTTAGGCCACCAATGTGTACTTATGATGGGGAATTGTTTCATTTGGACGATGGGGAATTGTTTTAATTTGGACTCTGTGCTTGTGTTTTGAGCCAGTGACCATCGACCTGCATTATATGACTGACAGACAAGAACGGTTTGACCTAAAAATATCAAAATTGAAACTACTGCGGAAACAAAGACACCTACATCTTGGATGCCCTTGAGGTAAGCTAAAACATATCAAAAATTAATTTCAAAGTGAACTATCCTTTTAACAAAATCAGCATTGCGTGACTACATTTAATGCCCCTCCGATATTTATTTTCGCATGGGCCCAGTTGCAGTTTCTTTTTTTCTGTAGCCACTCCGAGGTCCGAAGTCTTTTGTATTTTACAACGGGTGAATCTCCAGTTGTCACTGATTGTCGTTTGAACCTTTCTGGATCCGCCATCAAATTGATGCGTTTAATTATATCAAGTGCTGTGAGAAAAGGCTATAAATCTCCACCTCCAACATCCTCGCACGCAATATAGCCTACTAGCCGAGACACCTTCTTTATGTGTACAGATGTGACATAATGACGCAAAGACATGCTCCAATTTCCCGTGGAAATCCACCAGTACCACTGGAGTTAAAAACATTATTACAAGCTTACTGTTTTGAATCGAGCGAGCTAAGGCAAGCAGATAGTTTTGAACACTGGCTGGTTATGTACTTGCTCAAAAATTTATTCTGGATAATTTTTAACCCAAAAAAGTTACGGACTGCAGCTTTAAAGTACACACTTAAAATAGTCAGATCTATGTATTTATTCACGTGAAAATTCTCACCACTGACAACATATATTAGATCTCATTAAATGACAAATTAAACACAATGTACTATTTAAATAATTTAATTATTCAATTTAATAATTTTATCATTTTTCTCCTCCTCACATCTTCTCCCTCTAGTCACATTTTTGACTCATACAAGTTAACTCCTTAATTAAGCAATTAGAGGTTATTATACCTGTATAAGCAAGATTATAGGTATAAATTCACTTGATCTGTTTACAGTATTTGAATGGATCTTCTTGTGTCCAAGATGTTCTTTTCCCACCATATTTCATTTCCTACCACCTGTCTTTCCTTATAGTCTTTCTCTCACACTCAAGCACTGCACATGTGGTGTGCAGGTTGTGTGAACCATCACAAAGTACAGTTATGGAGCATCTAACTGTACCTTTTGACCTTTCCCTCATTTAAAAGCCAAGTGCTAACGTACTGGGTAAACAGCATTTTTCAATAATAATGAAAAACCCAACCAAACTGTGATTGGTCACTTTGCATTTAGGTCAGATCATAATCAAACCATAAACCGAAAAAAACAGCATTGAATGCAATTTAAGTTGTTTTGGATCAAAGTGTTTGCCAAAAAAGAAAAAGTAAAGTTGGTTGTTGCCTTGGCAGTTCTTGGCCAGAATAAGCAGTAATGTTGACCAGACTTTATGCTTAAAGTCCAAAGGTTCGAAAGATCTAAAGGTTCTGAGAGCTTTGCCAAAGAGCACAAGATGTTTTCTCTTTATCTGAAGCTCCAAGTTGAACTTTGGTGTTCTTCCTGTAAGAAATACTTATCTTATCTGTCAAATGACGTTTAGGTTGAATGCATGCGGTCAAACTGGTTGAACTAGTATATATTTACGCTGGCTGTTTTTAAAAATTTTTTTAAAGTGTAATTATAAAGAGTGGACTGACTTGGATTCAACATTAAAGTTAACCTAAACTAAATTGCCTTTACATTTCTTTTATAACACAACTTGTTAATGAGACAACATCTTGTGAAAAAATCGCTGCTGTACAGATTGTCTTTTTCCGAACAATACAAGCTTGTTGAGGTTGGAGTGTGATTCTCGGCTATAGGCAGACTTCTGTAGGAAACATATGTGCGTTTAATTAGCAGCAGACTGAACTGAACTGAGCAGGGCTGCTTTTTAGAGTCTCGAAGAAAAGGCCTTTGACTATGATGTTTCATTAAAGCTATAATGTGTTCCATTATCATAATGCATTCTGAGTTCCAGTTAACACTTTATATTAAGGTTTAATCTGTTAACATTAGGCATTGCAGTAGGTATCATGAACTAACAATTAACAAATATTTTTAAACCATTTATTAATTTAGGCTAATATTAAAGGTTTAACAATGCTGTAACTATGTCTTAAACATTACTAATCAAAGGATAAAAAATGATTTAAAGGAATACAGAAAAAAAGGTAAAAAAAGGCTCTAGGTTAATTGTTGTTATAAAGTAATCAATTTGATATTGTAAAATATTTTATGATAATATTTTTTTTTTTAACATGCTCACATTCACTCATATTCATATGTCTAATATGTCGAAAACACAAAAGTTTCTTGTCTCTTCACACTGAGTAATGAATTATATGAATCGTGTAAATGATAGCATTGGCAAGGTTTGCATCACTGGATATTTCTGTCAGTCGTTGAACATTTCTATCATAAAACAGTTCTTCTGTCGTAAAAAAATCTTACCACGCACTCTTTTACTGTTAAAGACTAATATTATTTTATTCCCCCCAATAATTAACAGTTGGGGGAATGTCTATAGTGGTTACGGCCCTGGTTAATGTTAATTTATACAACTTGAAATGTTAAAATTGTATTAGTATATGGAGAAATTAGAATTGATTTAGATGAATAAAGGCTATAAAAATCGCTTTCATGATTCCTAATGCATTAACAAATTTAACTTTATTATAAAGTGTTGCAAAAAACACCATTTTCAGGGTAGATCAGGGTAGTTTGCTTCAGAAATTAGCCCCTGCTGGTAGATGTTGTAACCATTATTGTGGCAAAAAAATAAATAGTATTTGCTTTGTTGTTTTGAGAGAGAAAAATATCAAAGAATAGCATGTTGGAGCCATATTGTTGTGTTTCTGCCATGGACTGTGTCATATTTTCCTATTTCCCCCTTCCTCTACTGAATAATTTCCTGTCTCTTTTCACTGTCCTGTTATATAAAGCATTAAAAAGCTCATAAATAAAATATTGTGAGAGGAGATGAATGGAAATAAACTAAAACACTAGCATGAAACTGTAAAACATACAATCATGTTTTGTTCGTGAATCTGATCCTGGTATTTGCTGAAAAATCTGGTGTACTCTATTCCAAACACCCATAATGATATTCAACTGTCCTTGTGGCTCATAAGAAGTGCCACCCATTTGGGCTCAGTATGAGCTGGCTCATGGAGTTTTAAATTTGTTTAATGGCACTTGAAATGTCACGGCTCTTGTATGAGCCCTGTATCATAGACAGTGAAGTAGATGTTTTTGTCTTCTGTGAGAGCTCAGGGACCTGAGGATAGCTCCTTTTTAACTATTCATAAAACAATACACGCTGAGCCCCTGGCAATTAGAAAGCACTTAATAGACTTCGATAGCACTCACAGGGTCGTGGCCTCACTCTAAAGAGGCTGAATCAGACGGGTACTTTGTGTTTATTGTTCATTTTTCATTTTTTTCTTAAATGTCATCTATAAATAATGCGGACATTTAAATGAAGGTGCATCATCATAAGTACGCCATTATTTTAATTTCGGCTGCGGCTGTGGTTGTGTTCCCTGTGCACTCCTGCATGTGATATGAGCTTTCATCTCCAAAAACACCAGCACTCAGGAGATACTGAGAGGGTTTTGTCATTGACTGAAGATAAATCCTGTCACTTTCACAACTGTTTTGTACATAATTTTAGCCTGGGCTGTGCTATGTATTTTTACTAAAGATTAAACCTTTAAAATGTCCCCATTTATTTACATTTAGACTTTATTGGGTTTTCAGAACGTGTCAAGGAGGATGTCATAATATTTGTTTCCCTCCTATTGTCAGCTGGATCTCTTAGTGTTTTCCAGTCCTTTAGGATCCATTTTTCTTTCAGAAAATGCTAATTTAGACTTTCTAAATTACTTGCATTCAAAACAGCTTGCATTACTCTGTCAAAACAAAGGCTCATTAGAAAACTGTCTCAATTTTGCAATACTCCTACCTATACATACGTACAATTCACTGCAGTTTCCTAGTGGCAGTAAAACACCAATAACTTTTATTCCTTTTCACTCAAATTATGATTACGGGACAGATTATTGAGTAATAAAGCCTTATTTTCACGTTGTTACTTGCACAATACTGTTTGACCTCAAAACACTTTTACCATAATGCATTTTGACATTTGCATCTCATAACCAGCTCCATATGTATGGCCTTTCTGACGTAGCAAACTTGCTCAGTAGTTCAGCTGGTACAGCATTGCATTTGCGATGCAAAGAGTCCTGTGAAACCCGAGTTACGATAAAAGACCTCAAAGACTCGTGGAAGCTTATAGCTACAATGGCATGATGGCTTTTTTCATTCATATTTGCTTTTGTTAACACTATTGGTAAGGTTTAGTGTAGGTGGTACATTATTTTCAAACACGAGAGAGCATTAATCGTTTAGGCGCCACTCACCGGGCATTTCATTTCCCAACTGCCACAATAGGCACAGCAATATCATTGCTAGATTCTGTTTGGATAAAACCTAACATGCTTTTAGTGGCACTTACTGGACATTGCACTTTGAAAGTGTCATAAAATTTGCAAAAAAGCAAAAATGTTGGCACGTTTTTCCAATGAGCATGGGTTGCTACCTGTGTGTGTGTGTGTGTGTGTGTGTGTGTGTGTGTGTGTGTGTGTGTGTGTGTGTGTGTGTGTGTGTGTGTGTGTGTGTGTGTGTGTGTGTGTGTGTGTGTGTGTGTGTGTGTGTGTGTGTGTGTGTGTGTGCGTGCGTGCATCTGAATTCAGGCGATGAATTCAACATCTGTTGCTCCATTTCTCCAGCCAAAGCTATTCATCAAAATGGGAGTGAATGAAATTCCTAAACCCTTTAGAATCAAACAAACAAATAAAGCTTAAGAATAGATGATTTGCACCCTTCCATTTTCTTCTGTTTCACTTCAGTGAGCCTCTTCCTCACGCAGCTGCAGCCAATGATAGGCACAACTAAAAGTATAATGAGATGAATAATAACTTACCATAAATTTCCATATCTCACATAAATATTGATTGTGTCAGCATGGATGATGCTTAGATTAACTCCATCTGAATAAAACGGTTTAAGCAAGGCTGGCCATAGGCTACACAAAGAGTGCAATGCAGAACAGGCCCGCAGAGGCCAGACATTATCAATGGGGAGATTGGAAAGAAATGCAGCTTTTCTCCATCTGCTGTTAGTCTCGCACACACAAACACATACAGGCTAGTGACTCACTCTCAAGCTGATGGTGTTTTGGTATTCGTGTGGCATGTAGCCAATAGGAATACTGCAGTGTACACACACACACACACACACACACACACACACACACACACACTGTACTCATTGAAATTTACCTGGTAGATTCATGTGTTTTTGCTTATAATAGACTGATCAGTCTCTTATGCTCAACAAGGCTGCATTTATCTGATCAAAAACACAGTAAAACAGTAATATTGTGAAATATTGTTACAATAAATAAAATGAAAGAATAATTTACTTTACTCCAGTCTTCAGTGTCACATGTGACATGATCCTTCAGAAATAATTCTAATATGATGATTTGCTGCTCAGGTGACATTTAATTTCAATGCTGAAAACAGTTTGTGCTGCTTAATATGCTTAATAAAACAGCATTTATTTAACAATGTTGAAACATATTTACTATCAGTTTTCATACATTTTATGCATCAATTTTCTTTCAATAAAAATACTTTCAAAAAGAAAAAAAAATACTGGTTGAACTACAAAAAGATCTATATTCTACATCTACATATATTTCTTTATCGATTTGACTGTTCTGTATTTGCACTATAGATCTATTGATCCATATGTGAACATACACATTCTTCAATGTCTGTACAGACAGGAAGAGAATCTGTGGGACAGTATGTGTTTGCGTGTGTTCATTATTTGCTGGGTGTTGTTTCCACATGAACAGATGGTGGAATCATGTCATTGCAGTCACTGTTCAAAGTGTGCCAATGGAATGCTCTGATTGAGACAATGACAGAGTAAAGCCTGCTGTGTGTGTGTGTGTGTGTGTGTGTGTGTGTGTGTGTGTGTGTGTGTGTGGTCATCTTCGCGTGGGTGGGCAAAGACTGTGTTAACGTGCAGGGCTTCATGTATGTGACACTGCTAATATTGTGCACAAGTGTTTTACAGATAGAGGAACAGTGATTAACTTACTGTATTTAAATCTGACCATCCCCCTGTTTTTCTCTTTCTGTCATTCTCTCTCTCTTTCTCTGTCCTAATTCTGTCTCTTAGTCCACTCTCCTTTCTTCCGTTGGTGGTCCTGCCTCATTTCTCTTGAGGGGCAGCAGGTGGTATGTGGTCTGGGGTCTACATATGTGTGTGTGATGGAGGGTATTGATTTGTAGATGTGTTAATGGTTGTGGTGAGCTGGATGTCTTTCCTCTGTCCTAAAGAACTTCTGATATTCCAGTTGGGATATAAGAAAAAAGGTAAATATTGTCATGAAAACATTTAAATCTTTAGAAATCAAACCTTTCTCAGTAAAAAAAAAAAAAGACCAGTTATTGAAACAATGAAACAAGTTCAAAAATGACATGTTTTGTGACAATATCATTTTTTACATTATTTGCAAAGAATGGATAAAGGACGGGTCAGTTTAAAAACAAAACTGCTTATTCCACAAGTGAAGATGGTGTTTACATAGACATCATAAAAAGTATAAAGTATGACACGTCACACACACACACACACATTAACATTAACATTATAAGTGGACTTCAGAGAAAAATAAGCT
This sequence comes from Rutilus rutilus, assembly GCF_951802725.1. NCBI lineage: Eukaryota > Metazoa > Chordata > Actinopteri > Cypriniformes > Leuciscidae > Rutilus > Rutilus rutilus. The sequence goes on along the minus strand of NC_140209.1, from coordinate 48,413,475 downwards.
ACCATTCAAAAGTAAAAAAAATGTATGTTCACAAAGACTACATATATTTGATCAAAAATACAGTAAAAACAGTATGAAATTTTTATTAACGTTAAATCATTATTAAATATATATATATCATTTATTCCTGTGATGCCAAAGCAGCATCATTACTCCAGTCTTCAGCGTCACATGATCCTTCGGAAATCAGTCTAATATGATGATTTGGTGCTCAAGAAATATTACTTCTCATTATCAATGTTGAAAACAGTTCTGCTGCTTAATATTTTTGAAGAAAGTGTTTAAAAAAATATGATTCTTTGATGAATAGAAGGTTTAAAAGAATAGCATTTATTTGAAATATAAATATTGTTTAACATAAATGTCACTACTGTCAGTTTTGATCAATTTAATGCAAATTGCTGAATACATTTTTTAATTCTTTAGGAAAAAAAGAAAAAAAACTTACCAACCCCAAACTTTTTAGCAGTTGTGTATATTAATGTATTACTCAATTATTGGGTAATACAATCATTTAATGAAATTATTAATGTATTACCCATAATAATGGAGAATCCTCTCAAAGCTATGGTCTTGTCTATGGAATCATATATTCATTGGACTGCAAATAATTTATGGAGCTATTATGGCATCACAGAGTTGGGATCTGAAAGTGTAAGTTTAGCCTACCTCTTTACAATATGCCAAATCATTATTAGAGGGAGTTAGTAACTGGAGTTACTCTGACTGGACTAAAAGAGAAATGAAAACTATTCATTGACAAATCTGTGTAAAATCACATTTTCATTCTCCTCTACCCATTTGTTTAACACTCCTCTGCATGTCCGCATCTCTGTCTTTCTCTCTCTTTCACTTGTCAGTGATAATGGCAGTAGTTTGTCTGTGTCCTTGACTCTGACATAAATCTTTTCTATGGGCAGATGCAGTGACGTCATTCTTCACTTTGTAAGTCTTTGCTTGTCAAAATGAATGTAATTACACACCAGTAATGTCCCTTTTTATGACAACTTTTAATCTTTTAATCTCAAGTTTTAGCTGACTCATGGTCCTTATTAAGTATATGAGGGTTATGGATGAATTAGATTAGTGACTACATTTTGCTGTGGTAGTTGGTTTGTCTGGCTAATCTAATTGAAAGTGAATGCGGTGACAGTGGAGCTTATCTCTTACACCCTGCTGCTCATCGCTGTCTACAAGCCTGCTGACAAGCATCAGTGGGTAAAGGCTCTGATGTACAGGCTTTGTAAAGCGCTGGTTCTTGTGCAAGCATTGTTCTCTCAAGCGGTTTTCACACACAGTGCTTATGTGGGTGTGTAGTAGGTGTATGAGCGTGTCGAAATGCTAACATACACTAACAGTCAGAAGTTTATGACACACTTGACTAAATTTATTTCTCAAAAACCTTTTGATCTAAAGGCTTATATGCTTTAGATTTGGTTTGTAGACAAGAATAAATTGTGCATGTTTAGTAACGTACAAAACGAATATTTATATGTTATGTTAACATTTTCTTCATGATTTGGACCAGTACATTAATTTATTTTATTTAAAAAATTATTACGTTTACCCAGACAGCAACATAGTGTCGGCCCAGATCCGGCCCACATCTGGTACACGTGGATTCCACACGGTATAACAATACTATATATTTTTTTTTTATTATTAATAATAATAATAATAATAAAAATAATAATGACTAATGTTACTGTGAATAATGCATATCCAAACTTTTGGTGTCCATGTACCCACAGTTTATGAAACTGTTATTTCATAAAGTGTGGGTAACTACTTACACACATAACAGTTATTGTGAAATTCCTCAAAATAAAACGGTGCTTTCTTTGGGTTTCAGCATGAATGCAAGCAGAGTTACAATTGCAGCGACTCAAAGACGGGATCTAATAAAGCATATGGATGTGCTTTATGCTGTGGTTTGGCAATTTCTTGGTCCAAACATATTTTGTGGTCTGCTTTTCTGCCCACTTTCAAAAAAAAAAAGTACATTATTTAAAACAGTTCTCACTTCCCATAGAGATGAAGTGACATGGCAAACTTTTTTTGCCAAAAAGTTTCTTTAGAGTAGTCAGTTTTACTCGTTAATCACACATCTGGAATTGTTTCTTTCAGTTTATTTGTTGCCTTCACACTGAAAGAACAATGCAGAAATAAACTTTAGATATGTTGCTAAAAGGCCAATAAAGTATAGTGTAATTCTTCATGTTTGCTTAAATTCCCAGCAAAGTGAATTTTACACTGTTTTACAGAAGGAATCTGATGCTCTGCCCATGTTGTTGCTGGATTGCAGATCTTAAGGGCTTTGTTTTGGTTAATGTGTCTGAGAGGTCTGGATTTGGAGCTAATATAAGTTGTGAAGCCTCTAGGGGCCATATAGAGGTTGGACCACTGAATAACCTCAATCATGGATCATGAGTTTGGTGTTTCCCAGGGTGTTCACATGACAAATCAAAACAGGGTGTCTAAAAATGTAATTATGAATATTTTTTCCCTACAGAAGACGTCTGTAGTCAGAACAATCGGAGTTATAAAGTTTAGACTCACTAATGTGACCCCCTGGAGCCATTATCATTTAGATAAAAGTGTAAGTGATTGATGTTTTATAGAAATCATTGTTCAAGATATTGGGCCCTATCATACACCTGGCGCAATGCAAGTGTTTTTTGCTAGTTTCAGCCCGACACCGTTATCATTTTCACTTCCTGCTCCAAGTTGTTTAAATAGCTAATTTATTTGCGCCTATTTGTGTGCCTATGGGCGTGCTGGTCTGAAAACGAGGTGTGTTCAGGCGCATTGTTGGCGCGTTGCTATTTTGAGGCAACTGAAATATTTTTTTTGTTATTTAAAGAGCATGTTAGTAATATGCGCCTATAGGCGGGTCCACAACGTGCATACACTTTGTCCCATAGATGTCGCGTATGAGCAGATCCGTTTCCCCGCTAGAGAAGCGTTTAGTTTTTCTGCTTGCAAATTCCGCCATGTAAATAGCGAATCCACCATTGCAGAAAAACTGGCTTTTAAAGGGAATGGGAGATGAGACTCTGATTGGTTTATTGCACGTTATGCCCAAAACACACCCATTACTCATTAAAGGGATACTCCACTTTTTTTGGAAATAGGCTCATTTTACAACTCCCCCAGAGTTAAACAGTTGAGTTTTACCGTTTTCGAATCCATTCAGCTGATCTCCGGGTCTGGCGGTACCACTTTTAGCATAGCTTAGCATAGATCATTGAATCGGACAAGACCATTAGCATCTCTCTCAAAAAAATTACCAAAGAGTTTCGATATTTTTCCTATTTAAAACTTGACTCTTCTGTAGTTACATCGTGTACTGAGACCGACGGAAAATGTAAAGTTGCGATTTTCTAGGCTGATATGGCTAGGAACTATACCGCCAGACCCGGAGTTCGGCTGAATGGATTCGAAAACGGTAAAACTCAACTGTTTAACTCTGGGGGAGTTGTAAAATGAGCCTATTTCCAAAAAAAGTGGAGTATCCCTTTAAGGGATTAGGGACAACCCTTTTAGACCATGCGCTGGCCGCGCCGACCATTTTTCCCATCTTTAAACTAGCAAAAGTGGATTCGGACACGCCCTAACTGCACTTGTGCCGTGCGCTTTAGACCATGCGCTTAGATCATTAAACTAGGGCCCATTGTGTCTAACACCTTTCTTAAGCATTTTTTGATTTCTGTATTTTGGGAAAAACATGGCTAAATGATGGAAACAGACCGTGTTGTAGCAGTCATATTTGGTTTTTATTTAATAGAATTCTAATGCTTTCATTTCTTGTTTACATAAGTGTACCGTCATAACTCCAGGAAACAATTTACACAATGCATTGTACAGCATGGATTACGTACAGAGAACATTCAGCTCTATTAGAGGGATAGGCCGAACAGGGGAATTGATTTTCTAAAGCATCATGTGGAGGTTCTTCCTAACATCCTAAGTTAAGTCTCTTAAATGTGATATACCATAGTCTCTATTTAATCTAATAGTTATTGTACAATCCCTTTTCATATCAACATATTTATGAAACACAAAATTATCAAATATTGCCATACTTTAGGCTTAAGGGTGAAGAGCTAAAAGTTTTGAAAAAATAGGTTGCGCTGAGTTGAGTGCATAGTGGTCTGATGTAAATTAACAGTGACATTTACATGATACTTTCAGTGTTTTATGATACATCACCTAAATTCACCTGGATGTACCGTATTTTAGCTGGATAATGATGTACTGTTTTGTAATCTTCATCAACATTTTCTTATAACTAAAGAAAAAAAGGCAACAAACAAAAAACTATCACATACAACAAGCGAAATAGATACACAAACATAATACACAAAATCAAGCTTGTTGAACATTACTCAAAGACACCTGACAGAGTCCACAGGCACTTTCTGGTGATGGACACTCTTTGAGTGTTCAAATTCAATCTGTTTTAAGTGCTACGAAAGTAAACTGTCTCTATAAAATACTGCTCTCAAAGAATACATCTATTTGAAATTTAAAACAAAAAAGTTTTATGAAAAAAATAAAGAATTACTGAAGTAGAAATAAGGATGGCTAAGGATGGATTTTTTTTTTTAGATATGTGAATATATGGCAAATAAGAGTTTTGTTTTCCTCTGATACACTTTGTGGCTGACAAATGGAGATTTATAACCATTTTTGTGTGGAGGTGTTTTATTAATGGCAACTTTTGGCACATTCCAGGGAACTGAATCAAGAATCAATCCACTTGTTTACTTCAATTGTTGTAAATGCTTACTGATTGATGCATAGACGGCCTGTAGATGCCAATCAAGTCGTCTGGGTTATATGTGAAACACATGGTAAATGGCTCTACCTCATACTGTATGTAAATTCTCAGAACACTTTAGAACAACAAATCACTTTAACGATCTATGAAAATATAGCCATATTTTCAACATATAATACATCACACCATCATCCCCCCGAGGGGCATCAATCGCTCAGATCTCTTTTGTATTGTCATCACAGCTCTCGCTATTTGATGTCTGCTAACTTCTCTGCTCTGTCTTAAGAAGCAGAGCATGGGATAAACACAACCCATTCTGTTCTCAGCGCGTTCCCACACACAGACCAAGAGATCTTATCTTGATCTCATCAGATTCTCTCAAGTAGGCTAATATCAGAACAAACATCGGTGAGCGTTAAACCCCTGATGTGCATTAAACACTAGTATGCAAGCAACTCCAGAAGCCAATGATATGCTTCGCTGCCTGATTTAATGGAAAGCACAGCGCCTGGGGAGATGTACGCTACTAAAACCGTATAAAAGCTGATGGAGCAGACAACCTGCCTGCCAAAAAAGCAGGAGGCAGAGATGTTCCACCGACTCTTATTTCAAACTTTAAGGTAATGCATTACTTCAAGTAGGAACTGAATTAGAGTGTAATAGTTCAAACCAGTCAGTGACTAGCACTGAGTACTGGAATAATGGCCCTGCTGGAAAGTCCAGCTTAAACTGGTAGCTGGCAGGCCACAAAAAAAAAAAAAAAAAAAAACCCAGCTAATCATACCAGTTTAAAGTGGTCAAGTTGGCTTTTGAGCAATAGTGGCAGGTCAACCAGCTAATGCAGCTTAGATCAGCTGAAATGGTCCAAAATACTGCTAACTGCTTTAGATCGATTTTTGGGGAATCTTGTCATATCAAAAAGTGATTTCCTGTAGATTTATCGTTGATTAGTGGAACTGAGAGCAGAAAAGTTGGATGGTGAGTCTCAGAATGGAGAGGCAGAGCTCCAGGGAAGGGAAGCTGAGCTGAACAGAACCCCAGGAGAATGAACTGACTGTGGGGAAGAGAAACAGAAAGCTTCAGGGGTAATTACGACCTGCCTGACAGGAATGTCTCACTAATGCCTCATGTTTATTCCAGAGCCTGATGGTGAGCGCATTAGAAATGCAACGAAAGACAGTCCATTAGATACTGTGTGTGTGTGTGCGCGCTATGGAATATCTGTATTAGGTCCCTAACATCTATTTACGAGTGCAATTTCCCATTGGATGGGTAGAAAACGGGAAGCAAAGGTCTATTTTTAGCATTTCTGTTTTTGTTTTGTTGAGTGTTAACTTGTTTGTTTCGTTAGACCATTCCTTTTTACTTTAAAGGTGATATAATAATGTTAAAGTACTTCTTATTCCCCCTTAGTCGTGACTGCTTCCAGCACATGACTGCTGGCATCTGAATCTGCATCCGCATTTATGGAATGAATCATGTAGCCAAGAGAGAGAGTGGGAAAGAAAGAGCGAGAAATGTAGCGACAAAGACGAGGAAAACCTAGGCAGGATGACTCATCAAGAACTACAGTAAGCGTCAATGGCTGTGGAGTCTGAGCAAGAAAAAAAAAAAGAGAAACAGAGATTTTATGAACCTCAAGACAAGCAACTTGAAAATATGATGGGGAAATCCTAGTATTGGCCGCACGTCAGATAATTCTCTCTTGAAGGTATATAAATTGTCAAGGAACAACCTTTTAAAATAAAACGTTAATATTGGCTTGTTTATTTAAGGTTTGTAAGACTTAAGTCAGTGAGGTTACTGACTGGTTATTCATATGACAATATGTAGTTAAAGATACACATCTGGAGTATACAACTTAAAACAACTTTAAAATATACTAGCAAAATATGCTTTTTGTTTAGTATTCTTTTTTAGTAAATAGTTTAGACAAATTATTGAGGGGGTGGATGAGGTTTCCTCAAAAGTACTTAAAGAATCATTAATGTAAACGTTTAAGAAACCTTGGCTGTTGAATCTGAATCAGAACTAAATATCCAGACATTCCAATCAAACCTGGAAAAAAAAAAATGATATGGCTGAAATAATGGTAGGACATTAACATGGTGGTTGTTTCTAAGAATACACGATGGCTTGAAAATAGTTCTGTAGCTCTTTTAGTTCTGGTTTCTGTTTGCATTGTGACTCAGATTTCCGAGGAGGAAAGGCGAGAGCATCTAGGCAATGAAACCTAAACTGCAATGACTAGAGGAAGGCAGGGAATATGACACGCTATGTGTGTGTTTTTTTAGAGAAAAGGCTGTCACAGAGAGTGTGAAAGAGAGAAAAGGGAAGGCGAGCTAAGTATAGATCTGAGTCATTACATTAGTAAAGGTCAACAAATGTCACAGTTGTGAGTTGTTGCCCATAAACGCTGACCTGCGATCAGCAGCTTTGAAACAAGACGCCGACTGGTATGCGCTGCATGTAACCCCCCGAAGTGTTAACACACCTGGAAATGGCTGAATGAAAATGGGTACAAATACAATTATGATTGAATAAAGGGCCTTGATGTTGTAGACAAAATCTATGAAGACTTCAAAGATAAGGCAAAAACAAAATCCTTATTAGATCAGGCAGAAGGCTCCAGGTAGAGGAATCATGGTGCGGCTGCTAAATTGCGCGATATCCGTGAAGCCTGTGATGGCCATCTCTTTGCGTTCTCTTGTGAAGCCAAAGACATCCAGAGTTAGTGTCACAAGGTCACATTAATACATCTGAGAAACCCAGTATATGTTAAACATTCATCAAAGTTTGTGGTGGGTTTCAGTATACATTATGGTGAACTTTCTTAAGGGTAATAGGCTTGTGTTTAGAAATAGCTACTTCAGGCCTGTGAGTCTGAACGTTGATGTGGATCCACTGATGTGGTGCTGTTGAACCATCTCAACAACGTATCGTCTGTGCTAGGTTCAAAAGGATCAAAGGTCTGGTCACTTAAGTATTGGCGTCCCTTGCCGGATGGCTGTCATGGCTTCACTCCAGCATTGTTTCCTTCTCCAATCTCTCCTCCACTCTGCATTGTTTCATTGATAACGTGACTTCCTCTTCTTCACTGGTTAGGCCTGAGGTTGGGGAGAGTCAGGCTGAGCCCCCCCCATCCACTCTCACCACTAGAGGAAAAAAAAGAGAAAGAAACCATTAGCAGTTCATGATTAAATTCTTCGAGCAGTATGTTGGGAGTTAGCGACTATACTAATTTAACTACATTTTTAATTAGCTTATTTGTCCTATCGGGCTTTGACAAGACTGATTCATTGTAATGAGTTGGTTCATTTAAAGGAATAATTTTAATGATACAACATGGATAAAAACATGATTCACTGATTCATTTGAATCAACACATTGTTTCTCTCTCTCTCTTTCTCTCTCTCTCTCTCTCTCTCTCTCTATATATATATATATATATATATATATATATATACATGCAATTGCTTGAATGGTGGGTTCATTGTTATTATTTATGATTATGTTTGCAGGTTACCTATTAGCATTGGGTTTAAATCCAAAATATTGCCAAATAGGCGCTTTAACATTTCGCTTTGAAACCTAATCTTCCACCATCGTCTTGTCAGTCAGCTAGCCTCACTCTCGTTACGATGATCCTTCAATGTTGAAAAAGTTGTGCTGCTTAATATTTTTGTGGAAAATGTTATTCGCCTTTTTCAGGATTCTTTGATGAATAGAAAGTTCAAAAGAACCGCATTTAATTTTTATTCTCATTGGTTTTGTGCCACACAAATCATGCCTCAATGTAGTTAGCTACTTATTTAAATTAATTTTTTACTGTAATTCTTCGAAACTTTAGTTCCCTTTCGTGGTCACTCCGAGTTACGTCGGATGATGACGATTGGGGTTTCGCTTAGAAAGCCTGTCATCTTCGAGTATATAAAACGAGCCAATGGCAATGAAATGCCATGGGTCTGCGGAATTTGCATAGCGTATCTCCGCCCGCCGCAGGGGGTATATAAGGAAGTACGCTGGCAACATGCAGATATGTTTTCGCTTCGGAGCCAAGACTTTTCTTCACTCCAATAAGCCATTCTGTATCATCTTCACTCTACGAGACGAGCGGCTCTTCAGTGTGTTTGTGTGATGGCGTGTTCCAGCGAGATCGCATTGCCTGCTGCTGATCTGTGCAGTGATCTGCCGACAGTGAGTGTGTTTCTCCCTGGGCGCTTCAGCACTCTGCTGAGCTTTCCTCTCTCTAAAAGAGCTGCACGCGGCACGTCTTTTTCAAGACGGTTCGCCCGTGTATTACTGGATGTGGGCGCGTGACTCATCTGTTTAACGGTCGCGAGCGCTGTTTTGCGTGTTGGGCTTAATCACGCTCGGCAGCACTCGTGGATGAGTCATGTTTTCATTGCGGGAACATGACCATCGCGATGTTTATAGATCGAGACTCAATGATCTCTGTGTGAGAGTCCCCTCTGCCACACCCCAATCTATCTCTTCCAAAGAGGGATACTTTGGCTGGTGGCCAGGGTGATCTGAGGGTTATGGTGTGGCATAATCCCGACGAGCTTTCCTCGGGCCACGCCCCCCTCCACATCGCAAATCGTGGGGTTTCCGTGTGTGCCTGGTTCCTCTCGGGGACCCAGTGTTTTCATTTGGGACTCCAGCAGATGGTGTCATGTCACTCACAGCATCATAAGGCGGGCTTGATTCCTCTGGAAATGAGGATTCGACTACGTTGCCTCCCTCGGGAGTGTCAGCGTTAGTCGAATCAGATCCAGAGCTGATGGCCATGCTTTCCCGGGCAGCTGAAAGCATCGGTTGGAGTGGCGTCCTCCCCCCGAGCGCTGTAGGCTTCCCGGATGTGCATCAGGACGCCTCCGGCCCGCGGGAGTCCACGTGACTTTCGCGGCCTGCGGGCGTCCTCCGCCTTCGCTGCCCTTGATCGTGAGACGATCTTGGTCTGTATGTTCTCTGTCACTATTGTGACACAGGCATGCAGTCCTGTGTGTCGCCTTCGCCTTTGAGGCAGTGCTGACTCTGGAGTTCTGTCAGAACCGGCCGCAGTGGAACGCTGGTCCTTCCCTGGCCAACACTGACAGAATGCGGAAACTCGACCACGCCCCCTTGCTGGGACGCTATGCCTCCCATGCCCGGCCTGGTCGTTCCGCCGCGCACACTACTGACCTCGCTCTCGGGCGACATCGGTACCTGCGTGATCCTGGGTCAGGTGGTGTCCACTAGAGTGGTCCAGACATGGGCTTAGCCAGGTTGATGTGAGGGGATCTGGGAATTAATTTTCTCAGCTCCCCCATGTCCCAGGCTGGGCTCTTCGGCGGGATGGCTTCGGCCACCAGAAGCAGACTCAGGTCCGTCTGCACTGATGGTCATCCATCCGTGTGGTCTCCTTAGTTTGCTTCCCGCCAAGGCCACCTCCATGCGGCTCCTCCCCTCAGGCCTTCACCGGCCCTGAGCAGGAGGATGTCACAGGAGGGCGGCGCTGCCAGTCTCCGCCCCTTGGACTGCCACACCAGTCTAAGCAGCACTCTTGAGACGGGCAGCTTGGTCGGCGGGGTGGTTGAGGACTGCGCCCAACAGTTTTCGATCTCTCCAGAAACGGACTGAGGCTTCTGCACTGACGGTCATCCGTCCGTGCGGCCTCCTTAGTCTGTTTCCCGCCGACGCCACCTCCATGCGGCTCCTCCCCTTGAGCCTTCACCGGCCCGAGCATGAGGAGGTCGCTGGAGGCTGGCACCGCCTGTCTCTGCCCCTTAGCCGACTAACACCTGGTTAAGCAGCACTCCTGAGATGGGCGGCTTAGAGTTAGGGCTCAGTTCTTTCTGGAGCTGGTAGCAGGACCACTCCTTCCCCCGGTGGAGGGCTGGGGGAGAATCTCATTCAAAAAGAACTGATGCTCTTTCTCTGAGCCCCAAGAGGCTGTGGATGACAGCACGCGCCGCCCACGGGCCACGCTCCTCTCATCCCCCTCTGTCGCCAGACCCCTGCCAGAGCACGCCCCCGTGGGACGCGTGCCCTCCCCTGGCCTCCTCTGGCAGGACGCGGTTAATGACCGTGCCCCCGCACAGGGCCGCTATGCCACCCTCGCCGGTGCCGGTCATTCCGCCTCGCTGCCCCACCGACGGTACGTCTGTGGTTCGTATGACCCCGCTGGTGCACTTTCTGGAGGCCTGGCTAGAGCTTCCCAGACTGTCCCACTGGGTTGCGAGAACCATCAGATTCGGCTACGCGATTCAGTTCGCGATATCTCCTCCCCGCTTCAGGGGAGTCCGCTTCACTATGGTCGGTGGCAATGCCCCTGTCATGAGAGCGGAGGTCGCCACCCTACTGGCGAAGGGTGCAATCGAGATTGTCCCTCCAGCCGAGATGAAGTCCGGCTTCTACAGCCCTTACTTCATTGTACCCAAGAAGTCCGGTGGGTTACGGCCAATCCTCGACCTGCGCGTCTTGAACCGCTCCCTTCACAGGCTGCCGTTCAAGATGCTAACGGCCAAACACATCCTCCAGTGTGTGCGGCCGCAGGATTGGTTTGCAGCGATCGACCTGAAGGACGCCTACTTCCATGTCTCCATTTTACCTCGACACAGACCGTTCTTCGGTTTGCTTTCGAGGGGCGGGCATACCAGTACGCGGTTCTCCCTTTCGGGCTAGCCCTGTCTCCTCGCGTCTTTACGAAGGTCGTCGAGGCAGCCCTTGTTCCCCTCCGGGAACACGGGGTTCGCATCCTGAACTATCTCGACGACTGGCTGATCCTAGCTCACTCTCGAGACCAGGTTTGCGAACACAGGGACCTAGTGCTCCGGCACCTAGCTCGTCTGGTCCTTCGGGTCAACTGGGAGAAGAGCAAACTCTGCCCCGCGCAGAGGATCTCTTTTCTCGGTATGGAGATCGACTCGGTCGCCATGTGCGCGCAGCTTACGAGCGAGCGCGAGCAGTCACTGCTGACTTGTCTTCGTCAGTTCGAGGGCAAGAGTGCGGTTCCACTGAAACTTTTTCAGAGGCTCCTGGGGCATATGGCATCCGCAGCCGCAGTAACGCCGCTGGGATTGCTTCATATGAGACCGCTTCAGCTTTGGCTTCGCGATCGAGTCCCGAGGTGGGCATGGCTACACGGCACGCTCAGAGTCCCAGTGACTCCAGCCTGCCGTCAGACCTTCACCCCGTGGACGAACCTCAGTTTTCTACGGGCCGGAGTGCCCCTAGAACGAGTTTCCCGGCATCTTGTTGTATCAACAGATACCTCCACCACGGGCTGGGGCGCCATGTGCAATGGACATGCTGCCGCGGGCTCCTGGACAGGACCCCAGCGCCTTTGGCATGTCAATTGCCTCGAGTTGCTGGCTGTACGTCTCGCCCTGCACCGCTTTCATGCGCTGCTCAAGGGTCAGCACGTTCTAGTCCGTTCAGACAATACCGCGACAGTAGCGTACATCAACCACCAGGGTGGTCTACGCTCCCGCCGTATGTCGCAACTCGCTCGCCACCTCCTCATATGGAGTCAGAAGCATCTGAGGTCGCTTCGAGCCATTTATATCCCGGGACACCTGAACCAGGCGGCCGACGAGCTGTCTCGAGTTCGGCCTCTCGCTGGAGAATGGCGACTCCATCCCCAGTCGGTCCAGCTGATTTGGGATCAGTTCGGCGACGCACAGGTAGACCTGTTTGCCTCCCACGACTCGTCCCATTGCGACCTGTATTATTCCCTGACCGAGGGCACGCTCGGCACGGATGCACTGGCGCACAGCTGGCCGCGGGGCCTACGCAAGTATGCGTTTCCCCCAGTGAGCCTTCTTGCGCAGACCTTGCGCAAGATCAGGGAGGACGAGGAGCAGGTCATTTTGGTTGCCCCATATTGGCACAACCGGACCTGGTTCTCCGAACTAGTACTCCTCGCGACAGCACCTCCCTGGCCAATTCCTCTGAGGAAGGACCTCCTTTCTCAGGGACGGGGCACCCTTTGGCACCCTCGTCCCGATCTTTGGAACCTCCACGTGTGGCTCCTGGACGGGACGAGGCAGGTTTGAGTACCCTACCACCTGCGGTGGTGGCTACCATTACTTCCGCTAGAGCATCGTCCACGAGACATGCCTATGCGTTGAAGTGGAACCTCTTCGTCAACTGGTGTTCTTCTAAACATCAAGAACCCACGAAATGCCCGATCAGTGTCGTGCTTTCCTTCCTGCAAGAAGGGTTGGAGCGAAGGCTGTCTCCCTCCACCCTGAAAGTGTATGTTGCCGCCATTGCCGCACATCACGACGCAGTTGATGGTAAGTCTCTGGGAAAGCACGACCTGATCATCAGGTTCCTGAGGGGAGCGAGGAGACTGAATCCTCCTCGTCCTCCCCTCGTACCCTCTTGGGACCTCTCAGTGGTTCTAACTGCCCTGCAGAGTGCTCCATTTGAGCCTTTGCAATCAGTAGAGCTTAAGTTCCTGTCTATGAAGACAGCGCTCCTGGTTGCATTGGCCTCCATCAAGAGGGTAGGGGACCTGCAGGCATTTTCGGTTGACGAAGCGTGCCTGGAATTCGGGCCGGCTAACTCTCACGTGATCCTGAGACCCCGGTCTGGATATGTGCCCAAGGTTCCTACCACACCCTTTCGAGACCAGGTAGTGAACCTGCAAGCGCTGCCCTTGGAGGAGGCAGACCCAGCCTTGGCACTGCTCTGTCCAGTACGCGCCCTTCGTGCTTACGTAGACAGAACGCAGTGTTTCAGGACCTCAGACCAGCTCTTTGTCTGTTATGGTGGGAAGCTGAAGGGAAAGGCTCTCTCAAAGCAAAGGTTATCTCTCTGGATAGTGGATACCATTGCTTTGGCATACCAGCAGCAAGGTCGTCAATGCCCCCTTGGTGTGAAAGCCCACTCGTAGTGTGGCTTCCTCTTGGGCTCTAGCGCATGGCGCCTCGCTAACAGACATTGTAGAGCTGCAGGCTGGGCGACACCCAACACATTCGCGAGATTCTATAATCTCCGAGTAGAGCCAGTTTCTTCCCATGTACTCGCTTCAACCAGCCGGTACTAGATTCTGCTCAGGTGTCTTCGCTTGCTCGCCATTCCTCTCCACGGACGGGATACGTGCGATTATCTTCTCAGGTGAGTCTGATAAGCTCTGAGTTTCCTCCAGCACTGGTTACGTCAACGCCTGAGTTATGCCAATCTGCCATAACGCAGCTTTTGCGCTTGACTAGGTGCCTCCATGTGCATGGTCCCCCCTCTGGGCGACCCCCACATGTGTATTCCACTGTAAGTCTCTTTTGAGCATGTGTCTTTCCCTTGGCAAGCCACCTTGCCACCCCTGGGGTTTAAATATTCCACCTGCGGCTGGACACCTCAGCGATACTCCATATGCATCCCTCTGGATCATATGTGTCTCTCAAGTCCCCCCCTTAATGGTTGGGCGTAATTGCATATTTCTCCTGAGATATGCTTCCCAGTGTACCTTGGTATTCCTGTGTTAGGTAGGACTCCTTCGTTCGTGCTAGTCTCACAACAGGGAGCTCAGACTTACGCAGGGCACTGGAAGACAGCCGAGGTGGCGTGATTAGACTGGAACCCCAATCGTCGTCATCCGACGTAACTCGGAGTGACCACGAAAGGGAACGTCTCGGTTACGGATGTAACCCTCGTTCCCTGAGTAGGGAACGGAGACGTTACGTCTTCCTGCCACTTCCGCTGTACCGCTGGGAACGCCTGAGTTCAGTCTCGGCTCCTCAGCGAAGACATATCTGCATGTTGCCAGCATACTTCCTTATATACCCCCTGCGGCGGGCGGAGATACGCTATGCAAATTCCGCAGACCCATGGCATTTCATTGCCATTGGCTCGTTTTATATACTCGAAGATGACAGGCTTTCTAAGCGAAACCCCAATCGTCGTCATCCGACGTAACGTCTCCGTTCCCTACTCAGGGAACGAGGGTTACATCCGTAACCGAGACGTTTGACTGTAGTATAACTTCTTTGAATAATGAGTAACTTCACTGTAAAAAAATTCTTGTGACTGGTCACATCTAAATTTTTTAATTGGCCCAAGTGCAATTCTTGTTGCAATAGTCTGTTAACATTGGCTCAATGAGAAATAATACGTCAGACTAATTGAAAAATTTAGATGTGAAAATTTTGACTTGGGGATGTATTTTTTTTTACAGTGTTGCAATGTACAGTGTCAGAGTAACTTCCCCAAAAGTGAACGTTGCATTATATTACACTAGAGGCTGTCAATTAGTTCTAGCACTATTTGATACTTAAGGTCTATGTCGACTAGTCGTGGATAACATAAATGTAGTTATGCTTACGGTTGATAAGAAAAATTAGAATTTGTGCATGAGTAGTAGTAACTCTTGCAAAAAGTCTTATAGAAAATAAAACATTATTGGTGTGCACTAAATTAATCCTTTAAAGATAAACATTATGCATTTCCTCACGTCATTTGGGACAAAATGAAATGCTTAAGGAAAAGTTTTTCTCACTAAATAACATGCGGGTTCCAATTTTAGCCAGTTTGAGTCGAGTGGCGAGCGGTCCCCCTGGAGCTCTGAGCGTCCCGTTCCCCTCTGCCTGCCCTAACCATTTAACTGCAATCACTATTACATTCAGCCTGAGACACAAATGCCTCATTTTCCCACTAACCCTTCAATCTGTTGTCAATTGTGCAGAGCCATGGAAACAGTTCCGGAATGCTGCAAGTAGGCTTTTAGTTCTGAGGTCCTGTTTTGTGTCTGGACCAATTCAGAGCTGAGCCATTTGTGCAATACCCCCAAAAAAACTTTTTTCCTGTCTTGTCTATGACATCATAGCAGTCTACAGAGACAAATGTAGCCACACCCACCCATTGGAGAAAACAAAAGTGTGCTGCATAATTAGACTACCAATTTTAGGTCACAATTTGGCATATTTGTTTGTAGAGGTGAGAAGTGCCAGGACTAGTCAATAGAAAATCTGGAACTCCATCCAAATGAAGTAAACTGTGTATTCTTATACTATTGATATAAGTATAAGAAGTGCAGAAAAAAAAAAGTTAGTAGTTAGCAAGTTGGACAAGTTTATCAAACTGGAGATTGTTTGTCATATTCTGTGCACGCTTTCTATCAAAACCTGGAAATACTAGAGTCTTTTGTCCCCTGAGGGGCGTCCTACATTTTAAGTGTCGTCAACGGGGATACATGCAGTATTTTGAAATCACATTCTCTCGGCCTACCGAGGGTAGTTCTGACCAAATGTTATGCTCAAGAGCAACTCTTAAGAGCTCTGAGAGAGTGTGAGAAAATGTGTGTAGGCAAATAGTTAAACGTCATATTTCAATAAATCTTCTGTCACAGTTAAATATGGTAAACAATAATATGCACACTATATTTAAAGGCACATATACAATATACATTGAATTTTCTGTGATTTTGACTCATTTTTTGTAATGAAAAAACTCCCACATACAGAAAAATATTAATTTGTACCAAATGGAAGTAGGAAAGGGGATAGTTCATTCAGAAATGCAAATTCTGTCATGATTTATTGTGTACTATGTGACTTAAGATAAGATATTTTGGAATTTTTGTTTGGATTTTTATTTTCTAATGCAATGAAAGTCAGTGGGGTCCAATGTTGCTGTGAACTTCATTGACTTTCATTGTATCGGCAAACACATCCTTCAAAATATCTTATCTTTTCGCAGTAGAAAGTCACATGTTTAGAATGAAATGATGACAGAATTTTCATTTTTGAGTGAACTGTCCCTTTAAGACAAAAGTTCCAGATGTCAGTGTTAAAAGTGTGCTCAAAGAAGGGGAAATGAGGCGTTTAAATGGATGAGAATGAATTTGCAAATCATGGCTAGAAAGGAAGAGCATAGAGTGATAACAGAAAGATAGCTGAGTGGCTGAAATTTGCTGCGGTTCATGCCATATTGCCAGCCTTCGACCAGATGCATGGCCCGACGGGAATTGTGCTGACCCTCCTGTTCAGCCACTCAGACCCTCGCAGATGGCGTGACTGTTCTTCATGTTGAGCAAAGTGTGGATCCGTCAGATCACAAGTGCCAGAAGCGAAGAAGACTGAATTCCTTTAAAAAATTAAATACCCTTTCACCTTCATCCCCCTCCTCTGATATCCACTCATCCATCCGTTCATTCCCTAGAGTCTAGTGAAAGCTTTGCATTGAGAGCTGCTAGAGAGAGACGGAGAGGGAGGGAGAAAGAAATAGTGGTATCCTAGCACTAACTGCTGACTGTTTGTTGGTGACTCCTCCTGAACTACCAACACAGCACATTTACACCAGCTAATCAAGTTATTTGTCACTCCTAATTGACAGCAATGTAGACCACTCTAACTAAGAGTAAAATGAAGAGATATGTACAGTCAGGAACTGCTGATTCTGCAGCATGTTCACTCGTCTCTTGGGTGCTTTAACAAGTTACAAAAAAAACATAACACACATTTCTGAACACGCAGTGTGGGTTGTCTGAACGTTTTAATGATTCCGCAGAAGCAGCGGCAAACATTTGTAGCTGATGCTTATTAGCTAGATCAAAAAAAATGCAGCAACTGACGCACCAGTAGGTCCAACGTCGGCCTGCAATTTGTCACACAACAGCTGCTAATGAGCGAGTTTTACTGTCAGACTGTCTGGCCAGCGCACGTTTCTCAAGCCTTAAACCGACCGCCCATGTTCACTGACCATCTAAAGTGTATTGCGCACAAAACCGGCAAGCACTATATCCGAAAATCAGCAGTTTCAATCTGATTGGCTGGCTTCTATCAAATGTCCAGCAGTTTTGACCAAACTGGACAAATTGTAATAGGTGGTTTATTTGTGGTTTTAGTTCTTGGCCAGACTATGCAAGATGAAAATGACAATGATATTTTATTAGCTAAAGAAGCAGTGTTTTTTGGGGGGGTTTACCTTTTAAAAAGCTTTTAAATTTGGTAAATTTCAATCCCATAGTTCTTTTTCTTGAAAAGGTGCACTGATACATCAATTAAAAAGACTTCTACACATTATTTAAAGCAATGAAATAAAAATAAAAAATGTTTATTACTTTATTAGAAGATTCTGTAATGGAAGACCCAAGCGCAAAACATTGATTGGCATGTGTGGGCACTGAGGACTGAAGCTATAGACAGAGAGACCCTTGGCACATTTACAACTGGCGCCTGTGTGTTTACAGTAGCCATGTGTGAGAAATAAAGGAGGCAAGCCTCTGCCAGAAAGACCTGATGGAACAATCACACCTGTTCTGGCTGACATTGTTGCATTAAGGTTGTGAAAATGTGTGTGTGTGTGTGTGTGTGGTTCAGGTATTCCCTATGTTGTGGGTAATGTTTTGGGCCCCATGAGGAAAGCAGCTTATAAATCATACAAAAGTATGTTTTTTTTTTAAATGTAACAGTACAGAACGTTTTCTGAGATGGGTAGGATTAGGGATTAGAATATACAGTTTGTACAGTATAAAAAAACATTATGTCTATAGATCATATGCATATGCAGACAGAGAATGGAAGGGGATGCTAGAGGAGAGCAAGCAAATGTTGATGAAAATATAAACTGGATAGAAATTGACTAAGACAGAGAGAATAAAGAAAAAGAGACAGGGCATGTGGATGAGTCACAAAAAAAACAGGGTTATTATAGTAAACTAAAACTATAAAAAAATATTTTTGCTAATTGAAATAAAATATGTAACATATTTTGTTTCAGCTAGCTGCAGAAGAAAAAATTACCATTTCCGTTTAGTTTAATTTGATGTACTAAAATAACTCAAACTAAATAATATAGACATTAAAAAACAAAAACAATAAAAATTACCCCAAAAAACACAACAAAATTACAAACATTTAAATGATACTATAACACTGCACATAACCTATCAAGAACATGTCCAGGCCATATTTCAACCCAAAATCAAAGCAAAGAATAAATAAATGCTGTTTTAAAGTAAAATGGCCAGATGCATTGCAGTAATGAGAAATTTGGGAGATGTCACAGTGCAAACAATCCTTATGATTTCAAATATTCTTCATTATCTCTGTGCAAATGTGACCTCATGTTTTGGTATATTCTGGGCCTCTATGATAATGTTGTGTCGAGGGTCTGCTTCACATTCCTGACACTCTTGTTTTTGTTCCCTCTTCCCCCCCAAAAAAATCCATCACTATTCATGACCCAGCTCCCATAATGCATTGCTGCACCCTCTCAAGAACGTGATAAGTCTCATCTCTAAAACCCAAGACTGTCTGTTGTTCTCCCTCGTCTAAATCGGGCCTGAATTCAATTGTCTGACCATCTCTTTCATAAAAGAGTTTCTTTCTTTCTTTCTTTCTTTCTTTCTTGCTTCGTCTAAATCGGGCCTGAATTCAATTGTCTGACCATCTCTTTCATAAAAGAGTTTCTTTCTTTCTTTCTTTCTTGCTTTCAGAGTGGACTGATGTACTATATGTTTGACAGTGAGGTTAACATAATGCCGTTGGCTCACATAACCGCTTACAATAAATGCAAATGAAAATGCTGCTATTTATTTATTCATTAAGAAGATGCTTTTATCCAGAGTGATTCACTCAGGCCAGTACTCACTCTCTCTCACATACACAGATGTGCGGAACATTAGATATGTGACATACTAATATCTAATAAACTATGTAATATATGTACTATCCTCTTTTTGACTATGCTTGTGCCCTTATTGTGATCTTTCATTCATTTCACTGTTCTGTGATATTTTTAGTCACAATAATAAAACGGGCAAAGAAAGCTTTTCTTCAAAAGCCCGTGTTTGGTGTGTGTTTGTGTGTGTGTTTAAAAGATTTTGTCTGATTAGACAACTTATCACAAACAGTTTTAGACTATAAAGGAAGTTCTCCACATGTTAGGCCCTTGCATTGCTGTATATTCAGTTTTACATTTCAAAGGTGAAATTTGTAACTTCTGCGCCAAATGGTATTGAAATGTTTTTTTGTTGTTGTTTTTTCTTTTTAAGCAATCCAACATGTGTTTGTGTTATACACACAATGTACGATCAATAGAGTGTTTGGGAAAATTGTTTTAAAATAATAATTATCTGTAGTTCCATTTGGATCCACAAGTGGTGCAAAAGTCACACTGCACATTTAAATGCATTCTCTGTGCTGAATCGATTGCATAAAGTGATACGCATATATTTAATGCTCTTCAACCCAAGACTGTTTGTCCCCAGTGAAGACGTTTGACAAAATCCATCCCTGCGCTTTGCAGCAGGTTGAATCAACATGGCCACTTTATTGTCGAGTTTTACTCCCTCCCTGTCTCGTCCCCATGGCGTCAGTCCCGTCCCGTGTGAGGGTACTACCAGACTGTAATCACCGCCGACTCGTGGTCTTTTAAATATTATTGAACAGCGCACAAGCATTTCAGAGATTTCTCTGGAATGTATGAAAGCACTTCTTTGGTTTATTTTCATGGTTTGTGCCCGTATATGTGTGCAGTTCTCGACTTGTGTGTTCCTTTTAAGATCTGAATGATAAACGTGTTAAACGTCAGTCTGCTATGTCATCCACACCCAGCCTTACATGGAAATGCCAAGTGTATAAGGAGGGTAAAAGGAAGATATGAGAGAGAACGGGGAGATGGAACAGGGAGAGAGATACTAAAGATAAACACAAGAGGAGAGTATATTTGTAAAATATACAGTACATAGGGACGTTGGCTCAACCAGTGGCATACGTTTTGAGGCAATGGCAGAAGGGGGAAGTGTTTGAAACTGACTTGTCATTATTTAGACAATAATCCTGTCTGTGGCTGTGATCTTACCGATCTGTGTCTGCGTCTGTGTCTGTGTCTGCGTCTGCGTCTGCGCTTGCTGCTCCTGCAGACTCTGGCTGTCCACTGAGATGCCACTGTCACTGTGCAGCTTCTCTCCCTCTGGAGATGGTGTCTGATTGGCTGTGGCTGCACGATTATTAGCTGCCTGTTTATTCTGC
Organism: Rutilus rutilus; assembly: GCF_951802725.1. Lineage (NCBI taxonomy): Eukaryota > Metazoa > Chordata > Actinopteri > Cypriniformes > Leuciscidae > Rutilus > Rutilus rutilus. Next base: position 48,392,733 of record NC_140209.1, on the reverse strand, counting down.
TTGCAGCTGTTCCACCTGGAAGAAACAGATGCACATGTAGAGTACAAATGGATGTGATGAGTGAGAGGAAAGCATTGGCAGCGTTCAATTTCAACAATAAACAGTTGTGTTTGCATAGTAGTGGATTTTCTTTTTCTTCTAAATATGCCTAAATATGTTGGAGCACCTTTATTCTTCTTCATTACTATTTTGTAATTTTTGTAGAACTTTATATTTATTTATTTATAATTTTAGAACACTATAAAAAAATTTTTTTTTCTTTTTTTAAAGCAGAACAAGAGACAAAATCAACCTAATAATATTATTTCCATTTGTTTTTTGTTAATATGAATAAATACATAAATACGTAATATAATTATATATCATATACAGAATTATTTTTGTAAAAGTTCTTAGGTTAGTGGGTAATCATTATAACAATTGTTGAAAAGTTTGGGGTCAGAAATATTTTTTTACTGTTTGAACTGTTTTCAAAATTGATAATAATACGAATTTTTTCTTGAAATCATAATTTCAGAATGATTTCTGAAGGATCATGTTACACTGAAGACTGGAGTAATGATGCTGAAAATCACAGGAATAAATTACATTTTAAAATATATTCAAATATTTTAAATTGTAATTAGATTTTACAATATCACTATATTTTTGACCAAATAAATGCAGCCTTTGTGAGCATAAGAGACTTTTAAAAAATCTTACCGACTCCTTAGCTTCATCCAAAGGCAATACAAATCTATGATATGTCCCAGTTGAAACAAGGCCTGAATGTTTCACCACCTGACTATCCTCAATCATTTTCCATCTGTTCTTAAGTCTTTCTATGTTTTAAGGATTTTTTCTCTCTTTTGCTCACCTCTTAAAGATGATGTAAGCCAGGAGGCCGACCACGACCGCTGCCAGGATGGAGCAGTAGATGGGAATCAGGTTCTCGTTTAGCCTATTACTAATAAAGTGAGGAGATCTGGGTTTGGGTGTGGTGTTGTCGTCTCCGGGGCTGGGGCTCCACAAACGGTTCAGATCAGTGACAAATGAACTAGAATCACCGGTGAAAGCGGGATAGGTAGGACTCAACGGATCTAGGATAGAGAGAAAGACAGTCACACATATACGTTAGCTACAATCTGAGAATGACTGGGAACCTACATAGATGTAAACTGATGGTCTGCTGCTGTATCTAAATAGAATTCACACTCTATTATTATGTATATAATTTGAGATAATGCAATGCAAAAATGCAAATGGTTATTGAACTGAACCTGATGAGATGTTAGTGGAAGCTGTGAAATTGACCAATGGCTGTCTGGATGGTGTTACATGATATATAGCCTTTTTCACCCACTAAAGGCACTATTTGTCTTTTTATCGGTCTTCCTCTCTTTATTGATTTGATGCATAATTTATCGAAAGGCAACCCCCAATAAACTCTTTCCAGCTCCCAATAGAGCACAACAGTGGCTGGCCACTTTTTCAGAAGTCTTTGTGCCGGAAGTATTTTTCCCATTCATTCTCTCCATAGTCATTAAAAAAGAAACATAAACCAAATGAACCAGTTTTGAGTTTAATCACATTACAAACGTTTGGTTTAAATCAAAGTACTTAATAATTATTAATAATACATTACTCATTGAATGAGGCTTTGCAAATAATGTTGCAATATGAAGCTGTTGACTTTAAGTCATACCTTTAGCGTGTGAAGAGTTTTAATACAAAACAAAATCAATGTCTGTATGGAGAAAATGAAATGAATAGCATTATGGAACCCAAGAGTTGCACTTCATTCACACACACACACACACACGCGTGCGCAATTTTAACTTGTTTTGCTGTCGAACTCTTCACTCTTTCTCAAGAAAAGATTCCAGAATTGACCGGAGATTGTTATGGTTCATGTCTTTCACGGCTGTAAAATTGGTGGTGACAGAGTTCGATCTGGCTCAACAGGAGGTCTTAACGTTACCATGACTCTCTAGAATATTCTCATTCTCATCTGAACTCTTCCAGAGCGGCCATATGCGTGACGGATTGAGCAATGCTGAAACTGAGAACCTTTTATGCAAGAACTTTGGTTTGATTTATAAGAAGCCACAGCTAATGAAGGATCTACAGTCAAATGTCTCATATTAAAACCAGAACTCAAGATTTACATGGGTGACATTTTTAGGCTTTGAAAAGTGCTGTAGATCTCACCTAAAAGCCAGCTTGAGCACTTTAAAGTGGTATGACCAGTTGGTTTGTTGAAACTCCCAGAATGACCATCTTAGACCAGATAGAAACCAGCTACTCTGTTCCCAAACACAGCTAATAGCTTATTTCTTTTGCTTCTGTTTTTAGTCTATGAAGTGTCTGTAAAATATGAGTTATATTTGAATATTCAAAGCATAATGAAAGTGACTTAGTCATTAGCTGTTCAACAATTAATTAAAGACCATTGTTTTCTAGATTGGTTAGCACACACACACACACACACACACACACACACACACACAGGCTTCTTATCTTCATCACACCTTTCAAACTTGTGGGCATCTGAAGACTTGTGCAGGCAGCCCTCTTTGTTTTCTTTATCAGTCTCTTTCACTTGCTGTCTCTCCCTCAGTAGCCGTCAGTCTTCTCAAGACCGTCTCCTCCCTCCTTCGTGAAGGAAACATTCATTCGTTTCCGAGTATGCACTAAAAGTTAAATGATTTCTGAGAGATCTCTTTTTCTTTCTCTGTCTCTCTGATTGAAAAAAGGGGTATGTGAATTTGCGATATGTGGATGTGTTTTCAGCCTGACTGAGCTTGAAACCTGAGTGAAAACGCGTCGGCGCTTTTATTGGACTGAGGCGGTAAAACTCCAAGCCAAGCCAAAGGTTAACAATTTCAAATTCTTCTCTTTTTATTTTAATGATTTTCCTTCTTAACAGGGCGTTTTCGGAACGAGGTGCCAAGTGTGAAGTGCTTGTTAACCCTCAGCTGGGCGCCTTCTTTAATGACTAGTCTTTATTCTCATCCTCTCACAGTGCCGTTTTTTTTTTTTTTTTTGGAAGGGATTTTAATGCTTATCTGGTAACCCTTTTCAAGTTTGTTATAATGGCTCTTTATCTAACAGAAAACACTCTCAAAAGACTGTCACACACACAGCAACCCTTATTCTCTTGTATGTGTGTGTGTGAGAGAGAGAGAGAGAGAGAGAGTGTGTGTGTGTGAGTGTGTGATAAACAGGAGGGGGAGCGATAAGAGCCTGATGGTTGTGTGTGTGTGTGTGTGTGTGTGTGTGTGTGTATGTAGTATGTGTGTGTGAACAAATGGATGGCTAAATGAACAGAAGCTTTGCTGTTAAGTGCTCTTATTAGCTGCAGTAATTACACTAGCAGGAGGCATTAACACACACATACACATAGAGACTTATTAGTCTGTCTTAAACAAGGATTTGTTATTTAAATGGTATATAAAAATAGAGAAGTTCATAAATTTGAGGCTATGTGTTTATATACATGCATGTGTATTATGTTATATTATCAATTCGTCATTTCAGTTTAGTTAAATTTTTGTTCCGTTTTCATTATTGTTGTTTGTTCTAGTTTTATATTATACCAAAAATAACACAGAAAATATTTGATTTTAAGCCCAGTTTTGGAGTCATAAAAACTTATTTTAGTTAAAGTTTTTTCCCCCCAGTTATTTTTGTTTTATTTCAGTTCAAACTGTTTTCATTTAGTTTTTGTATTAGTTTTCTTTTATGCAGCTAAAAATGAACATTCTGGAAAGAAAAGAGGTGTGTATATATTGCAACAGTGCATAAAAGTGTACTGTTGTTGTTAACTCAAAGTAAAACTAATGCTGAATGCTTGAAATAATGCTGAAATAAAAATTAAATAGAAATATTAGATGAAAAACTTAAATGAAAATTTGAAATATTGCCTTGTCAAATAAATTAAATAAGTTCAAGTTGAAGAGCTACAATTACTAAAACTAAAATAAAAACAAATAGAAATATATACTGTAGAATGTAGCTATATAGAAAACTGGGGGGGGGGGGGGGGGTAAACTAAGAAAAATGACAAAACCATTACTAAAACTAAAAATATAAAAATGAAAGATAATTCAACATGATTAAATACTATAATCATATTATATAAATGATACAAAAATAACACTGGTGCATCATTATGCATCATAGAAAAGATAAACCAGAATTAACGCATGTTCTTTATCACTGCAGCTCTATCTGAGCTAACGAGTGATGATGTGACAAAAGGGGGAGGAGTTGAAACAGAGCAGTTACAGAATGCTTTGGAAGGGAGGGGAAACTGCTGTAGCTCCAATCCACTGACATACTCTGACATGTATCTCTATGTGTGTGTATCGGTGAGTGTGTGTGTGTGTGTGTGTGTGTGTAATGCAGTAGCTGCGATAGAGGTCACAGATTGAAACCCGAGTGTAAGAAAGTCCAACGGCCTTATCGATCCAACAAAGGAAAGAGCTCAGCACATCTCTCTCTCTCTCTCTCTCTGTCACATACACACACAGACACATGCCACTTAAATCCGTATGAACTGCAGGAAGTGAATCACCATACATCATGGACCACCAGCGTCGAGAGAGACTGGTCATTCAGACATGTGTGCCTTTGACTCCGACTGTGGTCATTCTTATGAAAGAGCTTGTTTTTAATACGCCACCCTCATCAAAGCTTTCATTAATGACTGACCCACCAGAGAGATAGACATGAAAGGGTCAGAGATACACAGACAGAAATAAAGATAGATAGAGAGAGGCAGTAAAGGTCACATAAAAGGTCATTTTAAGGAAGATAATGAGGCACTCGCAGAGGGTAGTCATCTGTACAGGCTACACAAGGACCTCTATCACTGTGTGTGTGTGTGTGTGTGTGTGTGTGTGTGTGTGTGATATGGCAGAACAAGGCTGCTCTGTGGTGTCACCGTACACACAAACGATGATCACATTATCGTCAAGACAGTATTGGGGAGATATTTAGAATACAAAATAATAAGGTAGTTGAATTACAGTCATGAAAAAATAGCTTAGTTTTCTACACTACATATTAATAAGAAAAAATTGTTTGCAACCTTAAATGCAGTTATGTATTTTTAAAAACACTACTGTTTGGGGTCTGTAATATATTTTTGTAGTTTTTGAAAGAAGTCTGAAATTATGCTCACCAAGGCTGCATTTATTTGATCAAAACTACAGTGAAATATTATTACAATTTAAAATAACTGTTTTCTATTTTAAAAAGTAATTAATTCCTCAACACTGCTAACGGAAGTATAAAACAAGCCATCTCATTTTAGCTTTTTTTCAATTTCTGTTCCTCTGTTTGTGTCTCACCTCACAGGAAAGGCACATGAGAGCAGGAACTGATGCCAGTGAAACTGAACATTTGTGTGTGTGAGTATAACAGACATCACTTCCAGATGTTTTATCATTTACAGGTTCCATCTGCAGAGATATCGCTCATCTCCTTATGCTGCACTACAGCACACACACAAAGTCAAGCATCTGAAACACCATTTTAGCAAATATTCACCTAGTAAATCAGCTAAAAGTGTGTCATTTTTCTATATTAATTCTTCAATAGTAATCACAAATTGGTGAACAAAGGTGAAGACTTTAAACTTTGTGGCTGTTGTTCTTTTCAAATATTGCTGTTTATTGAGGTTGCTGTACTAAAGTGCTCAAAGTTTGAGTTTAGGACAGGACGATCTGTTTGCCTGTGGGGAGAACGTTCAGGAAACGTGTTTGGAAACAGTCACTTTTGTGCAAATTCATTTGGAGCCACTACTGGTGTAGAAAGTTCACACTTCACACTATAGGATGCGTCAGGGCACAATTAGCATTTACACTATAAATTCCATGTGATCACACACATTTTTCAGCTACCTCCAAATGTGGTTAATCAAAAGTGATCCAATCACAAAGCAGTTTGGACCCCCGTTTACACCTGTCTTTAGCATTGTCCATTTGATCAGATTACCTGAGACAGATGTTAATACAGGGTGTAACACACACCAAAGAGCTACGGCTGACACCAAACCCCAAACGGACACATCCTGCCTAATCTTCCTCAGCAGCAGAGGCCATAATGACCCTCACACACATACAGCCCCAGGCTTCAGACATCAGACAGTCCCACCGACCAAGTGCTAGCACACTAATGCAATGACACGCCACATTACATGCCCTCTCCAACCATGGAAACTGAGCTTTCTCTGTGTGTTTGATTAAAGAGGTAGAAAAAGGGCCAGCACTTCACTTGCTGGCCACAGCCACAGTGTTTCTTAGGGAACCATTGGTCAGGTTGAACTAAAGGCCCTGATATACTTCAAGCGAAATTAAAGAACGAACTGATGTGACGTCATTTCAAACAAAATTAGGCCGAAACGAAGTTCGTTTAGACTTCGTTTTGGGAGTTCAAAACAGCTTGCCAAAATATCGAAGCGAACTTGGTAAACACCTTTGTTACTACCAGTGGTCCGTGGCGATTACGTAATAGGTACGTGTGCGCGGAGGCTCCGCCTTCTTTCAAGTGAAAATCTTTTCTGGTTCATTTGGCCTGTTCAGTTGGTTGAGGTGAGATGTCCGCGAGTGAAAACAAGTCGTACTTCTGATGAAACGTGACACTGACACTGTGTTTCATGTTTAATATGGTAAATCTGCTTCATTTTAACTTTACTGGACTTTACTGGAGTGCCATAGCCTGGGTTTCCCCATTTTATTCACGCTGCTAGGCAGCCTGGATTCCATGGACCAGATTTTCGCCTCAGCGAGGGGACCAATCACAGAACGGGGAGGGAGCAGCAAGACAATGACGGCGTCTATGCGACACACCGAAGCAGTTTGTTTATATCTATGGATCCAACATGGCATCAGACGCGAAGTTACCTTTCGATGCAGCCTTAGATAGTGTTCTAAGTAGTTTAGTCGCTGAACGCCATCGTGTACACATAAATCTCTGACCCATCTTCTTCCTCGTCGAATTTCTGTCGCTCTGACATACGTCATCTGGTATAATTGAAACGATTGGCTATGAGCTACGTACTGGCGCATTTGATAGACATTCGTAGCGCCCAATAAACGGCTCTGGGCATTCGTAAACCACGCCTCAAATACAAGAAAATGAACATGTGGTTCCCAGACCACGTCTCAATGAGACGAGGTCTGACGTTAGCCAGGCTAGGAGTGCCATAGAACTTGTGCAAACATAACCACGTTTCTATGATCAGATGCTTTTCTTATGCTTTATTAAAATGCTTGCTGTTTTCTCAATTTTGTTGTGTGTTACTGAGAGGAAAGTGCGCAACACAGATTTACATATTCATCTAAACGCCGCTCTCAGCAGTGTGGGTGGCGTCAGACGTTCGATAACAGTACATCGCTGCTCACGTTTTACCCCTAAACGAAGAACGAAAAAGAACTTCACAGTGAGTAGATCTGGGCCTTAAGTCCTAACAGAAACAAACATTCACCTGGGTGTTTGTTTAGTTTGTTTGTGGAATATGTCTATGTAGCAAGTCTACACCAAATTTCCTCTTGGGGACATTGAAGTATACTTTGATTATATTATATTATATTATATTATATTATATTATATTAAGATTAGTAATATTATTAATCATTTTAAAGGGAAAGTCTGCAATTTCAGCACCACTAGTGGCACCACACAGAATTGCAGTCTATTTAAACAGTCGTGGACTGTTGGTTTTTTGTTTGTTTTTTAAAGCAATACGCTTTTTATAAAAGCAATAAGCCACATGAGGTTAACAGTGATGTTTTCCCCTGTTAAAGAGGTTTTAAGAACATCTATAACCTGTTGTAAAATCACTGTAATGCACATGTTTGCTATTTATACGTCTTGCAAACCACAAACTGTGTATGTGTGTGTGCATGTCACTGGGTTTGACCTTTTGGACTGTTGTGACCTCTATAACTACAGGGCTTTGCACATAATATCCGCACTTTGACCTTTTCAACTGCAGGGCCACAAGCAGACACACGCGGAAATGACCCAGATTGATCCTTAAACACATGGAGGCAAGCAAACATTATGACTGAGTCTGAGAGAATTTGGCTGTTAGAAAGAGTGTGAGAGAGATCAGGCACAATCACATCTTATACAGCCAAACAAAACGGTTGTGGTGTCCGTGCAGTTGCCCTTAGTGACTGACCACAGGCTACAAGTACGCATTGGTTTTCTCTTTGTGTGCAACTCAAATATGCAAGAAAAAAAGTAAGTAAATAAACTGAAAAATGAAGCAGAAATAGTTTGACAAACATGGGAACAAAATCGTATGTTTGTAACAAACTATCGTAAACTATATTTCGAATTTTTTTTGCTTTTTTATTGTGTCATTATTTTAATGAATAATTTCATTATTTTATGTCAATTTTGATTGTTCACACATAATATTCTTGAGTGCGTTATTCTCTCACCATGACACCATGCATCTTCATAGGGTGTGCAATTCCTGATGAGAATCTCTATCCCCTCCTCGCAGATGGTGCAAGGCATGCAGGGGTCCAGCGAGCTCTCCCGATCAGAGTAGGTGTCTCCCAGGCACTCCTCACAGGACGTGTCGTGGGAGTGCTCGCAGCGAAACAGCACTCCCTGACCGTGGGGACACACAGTGCAGGGCTCGCACTGGCCAATCAGTTCGTTCATGAAGTAGCCGTAGTTGCACACGCACGCAGCGTCGTTCGAGTCGGTGCAGGGGGTCTGCATACGCATGAGACCTGTGCACTCTCTACACGTCTGACATCTCTCTGTGTGACTGAACGTTTCAGAGAATGTCTCACCTGGAGAGAGAAAAAGAGAGACATAATCAGTATGACAAGATAATTACAGTTTAATCTGCCTTTCTGCTGTAAATAATGACCCCTCAGGTTAAATCATTACGTCCTTAGCACTTTAATTATAATTAATCAGTGATCATAATAATAATCAGACACTACGGGCAAGGGAAAACGGTGAGGAGGCGAGGCCCGTGAAAACAGACAAAGAGAAAAAAACTGGTAATCAAGGAAAGGAACAGTGTGCTACATTGTGTTATAGAGATCTCTGTGTGTTCAGTTCTGTTCATTTCAATATGGCAATGATTTCTGCAGTCATGTATGCGTTCCTGTGGTGACAGCAGCCAGTCAGTGTTGTCATTTTTCTTTAGCAGAGTGTCACATTTAGTCACATGGCATTCATGGATCAGGTGAATGGCTCAAAAGCTGTGATTTCTACATGTTGCATATTTCCAAGTGGTTCTACACCATCTGATCATTGAGATGTAAAACACTGCTAATGCCACTTTATTAGGTACATCTTGCTAATACTGGGTTGGACCCCCTTTTGCCCCATTAACTGCCAAAATTCTTTTTGGCATAGATTCAAAAAGCTGCTGAGATTTTTCTTTTTTTCAGACCGTTCTCTGTAAACCCTTGAGATGGTTTTGTGTGAAAATCCCAGTAGATCAGCAGAATCTGAAATACTCAAACCAGTCCGAACCAAGAGCCATACCACGTTCAAAGTCACTTAAATCACCGTTCTTCCCAATCCTGTTGCTCAGTTTGTACTTCAGCAGATCGTCTTCTTGACCATGACCTTCTTCTTCTTTGCTGCCATGTGATCGGCTGATTAGATATTTCTATTAACAAGCAGTTGGACAAGGGTTCATGTCTTCTTTGCTTTTTTCTTTGTCTTTTTCATCATTCCAAGAACTTCGTTTTTGAAAGTTTCTTGACTTCCTTGACACCGTTAGTAGTGCCTAAATTCAGTAATGTGTTACCTTGTTGCGTTTAACTTTATTAAAGGGCTTTATTAAAGAACTTTTCTCAAGAAGAGTTTTTCCCCTATGTGAGGATTTGAGATGATATGAAAATAAAACAAGGAGATGGAAAATTATTGCGAAAGCTGTAAATTCTTCAAAGGGTTTGTGTGTGGCTTCGAGTGAAATCGGGTTAACTGTAGAGCAAAGAATGTGTGACAGGCATTTTGGACGGCGTGACGGGTTTGAAGGGTTTGTAGGATTTCAATATCTTTCCCTAGATCTTTTTTTATATTTTATCAATATATTTATTATTTTCACATGAACAATTTACAGGATAGGTTCAGTAAACAAGTACACAATCTTTATCTTTCCCTAGATCTTGTGTCTCTCTGATAACAGGAGAGGTGAGAGCAAGGGTTATAGAGGACAATAAGAATATGGTTGTTTGTTTTTGTTTTTACAGGAATGGGAAAGCAGTTTATGCTTGATGTTCTTTATAAACCAGGTTGTTTTAAATGCCTGGTCACGGTCATGGCAGCTCTTGTTTGTGAATATGGGGGTCTCTGGCTGTCTCTCTCTCCCCACACCAAAGACAACTTTCTCTCTCTTAAACAGTCCTCATTTAAAAGAAAAATAACAAATTAGATCTCTTTAATATGTTTCTGCTAGACAGTATAATAAAATAAAATTGAGACTTTTGTCTCTGAGCTTAGATTCGCAGATATAGGGTGGAATCAAAAGTCAGAGATTTCGGCATGAACATTTCTCATTATATTTTTCCGGAAACCAAATGATCTTCTCCTAAGGAATTTTAGGAGAAAACATCTGAGACAAAGTTGATAATTAAATGAAACAAATGACAAGCCTTTCTGAGCCAAAACATTTTCCTCTGCACTATCGTGTGTAAACAGAAGGTCAAGTATTCATTCCCTGTTACACACAGCAATACAATTTTAAACTTGTTCAGACCAATTTATGGTAGATAATCTGTCATTACCATAAAAGAATCTGACAGATAAATCTGAGCTATTATATTGGACTATCAGCTTTTCTTTAATATTACAGCCAAGATCTTACAACAGAAAGCAAAGGAATGTGAACAGGATGTGAACAGGATGAAAAGACAAAAACATCAGTTTTGTTTTAGTACGGCAAGAATGAAACTCTTTTTATGTCCACATAAACATTTAAAGGTGGAATCTACGAGTTAGAACCATTAACACCAAATAAACCAGCCGTATTTGTCCTAGGATGAAGATAATATTTCATAAAGAAAACCTCAGAAGCGCACTCTAAAACAGCGAGCAGCAGATACACATCCGCACAGTTTCAATAAATGTCATCACCAGCACACTAATCTGACGGTTCCCCAAATGGCAGTTTTTTCGACTTTAGACTGGTTCTCCATAAAGGGTAAGATATTATCAAGAATTTTAAATCGTGTTTGTCTCATATCTGTGTGTGTTCCTGTTGTTTAATTATCATGGTGCTAAACAAACAAAGAAACAAACAGAGATGGGCAGAAAAACATGCAGATAGATGTCTTCTGGAAATGCTCTTATATTCCTGGAACACAGGACAGCTTTTCATCAAACACCACAAACATGAAACAAAAACAGTCACACAGCTGTTTTCCACACTGATCCAGAGGAATATTTGAATACTCAGATGTTGCTCTTTTATAGCTTAGGAGACTTATTACATTTCCTCATGTTGTTTCAAATTTTCATTGATAATCGTCCCCTGCAGTTGACTGTTAAACTCAGATCAGTGAACTGGATCAGTAAGCAAAAAAAAAAAAAACAATGATTTAGGCTCTCAACATACCCTAAGTGAGTTAATAACTATTGCTTTGATTTGAACTTTTGATTTAAGTGTTAACTTTGTTTGAGATGTTTGTCCTAAGTTCCTGATAATTGTTGACACGGTAAGATCTCAGTTGTAATATCATATCAATTTGATGAGGAAATGTTCCTCTATCTCTAACTTAGTTCATGCTGAAAGTTGTTATTGCAGATTGATGAGAACACACTCTCAAAATAAAGGAACCAAAATAGGGTTTTTACAGCAAATGCTATATACAGTAAGAGCTATTTTGGTTCCCCAAAGAACATTTAATAAGATTTCCACTATAAAGATCCCTTGTGCAATGGAAATATTCTACACTCTTAAAAATAAAGGTTCTTTATTGCCATTGATCGTTCCATGAAGAACCTTTAACATCCATGGAACCTTTTCCTTGCACAGAAGTGGTTCTTACTGTAAATGGCATTTGCTGTGAAAACCCTCTTTTGGTACCTTTGTTTTTGAGCGTGTGTACCGTTTCTTCTCGTGTCTTTGTGCCTGCGACGTCGGTTTATTCGACTATCGTTGGTGCAAAGGCACAGGATGTCCCAGGTTGAAGAGACGCTCGCAGGCTATCTCTCCCCTGGCAGCGCATCATCACTTAAAAAGCTTGTGCTTCCCTCCAGATCGTGCAGAATCACATCCACGCTGGTAGGGTAGCTTTTCAGGCGGCTGGTCAGGCTGGTGCTGCCCTGCACACCATGGTGATGTTACAGCTGTGCCAGGCTGAGCTGCTTAAAGTGAGCCAGTGAGGAGTTGTTTTCTGAGCAGTGCAGAGCCACAGATCTATCTCTCCGCGCGACCAAGCAAGACGGCCCCTGCCATTGGCTGTTCTATGGGTGCTATGATCGCTACGGAGAAACATAAGTGGCTGAACCTCACTGGCATCAAGGAGAGAGTTAAAGGTACTGCCAAACATATCTCCTTGGGTCTTGAGAACCTCTTGAAAAGAGAAAGGCTACAGAATACAGTTTGTGCGCCATCTTCCGCGTTTCAACAGCATGGTCCCCACTACCGTGAAACCGGAACAGGCGCACTTGCTGGTAAAAGAACTGCAAACTCTACTGGACAAAGCGCCAATAGAACATGCTCCCCTCCCAGACAGACAGTCAGGTTATAACAGCCATTATTTTCTGGTTCCCAAAAAAGATGGGGGGTTGCGTCCAATTCTAGACCTTTGCGGTCTGAACCGTTCTCTCAGGACATTCAAATTCAAAACGTTGACAATAAAAATTATCGTTTCTCAAATTCAACACAAAGATTGGTTTGTCACGATCAACCTCAAGGATGCATATTTTCACATACTACCACAACATAGGAAGTTTCTGAGGTTCGCTTTCGGGGGTAGAGCTTACCAATTTCGGGTTCTTCCGTTCAGCCTAGCCTTGTCCCCCAGCACATATACGAAATTCATGGATGCAGCGCTGGCTCCTTTACGACTCCAGGGGATCCGCATTTTAAATTACATAGACGACTGGCTGATATTAGCCCAGTCTCAAGAGCTTGCGCTACGACATCGAGATATCGTCCTAGCTCATCTTCAAACTCTGGGGTTGAGACTCAACGCCAAGAAAAGCGTTCTTTCTCCCGCTCAGAGAACTATGTATTTAGGGGTCGTATGAGACTATTACCCCTTTTCCACCAGCAAGAACCGCTGCTAGTTCAGAGCCAGAGCTATTGCCAGTTCGGAGTTGGTTCGACTGACAAGCCTTCTAAGAACCGGTTTGCCTTTCCACAGGCCAGAGAGCCACCACAGAGCCAGATCTTACGTCACTGTATACATCTCATGTTGCCCACAACGCTACTGCGGCAGCGCCAAACACAAACACACCAGGCTTGTTCGAGATGCATCGGCTTCTCGCAGACCGATCAGCGCATGAAATCAAAGCACTGCGAGAGCGATCCAAAAGCACAAGGAGTCATATGCTCTCCAAACACTCCCGCTGCTCCGATGCATCTCCAACAAGCCTTCCATCATCAATGGCGGTCGTTGCATTACTATTGATGCTTATGGCTTTGCGAACCTACATCGGCATCCAAACACAGCGAATCCAACGCGTTCGTGCAGCTCGCCGTAACTTGCATAGACGGAGATAACAATCAAGCTGCTATTGGCTTGATTAGCTGCTATTTTAAAAATGGCGGTCACAAGTTTCTGTTCGTCTTGCTGGTAACCCAGCCCCTGACGCAAGCGGTTCTTACTTCTAGACCAGTAATGTTTTGGTGCACTTTTCCTGGTTTAGAGCTGGTGCTTTGGGTGTCGAAAAAACAAAGAACCGATTTGAAACTAGGCTCTGGCTCCGAACCAGCACCAGCACTGCCTTGGTGGAAAAGGGGTATCTGTCACCATGCGGGAACAGTTGTCTCCCGCACGTGATGAGTGCATCTTAAACACCCTGAGCAATGTTCTCATTCTCCTCACAATAAGAATTAGTCTTCCCGTGATAATGACTATAAAAAGATAAAGCCTAGTTGATGACGTATTTCTGTTTGGGACCCATTCGCAGCTCATGTGCAGAGCAAAAACAACTATGGCGGAAGGCGGACGTGAAGCTGAGGCGGATTTCCTTAACGAGAAACTATATCTGGAACTGGTACACACAGACATATTTTCACTCACCGAACACTGACTGAGCACTTGAGAGTTTTGCTCTCCGTCAAGCAATCCGTAAAGGGCACTATTTCAGTTCTACCAGAAAGACTCGGGAGAATTAATACTGTGACGATGAACATTTATTTAAGAGCTCAGCAAACAATCAAGTTCTTTGGCGTAGGCCCCGTCCGTAACTCGCATTCCGAGGATACGGAATCTGCATATCCTGCCTGAAGACGAAGGCAGGGGCGCAGCCCACCCCCTGCGAAGTAAGGAAGGGGGCCATCTGGTGGTGGTGGGGTGGAAGGATGAAGAGGACATCCTGGCATCTTCAGGATGGAGGGGAGGACCCAACATAGTGGTGTTGGGGAGGATGGAGGTGGTTGAAGCGACAGTATCTGCAAACTCAGACATGTGTAAGTACCACCCTTTTATACTGGGCTATTAGGATATGATTGGATAGATGAGAAGGTAATAAGTGACGTGAACGATTGAGTCTTCCTGGCAGAACTTGCGCTAGGCTTCATTTCATCCCAATGAATGCACAGTGTATTTGACGCACAGTAAACACTAGTGTAAGGCGCATGACTCACTGTCGCTTTGCTGAGAGCACTCAGTGTTTCTCAGACACTCAAAGAAAGAGCAAGAGAGTTTTACATTCCACACAGAACCCTTTATTTGAGTGCTAGGATGTTAAAGGATCTTTGTGGAACCATATTTACCTTTATTTTTAAGAGTACATTTTGGGATAAGATCTCTTGAAGCATGTGAGATGACAGGGATCATTTTCTCAGGAGAAAATTTTGAGCAGCCCCAGACTTAAGCAAAAATTTGAGATCACAAAAAGAAAAACATTGAGATCAGTCACATTTGTCATTTTCTTTTTCTACATTTCACAATATGTAGGATCTGGACGAGGAAGAAGAGCGATATTCATCACTGCAGTCTGTTGATGCTTGTTTTACCAACAGATCATGTCTTTTTGAATCTGGAAAGATTTTATGCTGGGCAGGCAGATGTGTTCATACTTAAAGTTGGCCTGAGGGTGGGGTGTTCACCTCTCAGCCAAATCTTGAACGGAAGATTTCCTTAAAACACTCAATGTTCTGTTCTTGTCATGTTTGCTCTTGTTGTGCAGGTGATATTAAGGCTAATGACTTGGTTACCATAATCAAGGCATCTAAACCATGCAAAAACAACTGCTCAAACATGTTGTACTAACAAATATGAGATTGCTGATGCAGTGATAATGCTGTTTTTTATTATGACCGATTTAAACCTAACCCGTTGCATTCATTCCCAGATTATAGGCTAAATTATTTTTAATCTTTGTTAATTACCTTTTAATGTTGGAGGTACAAAATGTAGCACTTCTCCATATCACACACACGTACACACACACACAGTTAATAATGTTCTTTCTAAGAGCAATAAGCTGACTGGTCTCCAGTGCTCTATGGGAGGAGAGGGGGATGATGGGTAAACATATGGGTCATGTGATGCAGGCCATGGTGAGCTCTGAAAGTGTCAATTCAGCCGGACAAGCCTTTCAGCCCATCTGTTTGTTGTCTCGCTCTCTCTTTCGTTTCTCCTTCATTAATTATTAATGGATATATATGACCTCGTTCTGCAGTGGAGAATTCAAAGATCAGTCCATTTGTCACCCAACTAAGGCTGGCCTAGAAAACTAGCTAAATATTCTATCTATCTATCTATCTATCCATCTATCTATCTATCTATCTATCTATCTATCTATCTATCTATCTATCTATCTATCTATCTATCTATCTATCTATCTATCTATCTATCTATCTATCTATCTATCTATCTATCATCATCATCAGTCTGTCTGTCTGTCGGTCTGTACTTAAATATCATTGTTCATTAATTAAAAAATTATGAATTATTATAAATTATGAATTATGAGCATATGACATGCTCAGGATAACTGTTATCTCATGGGTCCAAACTATGGTATTGTTTGTCTGTTTTGTGTTTACTGTAATATCCCTGCCGCCTTTGAGAGAAGAATACATGACATGGCATGCCGCCTGATCTCCATCTTACTTTCATTATTTCTATAGTTTGGCTCTAGTGTTTACTACTTCATTCTTTTTTGAGTTCACTTTAAACATATCATCTTTAGAGTGAGTTAAGACTATTGTGACATTCCTATGGAGTGTGTGCATACAACCATGAACAGATGAACAGAGCACCAGCCACGTGTTTGCAGGGATACACCTGAATGCAGCCGTCCCTGCACTGATTATAAACGGATATCACAAAACTAACAGAAACAACGGAGAGCCCAAACACACATGCTCTGCTGATGACTGTTTACACGCATAATAAATAGCTCCATCACACACCACCGTTTCTGTCAGGAGGGCAAACGGAAAAAGACTCGATCTGCCTCATGCGGCGTGTCTTCCTGTAACGTCATCAGCTGAAGTCTGTGCGTTTTTATCCCTTTACAATTACAGACAAACCAGCCAGGTGGGTGAGATCTTTTTACGCTTTTCTTTTGGAGCTGGTTTTCTGCTTGGCTGTCATTTGCTGGAGGAGAACTGTAACTAGAGATGTTTGCCAATATTTTGCTGGCACATTTTAAAAGATTTTGTAAAGTAACTTAATACTGAACGGGCCTAGAAAAAAAAAAAAGTCCATTGCGTAATGCACTGTATTCTGATCTATACCATATTCACAACCATATTGGTATATGATCACAACCATATTGGTTTATCAGAACAAAACTTGAATGTGTTTCTCGCTCTCTCTTGCTCTGTTTTCACAATTCAGTTGTTCTTTATTAGTATGACTGTTTCATTTATAATACAGTTAAAGTAATAAATCAAAGCTGCGTGGAACGGTAGAGCGGCTGCACAGGCCAATAAAAACAGCGATGGCTCCAGTCCTGAGTTCTGCTTAAATGTTCAGTAGCAAAAACCTCTCTCTTTCTCTCTCTCAGATGAATACGGGCTGTATTAGTCTTAGTCTGAATGGGTTAGGGCATATGATGTTGCCTGTGCTAAAATGCATCATTATCTAAAGCTGTTATTTCCCAATCCCCATCAGTCATTAGTCAGCTCTCTCTGAATTAATACACTGACAGATTCCAGTTCAACACTGCTCCTACAGTACCTATAACAAACAGAATATATAACAGACTCACGTTCATTCACATTTCACTTCAAAACGACAAAGTGCATTTCAATTATGCATTGTAGAAAAATATGGGTAAATCTTATGAAAACATTCACCACAAAATCATTCACCACATTATTTTCATGATTATTCAGACACTTATTATTATTTTCCTTTGTAATTTATTATCAATGTTTTTTTGATTAGACACTACAGTAAAAGTTTTATTTTGTATTTAAACCAGCATAAATTAGTACAGCAAATACCATTACTTATAACACAAATATAAATAATATTATAAAGTAAAATATAAATAGAATATTAATTATTATTATTATTAATTAAAATATATACAGTAATGGGAATTTGGAGGAAAAAGTCCTTAATTGCCATTAAATTTACAGCAGAAAATTTGAATTGTACTAAAAATATGCTTCACTTTTTAAAGCAAAATGTAGAGCAACTGGAGCAATTTCCGATCATTGTCATACGGAACATTTACAAAACATAAAAAACAGCATTAGGTATAATTTTATTACTAATTTAATTATAGTAAAGATATCACAAAAACCTACTTGAATCAAACCAATGAACCTATTGTTGTTAGCACCAAGCTCTAGCAGTTGAGCTACAAGATCATTTTTGATTTATTAATAAATCAAAGTAATCAATGGAAAGTAATATCAGTCCGCTATTATGTGTGTGTGAGTCAAAGATGTTGGCCTGATTTGTAATGAAATGGCGGCTGAGACAGTAGCTGCGATGGTGACAGGTTCGTGTCAATCAGTTTTCACTCCGATGACTGAGTATGTGAGGGAGGGGGAAGAGAGAAAATGGACAGCTAAATATTTCAGTAGTTGCTGATGTGTGCTTGTGTCTAGACTGGGTAGGGGATGAGGGGGCGAGGATGCATGAAAGAGGCGTGTGTGTTTGTGTGTCTTTGCCAACACTCGGAGAAAGGGGACAGGAGACTAGCGCAAAGGTCACAAAATGTGTTTTTGTCTATCAGTAAACAGGAAGCTTGTTTTGTTACACTAAAAATGAATGCAGATGCTTTTCTAAAATAAAATTCACCGTCTTTATTTATATCCCACACAGACTGAAAAAACAAAAAGCACCCAGTTGGGTTATTGATGTAAAGTGTCCTGTCCTGAAACATAAGATCTCCTCTATTTCAGGCCTGCCGTCCTAAAAGCTTCTCAGCGCTCACGGAGGACTGTTTGTTTCTCTTGTTGAGAGCAGAAAGTAGGATAGAGCCCATTTAGGAAACATTCACAACAAAAGAATGAGACCTGCTGTAAAACAGGTGAAAAATGTGCCTTTTCTAAATGTTTCTGTGAATGGGAAGAATATATATACTCTACCATCCAAAAGTTTGGGGTCAGCACAATTTTCTAAAGAAATTAATACTTTAAATCGATTAAATCGATCATAAGTGACAGTAAAGACATTTAAAGTAAAGATTTTTGTAAACAAATGCTGCTCTTTTGAACTTTCTAATCATCAAAGAATTGATTTTACCTAAAAAAAAAAAATATGAAGCAGCACAACTGTTTTTCAGCATTGATAATAATAAGAAATGATTTCTGAAGGATCACGTGACACTGAAAAATCTGCTGTGCCGTCACAGGAATAATTAAAAAATATATTAACATTGACAGCATTACTATACAATATTACTGTTTTTACTGTATCTTGCTCAAATAAATGCAGCCTTTTTATTAAATTTTTTTAAAAACATTAGCTACCCCCAAACTTTTCAACGATATATAATACTACACAATTAAAAATCACTATAATGTTCAATTCAAGTACCAACTTCATGTTCAGAAAATAGTTAATCAATTGACAGCCCCAGATTTCTCACTTTAAGGTTTGGTTTTCCTCTTTCTGGTTTAAAGCTGAACATTTGGCCTAAATTAAAGTATCAAACACACACACACAGCAGCAGCTCATATACCGTAACCAGCTAATTGCATAATTACTCTCAGCTTTCTGTCTGTTCTTTGGGTATATATATGTGCACGTGTGTGAGGCAGAGAGAGAGAGACAGAGGGAGCAAGAGAGCATAATTATGTGTTACTAAGTGTACGTGTGAGAGACTAATTATGTGTACATAAATGTATGCGCGTGAAAGTAAGTGTTTGTGACGGTGTGAATATTTGTGAAGATTATGAGTTCATGCATGTGCTTGAACAATTCTGTATATGTCATGGCCTACATGCATAAGTGTGTGAGTTAGCATGTATGCGTATATGAGAAGTTGTACTCACTGTCTAAGCATTGACTGCACTCGGTCTGGGTGGCTCCGCACTCCTTGACCACCCCCTCTCCTGGAGGACACTGCAAACAGCACTCCCCGCTGCGAGTGTAACTCCCCGACTCACACTCCTCGTCTACGGCTCGCTCCAGCTTTGAGCCAAACACCAGCCCCAGCTACAGAAAGAGAGAAATTACATTAATATCCCATCTCTCTAGGGCTCCACAGGTTCCTTGTCTCCCATTACACATAAATCCTTGAGATATTTTGATGTTAACGTGCTTGCAAGGTTTACAGTCATATTGATATTCCTCAAATGATATTTCCCTCTTCCTTTCCACTAATTGCTGCAATTAATTCAGCCCGAACCACCTAAAGTATAAACTCCATTCAAACATGGTTTTGCAGATAGTTTCACCCTTATTTGTTTTAGCATTAAATTGGTTGTGGTTACTTTTAACTTTATTCTTCATTGAAAGTTGATAAAAATCTCCCATTGATTTGGTTAGAATATTGCATATTGGTTATTAAATTGTGACAGCTGACAGACGACAAGATGCGCTGAGTGTTGTGACAGCAGTGATTCTGATGCGAAACTTCTAAAGTTTACCTAAAACTTTTTAACTTCTTTTTTGTGGTATTTCTAATTTATAGTAAAACTAATCCTGTCAATCCCTCATTGTCCATAAACTCCTTCATATTTGCTGCACATGTTTGGTAACAGCTGCATCACAGCATATTGTGTTGATTGCTTTTCTGTCTCCAAAAGCAGGGGCGTGTTGAGCAAGATGAGACAGGCAGTACGTATGAGTTATGCAAATGTCTATTACATAGCGGTTTCTCTCGTATTGTCACGGTACGATTACACATTCTTTACACTTCGAGGTCTCACAGATCAGGGTCCGTAGAGCCTCTACCCAAGACATCTATTAGCCCTACCCTTCCCATATGCGCTTCCTCTTTCACAGCTCCTGATCTGTTTGTTGAGTATTGTCAATAATAACCTAAGGGGTCGTAAACATCCGTACATGCAGACACTGAAAGAGGTGTTTATGGGTTTATGTGTGTGTGTGTGGGGTGTGTTTAAGAGGAATTTGAGGCTCATTATTGAGTCGCAGACTTCACTTTGAATTAATTTACTACTGCAGCGCTTCTCTCTTGCTCTCTCAATAGGTTCAGTCTGGTCATGTGATCACGCTCAGTGCTGATGTGTCTTATAGAGTGCAGCGGAACAGCCTTGGCTCCAGAAGCGTTTTTCTCTATTCATTTTCTCCAAAGGAATTTTTCAATTTATTCAATAAAATGTCCTAAGCCATGAACCACACCAACCAGAGATGAATCACATTACAAACCATAATTTGAATTATTATTATTTTTTAATACAAAATTAGCCTAAAGTTAGTTAAATTGATGAGGGAAATAACTACTCATCCCATAAAGTGTTGTGGATCTACAGTAGTTGAATCCAAAATGGCCGTGTGCATGTATATATTCCAATGTGTAGGTTGAAACATTACACAAATACTTTAAAAGTCTTACATCAGTAAGACTATAGATTGTTGAATTGTGTGGTTTATGTTTGTGTGTCTGGATGACCGAGTTTCTGAATCCAAGATAAATTTCCTAAATATGGGACTCACACTCTCTCTCTCTCTCTCTCTTTCTCTCTCTCTATATATATATATATATATATATATATACAGATATTTATACATACGTGTGTGTGTGTGTGTGTATTTTTTTTATTAGTTAAAATTATAAATATTTAGAAGGATGTAATTTTTCCTATTTGTCCTATCCATGGCTTGTGACTGCTATAGAAACATATATCATATCGTAACAATCTTTGAGCTCATGCTTTGTTTTGAACGTTTTTTGAAGGGTTAATGCAATATCATTAAAATCTATTTCTCAGAGGTGTAAATGAATGGCATTTTTACTTCTGGGACCCCACCGCTGTGCTCTATTGAGCAATAAGTGGGCCTTGTTGAAGCATTTCTCTTTAATATGGCTGTGAAAAGAAGCACAGATTCATTCATTAACCTGTGGATTCCAGAGTGTTTCAAAGACACACTCACAAACACACACACACACACACACAACAGGGTAATTAAACTAACAGCACATTTTTCTCCTTGCATTCATTAATGAATTAGCATACTCTCTCTCTCTCTCGCTCGCTCGCTCTCTCACTCTCTCTCTCTCTCTCACACACACATGCAAACATTCTTTAATAGAAACCATAGCACATTACAAAGTTGTAACAATTACACACAATTTAGACAGGTCGCCATCATCTAGACCCCCCACAATCAAAGTAAAGAGGGAAAACCTCTCTGATCTTCTGCACGTTTTCATTAAAACGTCACCTCTTGTTCCTAATCTTATCTACCTTCCTAGCCTCTCTCTCACACACTCTATTTGCCCTTTAAGACTCCTCTTTCCACCCCCCTCCTCCCCTCATCCACATCCTCTCTCACTCTCATTCAGAAACAGATGCACTGGTACAGCAGCCAACTCACCCCCTCATTTACTCTCTCTCTCTCTCTCTCTCTCTCTCTTCATCAACCCTGGCTGTCATCCTTTCTTTTTTCTCTCAATTTGCATTCGCTTGAGTAAGCGTGCCGATGAGTTAACTTGGCAGGTTTTAATGGACTCCACAGTATGGAGAATGCCCAATGCTTAACACATCTTACGAAAGAGTATGTGGTTTTACTTGGCTATAGTTTGGGGACTAAATTAATCTGCTAAATCTATAAATCTCCCTGAGGGCAAATCCAGTAATGTTATCAACTGGAAAATCAAGTCTATGGTTTTGCCCTTACCTACATACTGTAGTTAAGTAAATTTGCAAGGGCCTGTCATTACCGTGCAATTCACTGATCTGCACCTGTCCGTAATGCACTGCTATGCACCAGCCAGGAAATGAGACTGAGCTTTAATACCGTGAAACATCAAGCCTTGACAAGCCATCGCCTTTTTCACCACCAATTAGGCGGCTTGTGTCCCCGTCAGATCTCTTGTGAAGCGCACTAGTGGCTTCGCGCAGCTGTAAAATGGCACTCCAGACGGAGCGCTGCTGGCTCATGTGTCGGTGGAGATCCTTCACTGACTCTGTGCACCTGGAGCAAACTCAATTGCCGGCTCCGTTTGCCATTTTGCAAATCAGATCACTGAAAAGAGGTCACGGTGTAATTGTGTTTAGTCAAGAGCGTGTGCATGTTTAAACTGATTTTGACCATGTTACACGAGACTGGAGGTGGTGAGGGTCACGTTGGGCGCTCGGTAGGGGACCATGAGGGTCACATGCTTGCGCACTTTTGAGTTTTTTTCGCTGAGCATAAGGGCATATCCATTACAAAAATTTACCAAATTAAGTTCACACCAAAAATACCACAGGAAGGTATATTTGTCAGCACCATTATTATGTAAAGTGCCTGCAGCAATGGTTACATTGATTCGTTTTATTTTTGAAGGATTGTTTTGAATTTGCATATTGTAGCCCATTTTATGTCTAAACAGGCACGTTACTAATTATGGGGGAGGGGGTGGAAAATCTTTTCTCTTTTTTTCATTCTTTTTTATTATATAGGTAAAAAAAAAAAATAATATTGGGTAGCCTGCTTTTAGGTATAGATATGGTTCAACTATTTTTTCAAACGTTTAACTATACAAAAGTTAAATAAGTTGGACATGGACTGCACTCTATTTTCAGTTTTCTCGTTATCCTACCTAACATTTACAAAACCAAAACAACATTGGGTACGTATAATTTATTACAGATTTAATTACTGCAAATATCACACAAAAGCTTAAGTTTTTCACAAAAAAAAAAGTCTTCAAAGCGTGCCATGGGCGCCAAAATTCGGTTGGCGACCTGCAGGAATTTATTTAAAAACATTACCCATTGCCAATATTC
This sequence comes from Rutilus rutilus, assembly GCF_951802725.1. Classification (NCBI taxonomy): domain Eukaryota; kingdom Metazoa; phylum Chordata; class Actinopteri; order Cypriniformes; family Leuciscidae; genus Rutilus; species Rutilus rutilus. The sequence continues at coordinate 48,369,212 of NC_140209.1, read as the reverse complement.
ACACTGTAAATACAAACGCATACAAAAACTCCATAATAAAGGCTACTTAAATAAGCTAATGGCTTTATGTGGCAAATATTAAATAAATAAAGCCGGTTGAATTCGTCAAACTCAAGCAACTTGGCATGAAAGTTTGTTTACAGTCGGGCGCACATTTCTTCTGTGCACTGAGTGATTCTAGCCTGTTTTTCTACCACCCAATAAACACACTTACACGGCAGATTCATTTTAGACGACTATAAAGAATAGGGAAGCTGACACCTGTTCTCCAGAAACCGGGCTGCTGAGATTAGTCATCACTACTACCACAGACCGAATACAAGTTCCGCTGAATCCGCATCACGACAACCGGAGCATCACGCGAGCTGAAGCGGTGATCACCTGATGTCAATTAACCTACATATTTCATCCAGCGGCGGATCACTGCGCGCACTTGTGCTCTAATGCGGTCTGATCTAAACTAATGCCAACACTTACCGCTCCACAAATCAAGATCCACACCAAGGTGTCCATGTCTGATATGTCCCTTCCCTCTCAAACTGTAAATCTGTAAGTGTGAGTCGTGAAGTGAAGATCAGCCGTCCGACAGTTCATTTTAGCTCCATGTGGCTGCTGCTCTCGTGCGTGGATGGTGTTTGGGACTTTAGGACTGTACGAAAGCGCGTGCCCTCGCTGATGCGCGCGAATGGTCCTGTCCTGTCCTGTACTCCGCACTCGGCGCTGTCCAGCAGTGCACTGCGGAGGAGAGAGTCGTGCACGCAGATATGAGGGGGGCACGAGGGCTTGCCAACTCCCCCCATCAGCACCCCTCTCTCTCTCTCTCTCTCTCTCTCTCTTTCTCTCTTGTAGGATGTATTTCTCTTTATCTCCAACATAAACGCATATGCAGAAGACTGGACGAGACGATTTAGACTCATTATATTTACATATCGCTTTGCCGTCATCTATATGCATGCACATATAGGCTATGTGCATATGCATTAATCATTTATCCACATGAACGTAATTTCTCTTTGCACGCTGCCCCAGTTCCACACGCACTGTATTTTAATTATTAACTTGTTTAAAGATAGAGTAAAATGTATAAGCAAACCAAGCTCTTTAAATAAATAAAAAATGAAAAGAAAAGAATACTTTGAGAGTGAATGAATGTAATGGGTGTGACGTCACGGGACTGGTGTAATCAAACAGACGCCACAGGAGGGCGACTGCAGCCAGTGAGTCACCGATGGTGGGACATCTGAGGCGTGATGAGGCCATAGACGGTTAAATGCTAGGGATGAGAGGTTTTTACTGGTTTTTCCTTTTCACCTCCATTCTTCATATATGTTTTCCACCTGTTCGATGTTTATGAGAAAATACATGTGTTGTAAATATGGCTCTGAAATGTCCGTGAACATGTGACTGAGTGCTTTTATAGAAGCAGGTTGGTGCACTGCAAAAATCATTTTCTTAATAATTAGCCAATCATTGTGTAATAATAAGACATTTTTCTTACCTTATTGGCGATTTTGTTTTTTGACCTTTCAAAAAAAAAATTACATTTATATTAAACAATAAACTTAAAGTACATTTATTTTGAGAAGTTTCTGCTCATTCATAAAATGTGTGCAAATTTTCCTACTGTGCAATATGGCCTGATTTAATCCCAAATTAGCAAACCTGCTCCTGCTCTCCAATTTACTTTCTCTGAGAAAGACCGATGTCATTCTGGTCTGTGAACATATCTGTGCATAAATCATGTTTTCACCCCCTGACAGAAAGTGCTGAGAGTGAGGAGTGATGATCTTTTGTGCTGATTTAAGATTTAAAGGTAACCTAGACCTGTAACATCATCTTACCAATCCATTAAAGCCGAGCAGGACCTTTCTTAAAGTGATCTTCCAATAGTCCGACTCACAGAGACTGCTGACTGGCATCAACTGACATTTAAAGATCAAATGACACTGGGGATTCAGGAACTATTTTACTGTGGAGTACTTGTTAAGGAGGACTCCAAATATCTGTTTATCACCGGAAGTGATTAGAAAAATACTTTTTATCAGTCGGATTTCAATTAGGGTTCAATTTATATATTTGAACAGATCAATTTATAATACCTCTAGAAAACATGAATTATATAACTAAACATAATGAAACAGCTGATGAACTTCGGAGTTTGCATTTACTTAGACTGGTGCTTCATAAATTGAACTGTAGGACATGACATGAATTATTTAACAGATAATGAACACAGAATTATTCTAATTGCTTTGGTTCATCTTTAAGTTAGTAACATCACTTTTGGTGAGTTACTCAACTACAACCAGTGAGGCGATGCAAAACATAATTGCACGTGAAAATGACAGTCTTTAGATAAGCAGGTTGGATTCCAGTCCAACATCATCCTCACTGGTAGTAGATGTTTTGAAGTCTTAAGTGTAAGTTACAGTATATCTGGTATCACTGAGATCATGTAGCAAGTCGGAAGCAGTTCTTCATCGATCTGTAAATGTATCAATAAATCCACATCCTACATCGTCGAAGGCGACCACCACTACCTCTTTAACCACACACACACACACACACACACACACACACACACACACACACTTGAATTCACTCTCTGAAATTAAGACATCAGGATAAAATAAAATCTGCCAGGAGATATTGATGTTCCTTAGAGTCAGTGACATAAATTAACAATGTAATACTGATAATGCACAGTTTTTATTTGAACACATTTTCTATTGATTGTAAATGTCTTGGTTTCATCTGTCTCTTTTATCTATTCTGTTTTAAAAATAGCACACAGGTTAAAGGGGTCTTGCAATCAGAATAGACAATGTGTATTTTATATTATCCTGCTTTATTTTAACGATGTAGCTGTTATCTATACCCTCCATTGCTGTCTTGTATCTTCAACAACAAAAAAAACCTCTCTCCCCTAAGAAAGGTTCAAGTATGTCCAGATGGAAACCTATTACTCTCATTACGCAGATTACATGCACCGCATGCCTAAACTGAAAATAGTGCACGGTCGTTACATTTGATCTCTGTCAGTAAATATAGATAAACGGTGACATAACGGTATGAATATAGAAGTCAGCCATCTGTCATGGCTCCAGTATCAATTTACCTGCTTTATCATGAGTCAGCAAATAAAATAAAATGAAATAAAAAGCTAAATTCACAACCCATTTAGCCAACATACGTGTTAAATCTTGCAAGAAAAAATAGGATTCTTTCACATCTGGATGGTCCACTAATTGATCTACGACCATAATGCGAAACATCAGATGGAAATCATACATTTATTAATAGTATTCAAACTGTCATTGTTAAATAAAACAGAAGATTTTAATTGGCATTATTGGAGGGAACTCAATAAAACTTGAAGGAGTGTTAGCAGATTGGCAATTACTTGATGGACTGTCTTGCAAATATAAAAAGACGTTTTTCATTGTTATGCACATATTGATTTTGTAAATGGGTGCACGCAGGTCTTTTCAAGCCGACGGTCTTTTCTCATGACAGATATGGATCGCGTACAAACATTTAAAGTGTCAAAGCACCAAAAAGCTGTGAATATGGGAGTGTTGCCAATGCTAAATGAATGCAGCATGCATGCACACTTCAGGGTTGCAAGAGAACTTGTGGCGTCATCTGATTGTGCGTTCTTGTTCATCATTCTAGTTCATAAAATGCAGTTTGTGCGTCCCGCAGGTTGAGACTATAATGAATCTGCTGAGCGTTCCCTAGCGTTGCTAAATTTAGACGGGGGAAGGAGCAGGTTATATTAAACAACCAGCTGACACTGTCTAAGCAACGTTAAGACTGTTATTGCTATATGTACAACAGAATGTCCTAATGTTTAACACTTCCAGCACAAAGAGCTAAAGATGAATACTCTCCAGGCTGGACGAAAATGCTTCCAATGTTTCCATTGCTGCCTGTTACAAATAATCCACATTACAGATGTGGAGTGTTCTCACCCGGAAAGCTATGCCTCTTTGATTCCATCCATATGACAGACGGATCTAAAGCATGCCGACTCCATGATGCCATTCGCTTTGTCAGTTATTGCAAACCTGCAACACAATGGGGTCTCCAGCAGCAAAATATAGTGGCCATGTCCCATCCTGCATTATGGCTCAGTGCCAATGCGATGAGTGAGTGCATTCACTGATGGTGAATAAATCACCGGAGCTTGTGCTGTTGGTTGCTTAAAGTATTCCTCCACTGCACTAACTCTTTTATAGGGACAGTCACAGTCTCCATTCCTATAGGGTGCTGTCGTCTACATCAATGCTCATTTGTATAAATTGGAACTAGCTTTGTTGCATTGTCAATGTCTTGGTTTTTGGGTGGGTGAATACCAGGGCAAAACTCGATTGTATCTGTGCATGTAAATATACTTGGTGAACACTTGCAAGAGGAATGTTGCTTTTAGTTGGAGAGACAGAAAAATGTGCTTGTGAGTGTTTATCCCGCCACATAAGAGAGAACCCTCACCTGTGATTGGTTACTAAAAAAAGAAAAAGATTTAAACTTGATGAGTATACTTTCTTTCACAAACTACATGTGTGTCTGAGTGGAGTTCAGCCAAGCTGTAGGAGAGTGAGAGAGTATCTTAAAAGCACATGCATTGCCATCTCTTTTATTTTAACTGTTTATCATGTTGTCATTTTCTAGGCTCCATATCTAAAAAAGAGAAGGAAAGCAGGAAAACAAAGATTGAAAGGTACAGAGGAGGAATTTGGTAAGTGATGAACCTATCAAAGTCTCATCATTGTTTTCTATGTGTTCTTCAGCACATCCAAACCTAACAAGTGTCCTCTCTTTATGTCTCACTTTGAGCTTCCTCTCTCTCTCTCTCTCTCTCTCTCTCTCTCTCTCTCTCTCTCTCTCTCTCTCTCTCTCTCTCTCTCTCACACATACACACACACAAACACAAGTTCATCCAGTCACTGCAATTGATTACATGCAGTCTCTTGTGCTTGCAAAAGAAAGTGGTTTACAGATGGTACAATAATGAAAATCAGTGCAGCAATGGTATTTAGCTGTACATGTGGATTGCTCTTATTTTTTGCTGATCAAGCCACATTTCTGGCCACCTCGGTTGAGAATCATTGCGTTCTCGTCCTAAAACATGGTGTGTGTGTGTGTGTGTGGGGGGGGGGAGGGGGGGTAATGGCAGAATAGGCGAAAAGTCTCTTCGCTGTGATTGGCTGATCATGCTGTCAACAGGATAACACTCATCTACAGTGTGATGTTCAGGTGCTCAAAATTTCCTGAATGCTTCAAATGAGTGAAAATGGACCGACTAATTACTAAGGAAACAACTCACTCACTTAGACATCATCACTTTTCATTATGTCTGAATCACAATAAACTTGAAATGACATGAAACACAAAATGATCTGTTAGTAAAACTTTTTCTAACAAATAAAATAAAGCTGCACCTCCATTTCTGCAACCATCAGTGTAAGGTTTTGATGGCTAATGGCCAAACAGAAAGTGAATATTAATAATAACAGCAGCCGGACAACAGTTATGTTGTGGATTATTCTTATTAGTCATTGCTGATGCAATGTAAAAGTTGTTTAAAGATGCATAAACTTGATGACATTTTGATGTAACTTGGTTTTCTTAAAGGGGTGGTAAAATGCCCTTTTCACAAGATGTAAAATATATCTATGATGTCCCCAGAGTGTGTGTGTGACGTTTTAGCGCAAAATACCCAACAGATATTTTTATATAGCAAGTTAAAGTTGTCATTTTTTGAGGGTTTGCAAAAACGCACCGTTTTGTGCCTAGCCCTTTAAATGCAAATGAGCTGCTGCAGAGGGCGGGGTTTCAAGAGCTCCTGTGTGTTAGCGGCTGCTATTACCTCACGCAGACACACTAAAATGACAGAAACTGTTCTGCCTTTAATGTTAAAACGGAGTCAGACAAAGATGGAGAGACTCAAGAAGAAGTGACAACATGTAAAATTGCAACAGGACGTCTCTGAATGGTTAGTTGGTGAATTTATGTTGCTGATGAGGAGTTAACTATCTTCAATTAAGATATTCTGTCATGATAAATCTATAAATCGCTCATATAGGAACTGTTGTGAAATGCACACAGAGTGACTTTCTATTGCATGTGAAAAGATGGATGCTAAAGTTTGAGCTGACTCACAAATGTACTCTTATACAACAACTTTTCCTCTTCTCAACATGGACTGCGTGTTCCCGGGGGCGGGGTTTATGTAAATTCTAGGGTTAGTGATGTCACTAACCCGGGAGGAATGTTGTGTAGTCCCAACCAGCCATTTGTTGTAGTCCTTTTCTTTAAAAGCAAATATCTTCCTTTGCTTTGAACTTTGAGTATTGTAACTTTGCAGCTGTTGTTTATGCTCAAACAGCAACATTACACACTAACTAAAGTTAGAAAAGTGAAATCATAATCAACCACCCCTTTAAAAAAATTGTTAACACAGCAAATGGTCCCGGTATGACCTCTTTATGTAGACACTACGCTAAATATAGTCACGTTTACTATTGCGTTGGGTTGCCACTTGATATCCAGTGTAAAATCCTGAGTCTTGAATCAGAACCAGTTGAGAACCTCTGTGAGAAGATAACAGTCATAAATATTAGTAACAGATATCAGAGCTTTTGAGTCTCAGTCAGGCAAATGATTATACTGCCTTTTCTAGGATTATATCAGTTCAGCATATTGCTACAATCCATTATCCTAAACTTCTCTTCCATTGTGTATGACTAATCATTCAGCACTGTTTGATGACTGGATAAAGGTTTTTATTGCAGAGCTCATGATATCTTATTCCTGAAAGTTCACGCATGACATGTAGCCTAGTAATTCTTTGAATCGGTCATTTCTATTGTGTTCCGGACCATTTACTCCCAATCTGAGCCATGAGAAGAATATGCACACACACACACACACATAATCACACACTCCCATGCAAGCACTGAATAACTTTTTTTAGTAGGGTATATTTTTGCAGTCCCTCCAGGTCATCAATACCGATTGCAGCCAGACATATATTGAGATGCAACATCAAACAGGCTGACCCCTTTACAATGGAGCATTAACTTTTCAGCTGCATTATTTATGAATAGTCTTACAGAGAATCAGCACTGTGAACCTATAACGCAAATATGTCAGGATAATATACAGGATGGGATTCTGTTTACCATCTGTGGAAGGTCTGTGTATCTGACTGTGTTTATGGACAGGAAAGGTCATTGTTTGAATCTGGTATCTCACACATTCACACAGAATGGCATTGTGGTCCAGCATATTATCAGTGAAAAGGTTATCAAAATCATATCAATGAATAAAGAAAACTAATGACCTACTGTTTGTTTGTGTTTATGTGTGATTGTCAAAGGGAAATGTGTCTTTATAAACCTCATGACCCCTGTGACACACGTAATATGAAAGGTGAGAGGTCAGGTCAAAGGCGTAGTGAGAGATGAAGTGAGAATTTGTGAGGGCTAAAGGTCACACTCATCATGTTTGAACAGCTGATATACACTGTATATCAATCTTTTATATATTTTATTCATTTGTTTATTGTAAATGAGTGACTTTGATGAGTGATTTTCTTAGCCCATGTGCATGTGTGTTTGTTTATCTGTGCAAATATGCATGTGTGTGTGTGTGGTCTCAGCGTGTGTGTCCGTGCCTGTGGTCTCCGTACCCCCTGCTGGTGGAGCAGAACACATACCCTTTCTGCCAAAGTTTTGCGCACCATTACACACCACACACAATCAGTCACATGACTAGAACAGGTTATTCCAAAGCACAACACAAAACTGTGTGTGTAACCTATAATGTGATTCAGGGCTCCGTCTAACGTGTCTCCATGACTTACTGATATAATTAAAAAGAAGAAATGACAAATGATGAGCATTGCTAGAATCTGATTTTTGATATTTATTTGAGGTTTAATGGCATTAATTTATTAGTTTTTTATATTATATCAGTTTGCATGTACTCAAATATCACTATTACTTTTAATGGGCAATATAAAAAATTGCAAAATTGCAAGAGAGATGTCCAGAGGTGATATTTGTTTTTAATGACCCTAAAAGTTTGATTAAACCATCAACATATGAGGAAAATATGTTATATATATATATATATATATATATATATATGAAGGAAGACCAAACCACTAAACTTGGTTAAGGTATTTATCAGAATTCACAAAATAATATTTTTTTTTTGGTTCTATTTCAAGGACTTTTTGTTTGTTATCATCATTTCCTGTGTTTTCTTCCTGTTTTTGTCACAGAATTTATTTATTATACAGAATTGTTTCAGATTGTTTCATTGGTTAGTGTTTTTGAGATCATTATCATGTTGGAAAATACACATTTGATTTGAAAACAGATCCTCCATACTTGGCTAGATTGTGTCCAGCAGAATTCCCAAGTACTGGTCCATTTTCAAAGTGCCCGCAACTTTGTAGATCCTTCCAACACCTGCTGCAGACATGTGTCCCCAATGCCATTATATTTCCCATGCCGTGCTTCATGGCGTCATTTGGTATTAAAACACTCCAGTCGTCTCCTAAAATACATGACACCATCCAATAGGTTGTTAAATTTTGACTTGTCGGACTGCAGAATGCAGCTCCAATCCTTAAATTCTTTGGCAAATGCAAGGTGTGTTTTGCAGTAGATAGAACTATTTAATGGTTTCTTGGTAACACTTTATACTGTTCCATCATTAATGAATAACTACACAAGACCAAATGAGTAACGCACTATTACCATTCTAGTAACTACTGTTAACTAACTCTGATTAACGTAAGTAATATTGCTTAGTCGAATGTGGTAGTTCACTATTAGCCAATCAGTAACTACTATTTTTTTAATATCTCCTAGACTACTAAGAACTACTATATACAGGTCCATAATGAATGTGAATATGTAGGCTATAATTAATTCTAAAGTGAAGGTAATAGTAACCCACTAGTTAATAGTAGTTACTTGAATGTTAGCGTGCTCATTTGTTCCTGTATAGTTATTCATTAATGACAGAACGGTATTCTCAAGTGTTACCGGTTTCTTTAATGCAACACGACCTCAGTCCACCCATTTAAAGCGATTGGCTTACAGTTTAAGATGAAATAGGAGGCTGGAGGTCTCATTCAGGTCATTAGAAGCTGTTTTGAGGTGATTTTCATCCTCCTATCAAAATGTTCTCTAGTCTTCCTTGACCAGCCACAGTACTTTACATTCTGCATGGCAGTGGTCTCACTGTGCTTTGAAATAATTATGTGGACATTGTGACCATTCACATCCTGCACTTGAGCAATATCCAAAACCAATTGACCAGATTTAGCAATTTTAACAATCTCCTCCTTGGTTGCTCCTTCCATCTGGCTATTTTCACTAAAACCTGCTAAGTAACATCTAATAATATAGCTACCTGCCACATAGTCATTTATTGAATTACAGGCAGGGAATAATGAGTGCAAGATTGGTATGACCACTTGGCCATAACTGCGTCTTGACAAATGATTTAAATGTGGAACATGATAGTTTTACACTCCAGGCACAACATGCATGTATAAACTGTATAATTTACTCTAAAATGCTCAATGCAATTTCTGGGAAAATGCTGATTATTTTGTGTATTTTTCTCTTGCAGTCAGTATTTCGTCATGTTTGCATTATGTAACCCAGTGTGACTTTTTTCCTTTCTTTTAGAAAAGAGACCACAATGGTCCGTAAGTCTGACAGTGATGGTAAGCCAGTTTTAAATAATGTTAGCATTTTATTTAAAGTGACAATGGTACTGTAGTGTCTAACTGTACAACATCTCTCTGTCCTCATAAAGACAATTAGAACTTCTGGACAACTACGTTGAGATCTTTTTTCTGATTTCTGATTTCTGAGGAGGCTATTCTCAGCTTATGAAGATACTGATGTTGAGGTCAGTCGGAGGCCAGAGAGAACACACAGTATCAGGGCTAAAGTGGTGGTCACAAGCGTAACATATCAGTTCATCTGACACTGTTCTTTTCCTTTCCTTTCCTCTTCCTTCCTCCCTTCCTTCCCCCAATAACACCCGATCTCATTACGCTATTCTTCCTTGTCCTCCTCTTTCCATTCTAACAAAGAGTGAACATTGCAGCTTGGAGAAGCTGGTATCAGATGCTTTGATTACTCCTGAAAGTCATTCTCTGGAGAGTTCATGTCTGTAATCTAACCATTAGGCAAACAAACTTCTATGTTAATGCACTGTCTAAATATCAACAGACCAATTAGTTCAAATCAACCTCTTTTAATGGACATATTCACGCATTAAGTTACTGTTCATACAGTCAAACATAATAATAATAATATGAATGGCTGTTTCCCTATGCTTACAAGAGCCCCTTTCAAGCTGCATCAATCATGTTCTTTGTGTTTCATCTGACTTCTGAACGCAGCATTCAGGCACATGAACTGGATAAGACACACTGTAGTGAGCCATGAGATCAATAGATTCAAATCTATGGATGTTTCAGAAGTTTCCAAGTGAAGAGTTGGTTGTCTGAAAGTGCTGCCCGCTTCACTGATGCTCATCAAAGCTGATATAACCTTTAGGGAGCACCAATTCCACTCAGCCATTATGCTCTAGTGGATGTAAATGCTCTGGAAATCCTCTGTTTGTGCGTTTGAGAGCGTGTCTTCTGGCCTCCGGTCTGATGTCTGAACTACCATATTTATCCAGATTATATAGAAATGTTTCTATGGTTTTCATTCTCTCAGTCCTACAGGTTTATCTTGCAATGGAAATGTTGTCTTGGAAATGCTCTGTAATTAGATTCATAGTCAACCCCATTTATGATGATAAGACTGAAGGACAAAAAAATGATACGCAAACTGGAAGAATATAAGTGCATGCCATATAGACATATTCTAAATGAAAAAAAACAAACAATTTTGAAAATGAATGTGAATTACATTGATCCAAAGTCACAGTAAAGACTTTTACTTACACTTCAAAAATTAAATAAATAGATAAAGTTTCAAAAAAATAAAATATATATATATATATTGGATGTTTTATTCATCAAAGAAAAATGGGGGGGGAGCATATTAGAATGATTTCTGAGGAATCATGTGACATTCGCTGCTTAAAATTCAGTTTGTCATCAGAGGAATAAATTGCATTTAAAATATATTCATATAGAAAGCAGTAGTCAACTATTTCACAATATTAGCAATATTATTATAATATTCATAATATTATCAAATAAATACAGCCTTGGTGAGCATAAGACTTTCAAAAACAGTACAACGGTAGTGTAAATATTACTCTATATATACTGTACTGGAGAAAATTAGATTTGCTGACTGTAATTCTTCTGTGCTTCAGGTTTACAACAATCAGCAATAATCATGACCTTAACAGAGCCACTGGGTGAGAAGGATTATGTTGTACACAAAGCACTGAGTGAAAGCTGTTTGTTTGAGCAGCCTGACTAGACCAGACATAACAACACTGGCTCAACCAATGCCGTGAGTGCCCGTGTGTCCAAGCAATAAAACACGGGGGAATGTTTGAAACTAGTATTTTTACAATTTTGTGCTGCAAATAACGCATTAAAAGCATGTGTTACAAATACATTGATTCATTTTCTTGCTTTGCCTCTATTGAAGGATGTAGTTCAACAGGTTTTCAACATTATTCCCTTATGATGCCTGGTTGCAGTCTTCGTTAGTCATGGAACTCACAGAACTGAGTTTTTATGCCCTGTCGTTTTAAATGCACACATGCTGCCCTGTTTTTATGCAATCCGAGCTATTTCATAATCATATTCATATGAATTCTCTTGTAATGAGAAGGACATTAACATTCCCCCCCTGGAGAGTTGTTTTCCATGAGTAAAGTGTACAATTGCTGCATCAAAATGTGTTTCTCTAACACTCTTGTCAATCAGTTCATTGTGTGACATCATGTGAAAATTAAATACAAACTAGCATTATTCATATTTGACATTTGCCCTTCTGAATCACCAATATAACATGTAATTAAACTAACACATTTTTCCGATTTATAAATCACTGACTGGAGCTCAAAGTGCTCTGCCTTAATCGAAATGCTGCTGGCGGGATTATGGAGCGCCTTAACAGTGATCCAGCCTTCATGCCGAGCCACTCAAAAACTCAAAGCCGGTCTAGTCTTTGACATCCCACCACCTCTAACCACCCATAATTGCTTCCTGACCTTTGCCCTGACAGCCTGACTTTGACATGTCACGTCCTGTTCTGGTTCCCCGGGATTGTCCAGTTGGGGATCAGGAAGGGGGACCCCTGAGAACAAGACATGCTAAAACGAGTCCCCTAGGTTTAGATAGGTTTAATGGGGTGCACTGGAAAGCATGTTGGGAAAATGCAGACTGCAGGTGGCTTATGCGCAGAGAAGGTTCCTGATGATGGGAAAAGTAAGGGTCTATGCCAGAGAAGTCCCTCCAGAGGCCGCACCGGCGGGTTTAGAGGTACTTAAACGGGACAGGAGAGGCAAACACGCTATTTCAAATGGTCTAAGTGAAGTTGGTCTTCGAGGCGCGCCTCCCCTGTGGGTTGTGGCATAGGAACGCAGACAGGAAGCTGAGGATGGATGACTCTTTTTTGCCAGGGTCTAAATCATCCCTCGTTCTCTCTCCCCCTCCCTCCTTCTCTCTCTCCACCTGGAAAAACAGTGGTGAGAGAAATGTGATCCTGACAGAAGGGTAGGGTGCGGAGGGGTGTAGTTGTCTAAGCTGCTTTGCGCCATTACGCTAATGGAGATAGATGTGGGCTGGAATCATCTTCCCTCTTCTCCGCTGGATGGAGAGACTGAAAGAGAGTGAGAGAATATCTACTGTGATGAGCCATGAAGGCTAGTGTATGAATGTAAGAAAAGAAGGGAGAGATGGGAAGCTGCAGGGAGCTGACGACTGATTGTCTAACTCCCATCACACAGGCCTGCTTCATAAGTCTTCACACACTCATGCACACCATCAGATCCTCCTGTCCACCCTTGGCATCACAGGTACAGTGCTTCAGTGACTTCAGCCTTACCTCAACAGCCAGATTTTCACTGTAAAGGTTTCACTGTAAAACCTAACAGTCAAATTTACTAAATGAAATGTTTATTTTATTCAAATATTACTTAAAGTTCATTGTACTTGATAGAAAATCTTACGTGAACTCAATAACAGATAATATTATGTAGAACTCAAACTGAATGAGTTTTTAGTTCTGATTTATAGTTCCCAGCATGCTTTGCTTCCAACTGTTCAAGGAGAGTAGCTAAATGTTAACATTAAGTGTTATTTTATGTGTGTTTGCTCAAAATTAATATGGGGTAATCTGTTGGTGTTTAATGTTGTGTTATGTTGGAATTTAAAAGGGTTTCTGATATTTCTGTCAGTAATTACTCACCCTCATGTTGTTCCAACCCCGTAAGACTTTCGTTCATCTTCGGAACACAAATTAAGATATTTTTGATGAAATCTGAGTGCTGGATCACTTCTCCATAGGCTTCTAAGACACTATAACTTGCTGGCCCAGAAAATGTATTAAAGACATTGTTAATATAGTCCAAGTGACTCCAGTGGCTCAATCTTAAGTTTATAAAGCGACGAGAATACTTTTTGTGCGCAAAAACAAACAAAAATAACGACTTATTCCACTTTTCATTTCCTTCTCTATGGGCCTCGAGTCTTTTCACGTAGTGTAATAGCGTAGCGTGTCTGTGTTGCACGTCACCACGTATCACACATTTGACCAGCGTCGCCCAATAGTGAGCCTACGTGGTGACGTGCAACAAATTTTTGGGTGAACTAACCCTTTAACACAAGAGTAAATTTTACAGTGTGGAGAGGAGTGTCTGAGTCGCATTAGATAGTCACTGGTGTGCCTCAAGGTTCAATGCTCGCTCCTCTTCTTTTCTCAACTTCACTGGGAATGATCATAAAGGCACAGCTTTTTCTTCCAATGCTATGCAGATGATATGTAGATCTATATATCTGTTATTTTAGCCTGATGATTTTGCTGTCTCAGCTCATGTCTCCGCTTGCCTTTCAGACATCTCTAGCTGGACAAAGGAGCGTCATTTACAGCTAAACCTTGCGAAGAGAAACTTCTTGTAATTCCTATAAACCCGTCAGTTGACTTCAACATCACTGTGCAATCTACAATACTAACACCAATCAGGACAGCAAGAAACCTTGGGTTTGTGTTTGATGACCAACTGAGCTTTTCCACCCATGTTTCAACAATGGCGCGGTCATGCAGGTTTGCGCTTCACAACTTCAGGAAAATCAGACCAGAGAGCACAGCAAAATCCCTAGTGTTAAATTAACACTGCTCAGTGTTTATATAATCCACACTCAGAGTATTATAAGTAACACTGAAGCAGTGTTAAAGTTAATGAGATAATTAAGTGATTAATTGAGTGATGATTGAGCATTATTGAAGACACCTGATGTTAACAAGCAGAATCACTGAAGGAGAGAAATCACATTTAAGTCACCATTGTGGTGATCAGTGTTTGCTTTCGTTGGGCTCTTGGCCCTTCATTTTTTTTTTTTTTTTACATTTTGTTTGGCTGCTGTTGGTTGTGTTTTATTTAACATAATCATTATTTAACCTGAAACACTGAACTCATTGAGAGCCTAATTTCTGAGTTAGGTTTACTTTTTTGATTATAGCAGCACTGTCCTTGTACAGCATAACAAATTTAGCCTTTTCAAAGAAATCCAAATGATTCTGATACCAAAAAAAAGCTTCTAAAAAATCTTTCATGTGGGCACACACAGACATCAGGAATTAGCATATTAATCTCAGCAATGGTGACAAACCGTATATTCAGATAAAGAGATGATCAACTCTAAACATAAGCTCATTATTTATTCATGCAGCAATGCATGATGAGAGCCATTAATGAGTTTTGATTGGTGGCACCCAGAATGCACTGCAACATGCTTTATAATTGTCATTGTTGAGATTCACAGGCTGATTCTTGATGTCTGTCTCTAAAAAATAAAAATAAAAATAAAATTGTATAAGAACAGTTTTTAAGAAATCATTTGGATTACTTTGTAAATGTTAAATTAAGCTGTTCAAGGACAGTACTGCTATAATCAATAAAGTAAACCTAACTCAGGGCTCTATATGAGTTCAGTGATTTAGGGCAAATGATCGTGAAATAATGATTGTTAAAACACAACAAACACCATCAGATAATCTGTTATAACTCAGTTAGAGCAGCCAAACTAGATCTAAAGTTAATCATTTAAAGGTCCTAGTGTCAGCCAGAATCAAATTTAAGGTTTTGATGCTGACTTTCAGAACTGCCACTGAAACAGCACCCGCCATACCTCAATTTACAACAAGTGTACACTTCCGCCTGCCAGGTCACTAAGGCCACTGAATGAGCAACACCTTGTTCCTTTACAACGAGGCAAAAAGTCACTCTCCAAAACTTTCTCTGTTCTTCTCTGGTGGAATGAGCTACCAACCTCACCCAAACCGCTGAGACCATCACATCTTTCAAGAAGCAGCTGAAGACACACCTCTTCCGCAAGCACTTAACTACCCCACACCCTTAAACCAATGCACTTATGCACTTACAAATAAAAACTTCTCTACATTTCTTCTCTTCTCTTGCTTCCTAATCTCGTTGTCAAATCTGTTACAAATATTGTTTGCTCCTTGACGAATTGCTTTTGTTCCTCTCTTGTAAGGTGAATGTTTAAAAGGTAAGAATTTAAGACTTAAATATTAGCATTGTAACTTGCAGCGTAAAACAAGATAATCATTAGGCCTATCATTTATATAATGTTTATTTTGCATGAAAATTGTCAGTTGGTATTTGGAGATATACAGGGCCATTATCTGTCTTTTTTATCTATAAATTGAGGGGGGAAAGTTGGAAGCTGGAAACCAAATAAAGCTTGAAATATGATGCATCTGTGCCTCTCTCTCTCTCTCTCTCTCTCTCTCTCTCTTTCTCTCTCTCAAACTTTTCACTTGCCCTGTCAAAACCATTGCGGTGTGGTGTCAGTCGTGATTCCTGTATGACATCATCATAATGAGCCCATAATGGTGTAATGCGGCTTCAAATCACCCTGTCTCGTTTGAAACCCACCTGGCTCTTAATGACAAATGACACAGAAAATCAGTACACTATTCTGTGAAAATGACTTCAGGAGTGAGTCATCAGTTGAAGCGAGCCGTGTTCAATCTTAACAACAATCAGGGCTCAGTTTTAAAAAGGCTTTGGCCTGTAATTTTTTTTACGCAGGTATGGAGCAAATGTTTGGTGCGTGTTTGAGATCTCATGCTATCATGACTTCGTTTGATGTCTTTGCCATCAAGGGCATTTTGGATGTCCTACATTATTTTGTAGCCTATGTATTATAACTAGGGCCATCGTTTAAATCCACAGCACCTGGGTAAAAATGTATACAGATGGGCCTTCTGCTTCAGCATGCTACATTTTTAAATGAGCTGTCATGTCAGAATTAACTAATTAATTAGACAAGTAAAAAATAATTATCCTTGTAATTTAACAATTAAATTCAAACAGCCTATTGCCATAATGTAAGCGTCACTAACAAGATCATGGGAAATTTAGTTTAGGTTTAGTTCACTCATTTAAGGGGTTAGTTCACCCTTTGGCTGAAAGAAGAAAGTAATACACTGGCTTCACGGTGAGTTAATTATGGGATCATTTTCATTTTTGGGTGAACTAACCCTTTAATCCCACCAGTAAATTATAATAAAACTACAAACTGATTGATCTACAGCATAAAACTGTGATATTAAGTAAAAGGATATTTTGACTTTTGTATCTTTTCTTTTTCTTTTTTTTTTTTTGGCTCACTATTAGGGTAGAGAGACCAGGAATAAAACACACAATTTTATAGAATTTTACCAATCTAAGAAAAATCTTCACATTAAGTCATTAGGCTAGCAAGAAGAAAAAAAACACAGGCTCACTCACAGAAGATTTTGGGATTAAATGGGTTAATGCCTACTGCCATCGTGTGGCTTTTCAACGACACGTTTCTGATGGAGCTTTTGAGATCCTGTCTTCAAAGTGTCTCTTTCAGCTGATAGGGGTCGCTAGTTTCGTATAAACGCGGTCACAGAGGAGGAAGCACAAAACAAGAAGAAGAAGAAGAAGAAGAGGAAGACGAGGAAGAAGAAGAAGAAGAAAGCACAATAGCAGCGTAAAGGACGCAGTGACGCAGATATGGTGGTGCAAATAAAAGTCGAATACTGGTGAGTATTTTCACAACAGACGTATTCGTAAATTATCTGAAATGTTGTGTGATTTACCACCTTTTTTCCCTCTACTGGGGTAAAATATCTTCATAAATGTGGTAGATTAACCAGCTCATGCAGATTGCCAGCTCATATCTGTGTTATCACAACACGGTCCATGATCCCCGTCTCCTTTGTGTGTTTATAGTAGAGATGGAGAAATTAAGCCTCTTATTAAATCGTTGAAGCTTTTCTCTGATTGTTTCGGGAAAAGATTCGAAGCATCAAGAGTGTTGCAAACAGTGCCATCTTGTGGCAGGTCAACGCTAAATATTCAGTTTTCTGATAATATAATTCCCATTTTAAAGACTGGCAATAAACTAAATGTAACAATAATTATAATAATACTAACAAAGTTGTTTGATGCAAGTAAAGGGTGCTCTAATTATTTAATGGTTTTTACACTGTTTATATGGCAGAATATATGAGCATGAGAAAGTATATACATATACGTACATATACATACATCTTCACGTGACTGGAAAGAAAGTGAGGCTTAGTTTTTCGTTGATCACGTGTTTCTCTGAAAACAATACGCTCTCCGACGGAGATTTATGAGAAATTAAGCTGCGAAATGCTAACTCGATACATGCTTTGAAGCTTCGGTCGGTGTCATATGTAATGGTGCGTTCAAGTCATCTTGTAAAGATCGCATTTACGAGTTGAACGCCACCACAATGTCGTAAATACGAGTGGGAAGCTCGGGAGTTTCTTTAAGCCCCGATGTTTACGAGTTGGGGTCGTGCCAGTGTCACATGTCAGAATACCACAATACTTTAAAGGTATTTAGCAGTGATATTATCAGGCTTTTCTATTTACAGCGAAGTAAGCTAATTGCCTGCACAGAATATGATGGCATAAAATGACATGTAACGATAAAGTTTGCAGTGGCTTCATAAATTAATTAAAAACATTAAAAAAAACAAAGGACACCTGATTTTAAAGGCCCACTGAAGTGCATTGGAACCTATTTTTTTACAGTCTATGATTGGAAGGCGTATGATGCTTTTCCAGTGGAACAGGAAGCTAAGGAGGGACATATTGAATGCCCCCTCCCCCTTTTCAAATAGCCAATAGCGTTTAGTTTACCTCACAGACTGGAAGTCGTACTTGACAGCACCATGGAAGCGAATCCGAGCGCTGATGATGCGTTGGATTCAATAGTAGAGGTGTGAATACATTCTAGCAATTTCATGCTAGGAAATGGAATAAAACTCGAGCAACCGAACACACTTATCCAGTGGCATAATTTTGTTTTAAAAAGTGGGTGGGACAGGTGTGTGGGGGAGAGGAGGTAGAGCCACAAGAGAACACTAGCTGCGTTTACATGGACACAATCGGAATGAAATCAATTCGATTGATGAATCCGAACAAGGTGTTTAGATCAATAAAGTAATCGGGTTGATGCGCGCGTTTATATGTCACAAGTTTCAAATCGGATCTGATGTTTTGACATGCGCACACTGCACAAATATACAGAGTTTCCCACTTTTTCGCGCATAAATATTCTCCTCTATTGGATCTGTATTTGTTTTAAACAGCAGATGTTATATTAATTCGTCTCTGGTCATAATTTAGAGCATATTAACTGCTTTGCCGTGCTGCTTATAATCGGATTGACAGCTCAATCGGACTAAAAAACCTTCATGTAAACACCTTAATTGATCCGATTGAGCTCGATCCGAATGAAATTTCGATCGGATTGAAAGGGGTGGTTTATCCCTTTTGTAATCCGATCGAGAGAACATGTAAACACTTGATCGGATTGAAAACCGAAACTGAAAGGACTGCGCATGTGCGATGACGTTAAATAGCGTAATGACGTATGACGCGCGGAACGAGCTGTTTTTCCTGTTGAATAAAGTGTCATATTAATAAGTTTCCCGTCATTCTAAAATTCTCATTTCACTCGCGCGTCTGTGAAGTGAAGCAGGACAACGTCCCACCAGTCCTTGTTTTGGATTCTCATCCACAGACGTCTGGTTTTGGCCGCGGGGAGGGGTATTTTTACTGCGTGATCAATAAGCAGCACGGCAAAGCAGTTAATATGCTCTAAATTATGACCAGAGGCGAATTAATATAACATCTGCTGTTTAAAACAAATACAGATCCAATAGAGGAGAATATTTATGCGCGAAAAAGTGGGAAACTCTGTATATTTGTGCAGTGTGCGACTGTGCGCATGTCAAAACATCAGATCCGATTTGAAACTTGTGACATATAAACGCGCGTATCAACCCGATTACTTTATTGATCATTCATGTAAACACCTTGTTCGGATTCATCAATCGGATTGATTTCATTCCGATTGTGTCCATGTAAACGCAGCTACTGATAACCAGCAACAATGAGCTCAGCAGCTTGATTTAAAAAACAACACATTTCATCGCTAGAACACCTCTTATTTAACCAACAAACTAAATGATTACCCTGCTAGTTAACTGGAGATGTTTTATTTGTTTGTATTGGGTACATCCGTGCCGCAAGAGGTTTCAAAAAGTGGTGAGGACAATATCGACCATGTCGAAAACCCATATTGCTCCGTGACGTGTCAACGCACGGTCGCTTTGGCCAGGTGGTATTTATAGCTTATAGCAACGCTTCAGATTCTAGAGAGCGTTTGATTGGACAGAAGATGTGATGAGAAGCTGAAGTACGCGGTGATGTCATAAAAATCCGTGATCCATTTTAACGGATGTGAGGGACGAAGTTTTGAATGCTTATATCTCCTAAATGCGAATTTTGTCATTGTTTTGGAACACAGCAGCTTATTCATAACCTTAAGGCCGTGTGTCCACCAAAGCGTTTTTAGCCAGCTGAAAACGCTAGGCGCTCTGCTAAAAACGCTCAGCTGTGTGCGCTTGAGAGCGTTTTGGCAGCGCAGCGTTTTTTCAGTTGAGACGGTTGAGACCGAGACACTTTGCTTGTTATGATACGGAATATCCGCGAAAGTCTTACTAGTATCTCATTTCACACATATTTTGTTTCTGTGTTGATTCTATATTAAAATGTCAATACAATGTAATGTATTTTATCTGGCTCTTGATTTTGTTCCGTTATTATGCTTGTTGTTGTCATCTGTTGACGTTGTACAAGCAGAATCATGTGGCGGGCGGACGCGGTTGGTCGGTGTGGTTTTAGTCCCGCCCCTCCTCCACTGTGATTGGACGGTTGGGTAAAAAGTGACAGTGATGAGCGCTGCGTTTTACCAAAAGTTGAACATTCTTCAACTCTCGGCGACCAGTAAAAAACGCCGAACGCTCAGCGCTTCAGCGTGAAAAAGACGCTCAGCGCCTCGTTACGCTCGTGGCGTTTTAAAAACGCGGCGCTCCCATTGAAAACAATTGAAAAAACACGCCAGCCGCGAGTAAAAACGCTTTGGTGGACACACGGCCTAAGGCCGTGTGTCCACCAAAGCGTTATTAGCCAGCTGAAAACGCTAGGCGCTCTGCTAAAAATGCTCAGCTGTGGGCGCTTGAGAGCGTTTTGGCAGCGCAGCGTTTTTTCAGTTGAGACGGTTGAGACCGATCCACTTTGCTTGTTATGATACGGAAATATCCGCGAAAGTCTTACTAGTATCTCATTTCACACATATTTTGTTTCTGTGTTGATTCTATATTAAAATGTCAATACAATGTAATATATTTTCTCTGGCTCTTGATTTTGTTCCGTTATTATGATTGTTGTTGCCATCTGTTGACGTTGTACAAGCAGAATCATGTGGCGGACGCGGTTGGTCGGTGTGGTATTAGTCCCGCCCCTCCTCCACTGTGATTGGACGGTTGGGTAAAAAGTGACAGTGATGAGCGCTGCGTTTTACCAAAAGTTGAACATTCTTCAACTCTCGGCGACCAGTAAAAAACGCCGAACGCTCAGCGCTTCAGCGTAAAAAAGACGCTCAGCGCCTCGTTACGCTCATGGCGTTTTAAAAACGCGGCGCTCCCATTGAAAACAATTGAAAAAACACGCCAGCCGCGAGTAAAAACGCTTTGGTGGACACACGGCCTAAGGCTAACATATTCATACTTAACGCTAAAAAACGTTTTGATTTCAGGGGGCCTTTAAGAACCGTTGCTGTATTTTTGTGTAATTAATTAAGAAAAAGTACACTGCCATCTTACTCCAACGGACGTGACTTGACCGTACCTGCCATCATAAACGTGACTTCTGTGGTAGATTTTTCCCTAAACCTAACTATCTGGGGCGTCCCCAATCGACACCCTATAGGCCTATGTCACACTTCCTGCTTCCGGAACGCGGAGTAGGGATTCAGAACTTCCGGTCAACAGTATTTCTCAATAAGGATTTAGATTATCAGCCATAATGTCTAAACCATCCGAGGTAGACTGACCACGAGCTATGAGGTTGTGAAACTAAGGTTTTTGCTCCTGTAGAAGCTATAAGTTCGTATGAAATCAACCTTGTTTTAAGAAAAACATGTTTTATCCGTGATCTTATGAAAAAAAAACTACACTACCCACAATCCTAAGCGTAGCAGCAACGTCTGCTGATTGGTCCAACTCGCTGTTACCATAGAAACGTTTACCTTACTGGTGAACGGCCCGCTGCTGTTGTTGTAGTGTACCGGGTTGCTCTGCGTCAGGCCGTAGACAGCCATAACTCAGCTTTCACGCTTTTCCACTTGAGAGTTTTCATTTACCATCCGAACCACATCGTCATATGTGACTTCAGGCAGGTTGCGGAGAGATTTGGTCCAGCAGTATCTATCGGACTCCGCCATTGTAAAACGCTAACCGGAAGAGCCGTATCCCTACTAAAAGACGTACTTCCGGTCTTCAATTTTTTCGTGACATAGGCCTATACGCTGATTTCACGCAGCCGCCATTTTGAAATCGAAAGTGAGGCTCCGGTGGGAAAAACCCCGGAAGTAAAGATAAACAACAATGCCTTTGGACTACCAACCTGAAGCTGCTGCCGCGATTTACACTTTTGGATGTTAATATCCAATATAGGATATGTATATAGTTCATTCCTGCTTCTTTTTTTACTTTCTGAATTATATAAAAAAATTATTTTATTTATAAATGAATTTCACTGTATATAGTCTAAAGTATGAAAGAAATGTATGTACAGTTTTAGAATTGACACAACATCGTTAAACACAACAATACGCCATCGCATTCACGACTCTCCTGTGATTAAAGGCGACACTTCCGGTTTTCTTCCCACCGGAGCCTCGCTTTCGATTTCAAAATGGCGGCTGCGTGAAATCAGCGTATACCTTTATACTCTAGCTCAGTGGTTCCCAATTCCAGTCCTCGTGACCCACTGCTCTGCAAATTTTGTATGTCTCCCTTATTTGACACACCTGAACCAGATCATCAGCTCATTAGGTGAGACTCCATGAAACACAAACCCTTCTGTTACCAGGTAAAGCAAACTTTGTTTTAATGATTACTTCATTGTTAATCACAAGGTTCAAATTTAGTCATCTGTCTAGTTTCAATTCCCATATTTGTTATTTTTACACTCACACAACCAAAGTCAAAGGGGTATGGCAACACAACATAGAACATACAAAAACACAGGACAGAACGTTTTAGTACGTTGTGTTTCAAAGTGTTATCATGTTAGGCCTAAAAAGAGAAGTAAGGTTAGATGTTAGAAACATGGTTAGTTTACTATTTTATCTATTAAAAATCCACCACACTTCCCACCCTGTAAGTACGAACTTCACAGGAGGACTTGAACGCACCATCACATCACTAGTTTATAGCTAAATGTTATGCACTGCATCATATTTTAACACGGGCTGTTCTCCAAAATGCCTGTCGTGTCTTGTAAACAGTAATATATTGATTGTTTGATAGAGAAGTGGTTTATTGATCGTTTAAGATGTTTCATGTTCTATGGGATTTCACCAGAGAGTGACTGCAGTAAGTATGCTATAAATCTTTTAGGAAAGAGGTTTTAAGACTGTACAGATTAATGGACGCCCATCCAGAATCTCAAGCGACTCGGAACAAAAATTATATTGATATGGAAAAACATATATTAATGTGCCACACGTAAAAAAAAAAAAAAAAAAATATATATATATATATATATATATATATATATGTATATGTGTGTGTGTGTGTGTATGTATGTATGTGTATATGTATGTATTGGAAATAATGTGAATGTTTGCATTATAAAAGAAGTACATTTTATATGGTAGGACAACACAGAGATATGATGCACAATAACTAAACTATGAGGAAAGTTCCGTGCAACTTTCTAGTAAGGTGTATGAGTTCAATTACCATCTCCAGTGAGTGATCACAGTGATAGTTATGGTATTCCGACGAAGACCTTTTTTTTTTCTCTATTCTCTAAATCTCTTACACTAGTTTCCATGCATAGTCATTTTGCCTGGAAACAAACGTATGTTGAGAAGCATTATTCCAGTCAGATTACGTCTCCTCTTCACTCTTTTGTGTTGCAGTGGTGGATGAGGGTACGAGCCCCGCTATCAGGAGCTCAGGCGGGTCGTCACTGCTGAGTTCACTGATGCGGATGTGAGTGGCTTCGTCGGCCGGCAAGGTATGTTGCAGATTTATGACCATGCATGCAGTGATTTCCATTCATGCAAAAAAATGATTTTCAGCAAACCTCATCAGCCCTTCTGTTTCTCTTTTGCAGGAAGCTTTGAGATTGAGATCAATGGACAACTGATTTTCTCAAAGATGGAAACCAGTGGCTTCCCCTATGAGGATGATGTGAGTAAATATCTCACCACTGGACAGGCTTTTCAACTGTAAAATGTTAATGGTTTTTCCATATGTGTGCTTACATCTCTCCTTTATGTCATCCACAAGATTATGAATGCTATCCAAAGAGCCTACGATGGCCAGCCAGTGGAGAAGATCACCAAGAGCCAGCCTCCTTGTGTCATCCTCTAATGTTTCACCTCTTAACCCTTCCATTTTGGCTCTCAAGACACCTGAATCACTCCTCAAAGAAGTCTAATATGTCAAGATTTTGAACGGTTCGAACGAAAAAGCAAAGTATAAGCGTCTAGAGAGAGCGAGATCCTTAAATGTCCCCTTCTCTTCACTCCTCCTGCCTGGTTGCTGGACATAAATGATTATTGTAACTTTAAAGTGAGAAGTTACGGTATGAGGCCTGCAGTCTGTGCTTCCTTTGAGCAGGAGGAGTGAGACGGGGGAACGGTGAGGAGGAGGCCAATGGAAGGGTTAAAGGGATAGTTCACCCAAAAAATAAAAATTCTGTCATTTACACACCCTCATGTTGTTCCAAACCTGTTTGAGCAGAAGAAAGAAACGTTTAGAAAAATAAATTGGAAAAATTATGACGAATAATTTGAGTGAACTATCCCTTTAATGTTTTAGTTTTGTTTTAGTTTTTTTGTTAAAGCCACATTGCCTACTGGAGTCAATGTTCATCTGCTTTCTTTATTATTTTTTATGTGTAATGATAAACTAATGTACTCAAACAACTGCTATAAGAAGGAAACGCCTAAAGCTTGGGTGTGTGAGTGCATAAATTGTCATTTTTCAAGTGTCCCTTTATGTCCACCAACCTATAAGCAGTATGAAGCAATCATAAATAAATGAATTTAATATTGGTGAGTACTTGAAATGTTTGTTTAAAATACTGTAGGATGTATATTAGACCAATTTTTCTTGGTGTCAAAGCTCAGGTGATTGCCTCTTGCAAGCATTTTGTGCAGTAGTTGTTTTTATTATTATTATTATCAATGTAGTGTTATAGAATTCATTATCTTTAAATTAAACCAAGTAGCTGTTTAAGGGCATTTATATGACCTGCAGATGTTTTTGACACAGCATGGTAATATAGTAATATTGTTAATTTAAATAAACTGCAATAGGAAATTACATTCAGGAGTTGGTAGTTTTTCTGTCTTTGATTAAGGTGGTAGATCAAATCTAATTCAATGTAGTGCTGTGGGATGGGAGTTTCTGTTTGAGGTTGAGAGGACTGATGTTTAGCTGTGGTTTTTTTTTTTTTTTACATTAAATAAAACAGGTGGATTGTGGATTTTGTGAATTCTGGTTTGAAGTTATTTAAAAAAAGTTGACGATAAAGTTATATATACAAGTTGTATATCAAAACTAGTGCTGTCAAATCGATTAATTGCATTTAACATAAGTTTGTATTTATAAAATGTGTGTGTATATTATACATATATATATGTATAAAATGTGTACACATTTATGCATGCATATATATGTGTGTGTGTACACAGACGCACACACATAATATACATTATATACATAATATTTATATACACATCTATAAACAAACTTTGTTAAATGCAATTAATCGATTTGACAGTACTAATCAAAATGCATATTAAATCTAAATGTAAACCACCAGAACGCTGGGTTAAAACTAGTTTCACAGTCTGTAAACCCGGTTAGTATGGTTTACGATGTTTTCGTTGCTGTTGTTTTTTTGTTTGTTTTTTGTGCAGTATTTTAGTGTAGGCTACTCAACAAATAAATATATAATAAGGAATGCACCAGTTCACGTTTTGAAAGGTGATGAGCAGTTTGGAAACTGTAGACGTATCAAACAGGTGGAGGTGAGCAGGGTGTGGCCGACCGTCCTGACGCAGTGTCCAGAGGGGAGGTGTGCAGTAGTGTTTTCGGTCTCCTCGAACAACCAGGTAGCCGTCATTAACCTCCACAGGTCAGAATCTAAAGACAAGAATCATGGCGCAGAAGATAAAAGTCGAATACTGGTAAGCTCATTTACACTCTGGAGTCTGGATGTAGCCTACATGTCTTTAAAGTACTAAATATGATTTTAAATCCGAACCAGCTTCTTTCAATGCGAATATTTGGTATGTGTTTTGTTTGCCAAGTTATGGCCCTGTCTTAAAAATCTACTTAGCTGCGTACCACATACTTGGTTGGTTATCAATCACGCACTTTGAAGAAGATGTGGCGTACTCCGAACGCGTCTGGGAAGTACGAATATTTACCGCGAATCGGTTCTTTTGAACCGTTCGTTAAAGAATCGGTTCAAAAAAGCCGATCCAGCGATTGTTTACCTCATCGCGTGGTCCATGTAAAAAATGGGTCCATGACATCCCCAGCGTGGTTTATTATAGACGCTCCAAAATGTTCAAATAAAGTCATAATAATTAATGATCGTGTTTATTGTTCTTGTGTTCCAGTTCAATTTGTCGCAGCCATGATTCATGAAAACGGTTAAAACCTAAATATAATTTGTATTTACATTAAACAATGCTTAAAATGAATTTACATCATGGACAATGAGTCATTGAGTTGTTCACTCAAGTCAAGAACCACTCGGACTGTTATAGAATCGTTCAGACGTTTTGTGAACCGGTTAAAGGGAGAAAGGGATGAACGTTGATTGACACCGCTGGTGTGGAAAAACCGGTTTAAGTGATCGTGTGTGGTAACTGAAGCCGGTTTCACTGGCAGAAATGACTGTGCATATTTTGAACGAAATAAAGAATACTAATAACTGTTCTCTACCCCACCAGCGGTGCATGAGGCTACGCGCCTCGCTTCCTGGAGCTGAAGCGAGACATCAACGCGAAGTTTCCTGATGCGGAGGTGTCTGGCTTCGTGGGCAGGAGAGGTCGACAAACTTGTTTTCAACTCCAATTCTCTTTTAAGCTAAATACGTTTAGCTTATTTAAAGGGATAGTTCACCCAAAAATTAAAATTCTGTCATTTTCTCACCCTCAAGTTGTTCCAAACCTGCATGAATTTCTTTCTTCTGCTTAGCACAAAATTATATATTTGAAAGAATATGGGTAACAAAACAGAGGATCGGACCCCACTGACTTCCATAGTAATTTTTTCCCCATATGGAGGTCAATGGGGTCCATCAACTGTTTGGTTACCCATATTCTTCTAAATATTCTTCTTTAAAACTTAAATTCCCCATTAATAATTGACAGTAACAGTGTCACCTGTCTGTGGCCAGTATATTAACATACGCTCTCTTTCCTTTTCCCTGTAGGAAGTTTTGAGATCGAGATCAATGAACACCTGGTCTTCTCAAAGTTAGAAACGGGTGGTTTCCCTTATGTTGAGGATGTAAGCATCAGCAAATATTACTTTCTTTGTTTGTAATGTGTGTAATAGTTTGTAAAGCACAGTGCATCCAAAAAATGTAGGAAAAAAATATTTTAGTGCAAGTGCCTTGGCTTATTTTTTTTCTCTCTCATTTTTATGATTGAGACCCAACTAAAGAGCACCTTCTGGGATCATTTTTATGAGGTCCTTCCAGCATTCAGCGTTCCAAGATGTTTCCCTTTGACATGTTGAGTCCTTTGACTTGATGTGTGCTATTGAGTTAAATGACATTTATATGATGAGTAAATTTTTTGGGGCTGCAATTTCAGTGTGCGTACATTAACTTTCTTTGGTAATTTAATGTTATTTTGTTGTCCTGCACCTGAGCCCATTTTTTTATTTTATATGATGAGTACCTTTTGAAGGTCCTCGAGAGGAAATTTGTTTCCACCGTAGATGCGTACAGAACACAAACACACATAAAACACATGTTAAATTATCGACATATAATAGTACAATCAAAAATAATCACTGACATCACACAAAAAACAAAGAGAGCATAAGTGATGTATCAACGGCTGATTTCCTATGTATTTACATCGGTAACCTATACCTACGGCCAGAAGGCGTGGGAACAAATATATATAGAGTGAGTGATCTGGGTCGTTTAAGATTTTTTGTGACGTTCGTAACGTGAATGTAGAGACAATATCTGATAAATTAGGGGTAGGGATACCAATAATTTTACTTGCTAAATAAGTTATCTTTAAGAATGTGTTCTTGTTGGTAACTGTTAGCATTTGAAAAAAACAAATGGCACCATAAATAAGGACTGGCTCAATAATACTGCGATACAAAAGAAGAAGATGACGAGGCTGAACAGACAAGTGTCTAAGTTTACGAATAGCTGTCAGTCTTGGTTGACAGTTGAAATTTTGATCCAAAGTAATACAGAGATGATTGAAATACTCCACTCTTTCAACTACCTCTCTGTTAATGGTAATGCTAGAAGCATGAATCTGTGTTTTTGGGTTCCAGTTCCTTAGTCTTTGAAATATTGAGGTGCAGAAAGTTATCCTCACACCACGTACTAAAATGTGCTATAGAACGTTGATAGTCCAAAA
This sequence comes from Rutilus rutilus, assembly GCF_951802725.1. Lineage (NCBI taxonomy): Eukaryota > Metazoa > Chordata > Actinopteri > Cypriniformes > Leuciscidae > Rutilus > Rutilus rutilus. The sequence continues at coordinate 48,340,727 of NC_140209.1, read as the reverse complement.
AAGAGTCATTGTCCTTAAGCAGAGCAAGAATGGCTGTATCATCTGCACATTTAAAGTAATGAGTATGACTTAAAAACGTAGGATCATCCTTTTACATTTTTATAATGTAAGTTTGTTTCTTTAAGACAACTTTATGAAATAACACAAACTGAATTATGAGAACGAATAGTCACCAAAAATGTGAAACAAATCAATAGATTGCAGCTCTGCGCACGCATGGCCATTCACTCAACTAACTCCATGAGGCTGATGGTGAACATTGGTGACTGCTTTTCCCGCACTATCCTCTCCAAATGATCCATTTAAATAAAGTTTTGTCCAGAAATGTGTAGTTCAGCACAATTTTATATTTGTTTTACAAATAACATTAATCATAAATCTAAATAAAAAGATTTTAAGACATTTAAGTTAGTCTACATATTTAAGTGTTGTGTTTTTTTTTTTCCTTTGTCCAATTCCTGCAGATTATGGAGGCCATTGTTAAGGCTAAGGATGGCAAGCCTGAGAAGATCTCCAGAAGCCGTAAAGAGTGCATCATCCTCTAATGCTCATTACCGTCTCAGCAGAGATGAGCTCCCATCCTCTGTCCGGTCCACATGAACATCTTATTGGTCCATTGCAGAAAATGGTTTATTCGTTTTGAAAAGCTTCACTTCACTGTCTCCTTTATGGCTCTAGTTTTTTTGGACGTAAATGATTGCTGTAGCTTAAAGTTCAAAAGTTATGGTATGAGGCTTCAGTCCAGAAAACTATAAACCAAAGTTGAGTAATAATGAGGATAGTGAAGAGAAGAGTTACCCAACATTTTTTTTCTTTATTTTTTTTGACAGCCAGAATAATGTTGTAGGTATAAGAATAAGACTAGGCATGCATGATATCTCATGAATAAAAAGATTACTTACATTGGAGTAGAATATCAAAGATAATGTTATTAGAATGAATTATAGTGAAATAGACAAAAAATGGGGTAGAGGGCAGTTAGTAAGATTGCTTGATTATTTGGGGGGGAAAATGTCCTACTGAAACTGATGAATAAAACTCATATTTTGTTTCTTTATTGCATAGGCTTTTTTGCTTTACTTATTTAAAAAAATGAAGAAATAACTTTTTTATCATTGGATAAAGAGTAAATTAAGTTTAGTTTATGAGAATAAAAAAAAAAGTTTTACAGTGTAGCTCAAAGGTAATTGGCTCATCATTTTAGATTTATTAAATGTGGTCCATGTAATGTATAAATAAATAGTTTCTGAAAATATTGGTAGATTGTTTTTGGTTTGTCACACTGGATATATATCTAAAATATAACTCTTGTTAAACCACTTTGCTTTAGGCTAGTAAGTTTCATAAACGTTATATAATCATATTGCATTTGAATTAGGGCAACAGTAAATTCTTTTATTGAAATCCTTCAGGTTGTAAACATTTTTCACCAGCAGTAGAGGGCGTTTTTCATTGCTGTTCAGTATATTAGCTATCATATTTCTGTTCATGCATTAACAAAAAGGAGGCGAAACTGTTTAAATGGAGCCATTTATAATGAAGATTTCTTATACTTACGAATATATATATTATATATATATATATATATATTTTTTTTTTTTTACTAGCAAGCATTTGCAGTGAAGCATCTCACAAGATTCAGTTGTGTAGTGTACTATGAAATATTGTGAATTAAACAAAACAAAACAAAAGAAGTAAGGTGATTAAGTTCAGAGTCAGTATAACACATCTCAGCTTTTGTAAGAAAAAACACACATAAGGCCCTGACACCAACATTCATTATATCAAAGTGTCAAATGTAATGGTGCTTATATGCTTATTAAGGCAAAGATAATGTGAGGAAAATTCAGAGAGGGGAGTTTCCAACACTGCACTGTTATTTTCAAAATGAAAATTCTGTCAACGCCCTTAAAGCAGCCGGTGATAGTTTGTGTGTGTGTGTGGTTATCACAGAACAGTCAATCTTTATCATAAAACACCAGAGACTGCAGAAGAGACACACCTACACATACACACATGTGCTGTTCAATGTAATATGTGCAGTATGGCATGAACGCTGGGGAGTAATATCATACAAACACTTTAGTCTAACGCACATTGGTGTTATTGTGAAGAGCAGAGATGCTCTCAAGAGAAAGAATACTGAATAGCAGTGTAAACTAATACCTCTGACAATGAAAATTCAGTTAATGAATTACTTTAATAATATCCATGTTATGCATACATTTCTCATTCAAAAGGCAAATGTTGAGCCTGTTGATGCAAAACAGTTTTGATTTTTGGCAAGATTTTACTATATGGTAAAACATTTGTTGGTTTAGTTACATTTGTGTTTTTGAAAATAACTATGAATTGAACCAAAATATAAAAAAAGACGAATCGAATCAAATTTTAAACGAGCTGAATCATTGCTAGAGCAAATATCTTCTATCCTACTAAACAGCTTTGTTCAGTAACTGGCGAATAGAAAGTGTCAGCTTTTGTTTTAGGGTCTAAAATTAAACTACAAGTCACAAAAACCTGCTTTAGCATTCACACATACACACACGCTCTGTGAAGAGTCTCTCAGTAATCATGCACTTCAGTTACTGTTGTTCACAGGTCATGTGATGCTCTTCTCTGGAGATGCTTTTATTCCATCCCTTAATAGGTCTCATAACTGCAGGACTGAGCATTAATTACTCACATGCTCCTGAAAGGTCTCTAGCCACATGAATGCTTACATCATTTATGTGTTGTCAGTGGACTCTAATCGTTACCTGAGGTCCGCAGTGAAAAGGCACCTGTCATAAAGGCGTGTATTCCTCCCCATGGACTTTTAAGGATTTTTTTACATACTAATTGCAGGGACAGACCTGTCCGATCCTGCTCGTGAAGAGCCACCTTTCTGCAGAGTTCTGCTCCAACCTGCCTGGAAGTTTCTAGCTATCTTGAAGACCTTAATTAGCTGGTTGAGATGTGTTTAATTAGGGTTAGAGTTAAACTCTGCAAGAAGGTGGCTCTTTCCAGGAGCAGGATCTGTGTATTGGATCGACCTGCCTTGCTCGAGGCCACAGTGGGAATGATCCAAGAAGATGTCAGAAGTGCTCTGTTTTCTCAGTCTATGTCACTTGGGATTGAAACCTCAAACTCTCTAATGGCAGCCCAAGACCCTTGACCACTGGGCTACCGCCATCTCCATGTTTCAGGTAATGTTGTGTCACAGTCAGTCACATTAGTTATTGTTTTGTCTTTAAATATTGGAAATGAATTGTAGTTGTTCGTATCGTATATAAATTGAATGTTTGTGTCTGAAAGCTCATGTAAATGCGAGTGCAGTGGTAAAGGGTCTTGGGTGTGTGGATGCTGAGTCAATCTCATTTCTCATTTTTTTAGCATATCAGTTGGGTTATTACCAGAGGTGGGACAAAGTCATTGTTATGCAAGTCACAAGTAAGTCTCAAGTCTTTGCCCTCGAGTCCCGAGTCAAGTCGAGTCAAAGATGAGGCAAGTCCCGAGTCGAGTCAAAAGTCAAAGCCAACAAGTCTCAAGTCGAGTCCAAAGTCCTACCATTTTAGTTTCGAGTCATTTCAAGTCCTCTTACCACAGAAATAAAATTTATACAAATCATGTACGTCTGTAAGATTTGTATTTATTTAAACCTCTTTTTATACTTTGATTTATAATCAAATACAGTAAAAAACAGAAAATTTTATTTTCACAAAAAATGCTTGTATTTCAACAGCATATTGCACTAGAACAATGCACAGCATGCAGCTTCAGTCCTGTATTGTATTAACCCCTTCCCAGTCACCCCCAATTTTGGCAAGTGCTGCATACATGAAATGCCCAAAATAAAAAGGTTACTGCTCATAAGTAATTCTGAATAGAAACATAACACACATACATTTAGAAAGCCAACACTTGAGAGTTTATAGTTCAAGACTCAAAATTAACCAGACTGTTATTAATATTGAGATATATAAGCTCAAACATATTTTGAACTAAAATAATCTGGGATCACCAGTGATCCCTGACTGGTAACCTCATATTGCAAAACAGTTTAACTTTCAAATAGACATGGGTCGTTTTAGCCTAAACCTTTTTAAACATGTCATCAATAAAATCCTCACTCCTCAAAATTATCACTTCTGAAAAACTGGACCAACCTGATAATATAATTGGAATGCGTGTTGCAGTGCGTATGCGGTGCAAGACCAGCACGCGCAATAGTGCTTTCACATATGCTTCGTTTGCAGTGCGTGATCCGCGGCTGTACCACAAATACATACTCACTATTTGTATTTCAAATCCAGAAGTTATTAGCATCTTTTATTTAATAAAAAAAAATTGTCAGCATTGCGATTCTCTTTGTACACACGTATGCACTCTTTAATAGACGTATTCACGTTTAAATACAATTTAAACAACGTATTATTTAATGCATTACTCTTATATAATTATATATTAAGTTGCTCAAACAAGTGGTAAAATATTTAACCATGTACTTATATTAAAATCGCATAGCCTACATTTTAAATTAAAACTTAAAATTGACAAAAACAGCAGACTCATACTCTTTCTTTTGCATAATTTAAATCTTTATACAATAAATCTCGCATGTCACAAAGAACTTGTTTTTCCACCTCCACGAATGAGACGAGTGTTATGTTGCCTTGTTGAAATATGTATTTTCCCTTGATTAGGCTACCCCGGTCTTACGTCTCAGCATTGCGATTCTCTTTGTACACATATACACTCTTTAATAGACGTATGCACGTTTAAACACAATTTAAACAACGTAGGCCTATTATTCAATGCATTACTTCTACTTATATTAAGTTCCTAAAGCAATTGGTCAAATATTTAACCATGTAGCCTAGGCTACTTATATAAAAAAAACAGCCGACTCTCATGCCTTTTATTTTATATTTAAATTAATACAATAAATCTTGCATGTCACAAGGAACATGTTTTTCCACCTCCACGAATGAGACGAGATTTGTTCATTATGTCGCCTTGTTGAGGTAAATTGTAGTTTTCCTTGCTTTACCCTGGTCTTAAAGTGAAAATAGTATTTAATTAAATACATTTATGGTGAGATTACTACATTTTATTTAATTAATCGCATTTATGGTGAAATTACTAAATTTTTTGGTCAATCTGCGTTCATGTTGACCACGAAACCGGCGCTGTCACTTTAATTCAGCGCGTGCAGCACATGTGCAGCACAGCAGAAATAGCATAGACAGAGAAATAGACTCGGTGCGGAAACGATCGCGGCACTGCTGTATACGCACCGCACCTGGAACGGATCGACGGACTGCAACCGCGTGCAGTGTGAAAGCTCTAACCTGTTAACATGGGTACGGAAAAAAATACGCACCCGCTGGCGCATACGCACTGCAAACGGAGTATGTGTGAATGTGAAACGGGCGTTAGATGCTGTCTAATCAAAACAACGTGGGACTACAGTGATTGGATGTCGTGCAGGCAGCGCGCGCGCTCGCTGCATGCATACAGGTGGTGCACATTTTTTTCACAGATGCAGATAAACTGAGAGCGGCGCGGCCATGTGGACATTTTTTCCCCCAGTTTTCATGGGAAGTAGCAAGTCTTCTCGAGTCAAAAGGCGCAAGTCCAAGTGAAGTCACGAGTCATTGATGTTAAAGTCCAAGTCGAGTTGCAAGTCTTTGTACATTTTGTCGAGTCGAGTCTGAAGTCATCAAATTCATGACTCGAGTCTGACTCGAGTCCAAGTCACATGACTCGAGTCCACACCTCTGGTTATTACTGCTTTCAAGAAATCATTTTCCCAGCTGTGTTCACCTCAGGCCCAGTGTACCAGGGCTGTAAACATAGTGGGCCGTTCCTCCAATTAATCACCTAAATAATCCATTCACATGTAATGTGATGAATGGTATAGCATCAACAAATTGGGTGATATTCCCATGAAAAACAAAACAAAAAAGTATTAAAATTGTTTTATTTGCTAATTTATTTTGCATTACACCCTAAGCACAGCTGAATCGATCAGATGATGGGACAAGGCTTACAGTCCTGCTAATTACATCAGTAGTAAGACCACAAAGTACCCAGTAAGTAATGGGGTCCTTTTCACAGAATCATCACTCTAGAAGAAAAGTTAATCAGCAAATGACACATTATTGGTTTGTTTTACTTATTTCCAGTACTTAAACAAGCTCTTATTGGCTCAAGAGACAGCAATGTTTCCGTGACTCAGTGGAAAAAGAGGTGACATGAAACTGATGTGAGGGCCGTGGAGGGGGAAATCTCTTCAAGTGCCCCCCCCCCAGACACCTTTGGAGGGGTGTCCTCCATTATCTGATGTGAAGGGAATCCCTAACCTCTACACAGCTTGACGTCAGAAGGCAAGATGCTTTTTTAATGATTAATGTGCCTTGCTAGTGATGAGCTCCACATTAACACTGCACATAGACCTTTCTCTCTCTCTCTCTCTCTCTCTCTCTCTCTCTCTCTCTCTCTCTCTCTCTCTCAGAAGTGTGTCAGAATTTGGCCATCATCCAGGTTAACTGTTATTGTTCTGGGAGTGGCTTGAGCATTGGGTTATTTATATGTTATATTTATGTTGTTGTTTTTTTGCATATAACCTTGGCAGCTAGCAATAAAGTGCACAATTCACACGAGCAAGCCCACGCATTTTTGAATCAGTCAAATGAGGATGCAGAATTAATTTAGGACAGGTAGCCTATCTGAGTCTGTACCATGCCTGTTAAACTATAGGCCTCAAACTCTTTCTCTCTCTTATGTTCTCTCTCTCACTGTTTTTGGGAGTGGTATTAGGGTTGGGGTATTCCTGCTGTAAGGTGGCCCCATCGATAAGGCTATTTCTCTGATTATGGGGGTCTTATCACTCCTTCCCACCCCTGGGTGCTCTGCGCATGCTGTCGCTTTTCGGGTTGCCCCGCACTACGTGACTTTACGTCTTTCTCTCTTTTTCCATTACCCCTCCATCCCCACCCATGCCTTTTGAATCGGTCAGAGGTCAGTCTTGAGTTAGGCGCTCACAGTGTAGACGCGGACACCCAGCACAGACCCGCCAGGACCACCTGGACTCAGGTAAGGGTGTGTTGTACAGTCAGATTAAGTGTTTTTGAGAAGGTCTTAGTGGGCTAGAATGAGACAGTGGTCACTTGCAGACAGGGGGACACCTGCTACAGGTCATTTTAAGTACAGGACAGATCTCATTGTAAATTATCAGTCATTTTGCAAGTGTTGCTGGAAGAACTATGAAACTTTTTTTATCATATATATATTGTCTCTACTAATTATAGAGCTGTTTTCTAACTCTCTCAAAAGACTGAGCCTGAAAATGAGCTTTCATATTTGGTTTCTTATAGCTGCAGACTTTAAATGTATAACTCGTGTACACTTTCCGAAAAAGAAAAAAAAGTAATCACATGTACTTTTTTAAGTACAAGCAACTTGGATGCTGAAGTCATTTAAACTTATATTACATTAAACTGATTTAAACAAATGAGCTGAATTTTGTAGAACTTCAGTTTGAAAATGTCTTTACTTATTTTGATGAGTTTAAAACAATGTAAAACCATATGTTGTCATAACTTATTGATCATATATTTTTGTGCAATGTGGATTTCAGCAATTCCAGGCTGTATATTTAAAAGAGTTGCTAAAACTTTACACTTGTACAAATTTGTTTGCAAATCTAAAGATGATGAAATGTTACTGAAAATAAGCACTAAAAATGCATTCTTGTGTATTTTGTTTAATGGAAAGTGTTTAATTCTGTTTATGATTGTATTTGTTGTGTATTTTTTTGGTAATTAACTTACTGAGGGTCACATTGGTATATAATATTTAACTAATTAGCTGAAAACAATTCTAATAAACTATTTAAGGAGACATATGAAGATGCAAAAGCCTCCAAGTCTGTCTAAAGTTTTTGTTTAATGTTAATATTTTTATCAGGCTCCTATGTTGGTTTCTTCCCAAGTACCGGCATTTCTGAATGGGCTGAGGCTGGGATTTAGTGAGTTTGAAGTGAAAGTATTTGATGGGCGTATAGTATGTGCGGAGAGCATTCACTCAATATTATTGTCTCATTTTTGATAGAGGTGGCTTTTAGAGGTCTTCATATTCTCTTCTCCCTCCACTAGGTTCATCCTCACTCACAATGTTTAGCACAAATCCCAGGAGGTTCTAGAAAACGTTGATAAATCCATTTTTATTTTAAAATGGGGAATACATTTGTGTTTACTATCTGTTGAAGTAGCTGAGAGGGCTTCGCCAAACCCCTCTGCTGCGCCCTATCTGCCTCTGTCCATGAGGAACAGAACAGTCCTTATCACACGATAGAAGTTCAGTCTTCAGATGATTGTCTGTTTGTGGCTCTTACACGCCCTTGTGCTAGTTAGGGATGAGCCTCCGTTTTTGAGCCTCTGAAAGACTTGAAAACAGAGTTGTGATCTGATACTCAGAGTTTGCTTTTAAAAGAACTAGTCAAAGACATACAGAACATTAAAACTATATAATTTCATGAATAATTTATATCTATATGTGCTATTACAAATATACTGTAAATATTTTAGGCAAATCGTATTAAGTAAAGTGAGTATGAGGAATGAGTTTACAGGTAAAACTTATTCTAGTTCTCAAGAACAGTGTGTTGAAATGATAATGTGTTGAAATGATAACACTTTAATAAAGGGGAATACATGAATGAACGATAACCACTGCCTGTAGCAGGTCTTACTGTGTTATTTTGTTTCTCTGTGTGAATGAAGGTTATGTGTGAGACTTTCTGACAGAAAGAAGACAGTCTCGATGATGGAAGCCATATCGTTTGAAGGGGTGAGGAAAGCATCTCATAGCACATTAAGTGGTTGATGTACAATGATATTTTACATTTATACATGCCATAAAGTGTAGTAAAACATTGTGTATCTCTCTCTCTCTCTCTCTCTATAGGACAATGACATGTCCTATGAGGACAGTGAGTCACCTCTACCATCTCCATTAACTTTGTGAGTATCATATGGACACACATAACACACATTGAGAGAAATGCAAATATAGTTGTGTCTGCTTCACTGTATTTGCGTCACTTAATCTTGTCCTGGTCAGGTTACATCTTAAAATCAGGGGGGAAAAAAATGAAGAAATAGTTTACTCAAATTAAAATGCATTTTTATGGTGATTAACTGTCATGGCCATAGGGCATCCAGAAATTTTTATTATTGTTTTTTTTATATTTAAATGAGTATATTTTAGAGGAATTACAACATGATGTATAAATACTTTGCAATTTAAATAAATAAATAAAAATCCGTTTTCAAAAATGAGAAGAAGGTTTTCCACATTACCATACTGAGAATTAATAACTGTCATCAAAGCAATCGTGCAATGCAAAACGTATAATTATTCCTTAAAAAAATGGAAAAATCTTTATTTTCATTTTGGGGTGATATGCTACAGATATGTTTTAAGAAAATAGTATCCACATTTTATTTAATTATCAGTTATTGTATTTATATAGTAGTTTATTTTTGAGAGAAGCTAATCAGACATCTGGGGGGAAAAAAATAATCTTAAAACGTTAACCTTAAATCGTTCTAATCTCGGATTATTATTAAAAATGATTATTTGATAGGCTTTCATATTGAATTTCATGGGTAGTGATGAATGTGTGGCTTATTGTGCCCTGTCTCAAAAAAAAAAAAAAAAAGACTGCACACTACACATTAGGACTACAGAGAGTAAAGATGTAAAATGTCGCGCCCTTGTGGCCGAGCGGGGCAGTGTGAGGGCTAGACAGAGTGAGGTTTATGTTTCTTGTATCAGGGATGGCTTGAGTCGCTTTATAAGACGATGGAGCTCAGCTTGGCCTATGGTGCATAAGATCTGGTGAGTGTGTGGAGCTGTGACAGTGGGTCTTTGCCCTGGTGTGTGTTGTAGTATGTGCTCTCTGTCGCCCTCTATAGGACACCCGGGGGACACAAAGGCAGCTATGACTTAGAGCAAATGAGGCAGCAGGAAGAGCTGCAGCATCAGTCCTTCACCTTCTCTAGAGACTTAGAGGGTGTGTTTGCCTTACACATGCATATATATAAAAACACAAACCTTAAATCTTCCTGGTTTGATACAGATTTTTTCCATCTCCCTTTTCAGCCGCTCGAAATACCAACACCAATGCCATCAAGAGAGGAGATGCAGAGGTGAAACACACAAACAGATGAATTACTTACTTGCATATATTTTACTTCTTTTTAAAACACTTAATGAAACACTCTGTTTGTCCACCTCAGGCATACGTTGAGCTGAATGAGCTTCGTGGGGAGCTGTGGCAGGAAATGGGACGCTGGGTGGGTTATGAGGAGAACTTAAGCCCTGCCACGGGACAGTGGAGCCAGGCCCACATTTCCTATCTCACCTTTAAAAGCCTCATTCAACTCCGCAAGGTCATGAGCACAGGTGAGACACCAAGTGACATGTTACCTTTAACCTTTAGACCAGTGGTCTCAAACTCAGTTCCTGGAGGGCCAGTGTCCTGCAGAGTTTAGCTCCAACCAGCTCCCTGGAAGTTTCTAGTAATCCTGAAGATCTTTATTAGCTGGATCAGGTGTGATTAATTAGGGGTTAACTCTGCAGGGCATAATGCATAATGAATATACTTCTAACAAAGGCCCGTATCTCAACTAAAGCATGCTAAATCTAATTCAGTGACTAAATAATGAAAAACACACCAAGCAAATCAAAGCTCTCTTTCAAAGTTTTTATGCTGACATCACACTTGTCACATTATGAAAATAATGAATGCTGTTTCGGATTATAAAGCAGACATATCACAATAAGTCTCCAACAATATTTGAAGGACCCCCCCCCCCCCCCCCCCCCCCACACACACACACACACACACACACACACACACATACTTTTTTTTAAACAAATGTACATCCATAGTTTAAAATAAGTAACTAAAATAACTCTAATGAACATTTAAATGATTTAATTTTAGAATTTCAGAAGTTTGTCATTGAATTAAAATAGATTTTTGTTGGTTGTTTTGTCTTATTTTAAATCATTTTAAGACATCTTGAGGTTCCCTAATGCCCAGTACACATTGTATGATTTTGGGCAGTCACAGACGAAAGATGACCATTCGTGGCTCCAAACGGTGGTTCTACATCATACAGTGAGAGAGGGTCAAAGACAGCAAAGATAGCCTGCGATCATTTTCTGACAGTTTCAGAAACTTAGCATGATCATCTCACGTTGTGTTTGCTGCCACAACCTACGTCTACTGACTAGCCAATAAAAATGTAACATGAAATGGCGTATTGTTCAACATGACACTGAGCTGAAACGTAAAACTACTTACCTCAAGCTCCATTTGCAAAATTGGTATGCCAAGTTGGCCTCTTTTCCCTAGCCATGACCGTTTCCATATTCTCTTTCACTTCTTTCTCTTTTTTTCAGGCAACATAAAAACCACAATTGCCAAAGTGCGATTCATATTTGTTTACCACCAGCGCATGCTGATGACATTTTATTCTTCTATTCTAACTACGATTCAATAGGTGTCATCATCGTACAGTCTACATACATATCCCAAGTTTATTAGATCCATGTTGTACAGTGTGATTACATTTGTAATGATCTTATATATATCTGTAGCAGGCATTAGAAGTTTTTTTTTATGTTTACAATGACTGTAACCAGGGGCGGTGCTGCTTGATGTTGATGATAGCAGCTTATCAAGCATTGGTCAGAAGATGGTGGAACAGCTTCTGCTCAAAAACGAGATCCGGCCCACAGACCGTGACACTCTTGTGACCATACTGCAACGCAAGCGCACGTAAGGCTCCTCATTATCTCTGCAGCTTTGTGTTTGTGTATGTGGAGGAAAGTTATGTTTTTTTGTTATTATTATTTCAGAGATCCATATTAATTGGTATATGAGTCACAGCTCTATATGACTGTTTATGGATATAAACTTTATGACTCATTGTTTCTGCTTTACAGTCAATTAGAGCCTACTTTAGCCCCTGGTTCAGCAGACATAGAGCTGCAAACATTCTCAGTCAGCAAACAGGTATCTATCTATCTATCTATCTATGTATGTCCATCCATCCATCCATCCATCCATATGGATCATATGATTTCCCTCTGATTTTTAAGCTAGGGGGGAGATAAGACCAGGATATCCTGCTTGTTAAAATCCTTTTGTCTTTTCAGTTTTAGACTTTAAACGCTCAGTCAGATTCTGTCTGTTTTTTAGCATCCAAACAATTAAAAACTCTACATAGCCTCAAAAAAATAAAAAAGGGAACATTCCAGTACAGTTTTCCAGACCCATTGTGAAGGACTTCATTTAAAATCTCGTCAAAAAATAATTTTGCCTTTATTCTACGTTAGTATGTTGCTCTGCTAGTTTCAAATACTGACTTTTGCACTGTTCTGTTCATCCTCAGCGAGACATGGTTGATCGTGTGGAGGCCTCTGTGGTTTTATCAGGTGAGTGTGCATTCATTTTTTATTCTGTATTGAAATGATTGTTCTTTATTTTCCAGCACATTGTATGCTCATGTTTCTTCACTCCTTCTCTCCCAAGGTGTGGTGGAGAACCTCCAGAAACCAGTGGTAGCGTTTGCACGTCTGCGGGATTCAGTGGTGATGGAAGGGGTTCTGGAAGCTCCAGTTCCAGTTCGTTTTGTCTTCTTTCTGATGGGACCCAGTCACAGCGGCATGGACTACCATGAGTGTGGCCGGGCCATGGCATCACTAATGGCCGATTGGGTAAGGAGGAATTTTGGATTTTGCACTGAAATGTTATTGAATAAATATATATATATATATATATATAATGTCTCATCTTCATTCTGTACCTGCAAACAGGTGTTCACTCTGGAGGCTTACTTGGCCACAAATGAGGGGGATCTGACCAAAGCCATGGCAGACTTCATGGACTGCAGCATTGTGATCCCACCCACAGAAATCCAGGATGAGAGCATGTTGAAGCCAATCATCAACTTCCAGAAGAAGATGCTGCGTGATAGGGTCCGCCCAAATGACACCAGACTCGTGGTTGGGGGAAAAGGTCCGTCTTCATAGAATGATAAGCTGTTGATACAGCTTTGTTCATTTAATTTGACATATGACATTTAAATCTCTACACATCCTTTGTTCCCCTTGTGTGTTTGTTTATTAAATAATGTGAATAATCAGATTTTTATCAAATCATTTGTTGATACTTTGAGCTACCAAAATGAGTATTGTACTTTCAGCTCCATTTAACACAATTTACAGATTGTAGATTCCATATGCATTCATATCTTTCTCAAGAGCAAGATTTTATTAATTATAATAATTTTTGTTCTAGGATGCTGGTCCTGCATCCCTGCAAAATATTTAACATAGTTAGACTCACATTTACATTTAGTAATGTAGCAATGACTAGTTCAGACATGTATGCAGTTTAGATGAATCAATAATGACTACAAGGAACGGTCCTTCTCTTTGATTATCTAGAGACCATCCTAGACTTAAATCTGGAATTACATCCAATGAATTGTACTTAATTGTTTGTTTAGCCCCAACTGGACCTGAGAAACCACGGGAGGATCCACTGGCCCGTACCGGCTATCCGTTTGGCGGAATGGTCAAAGACATAAAACGCCGCTACAAGTATTACCTTAGTGACTTCAAAGATGCACTGGACCCTCAGGTGCTGTCTTCTGTCATCTTCATCTACTTTGCTGCCCTTTCTCCTGCCATCACCTTCGGAGGACTTCTTGGTAAGTACATTCACTGCAAGCCCTGACTAATCACACCACTGAGAAAGATCTGAATCAGTCTCATTTAGCAGCTGGTCCTGGTCCACATTTCATCTTAGCCTGGCCAAGAATTGCCCACCTAGACAGGCTGAAATCATTAAAGGGATACTCCACTCAAAAAATCGAATTCCTTACCATTTTCTCACCGTCATGCCGTCCCAGTCCCAGTCCCAGATGTACATGGCTTTCTTCCTTCAGATGAACACAAACAAAGGTTTTTATAAAAATAATCCATCTCTTGAACACGGCGGTAATCCATAGAACCACAGTTGTTGAATCACTGTCTTCTGAAGCAAAATAATATCTGTGTAAGAAAAGTACTACTATATATTTAAAACTTTTATAATTCATGCTTGGATGTGGATTCATGAGAGTGTCTTGAATTGGTACGTCAACACGTTTAGACGCACTTATGTCATGCTTTACAATGTGCTGACATTTACTTAAAAGCATGATCTTGCGTATGACAGTTGGCCAGAAGCGATTGTTAATAGTTAATTGATTTGCTTGGTGTGTAGTTTTTCTTACACACACCTATCATTTTGCTTCAGAAGAAATTGATTAATCAACTGTGGTCATGTGGATTACTGTTGTGTTCACGCTGTATGGTTTTTGAAGAGTCAACTTTGGAAGTTCTGTACACTTTGCAATATGTGACCCTGGACCGCAAAATCAGTCACATGGGTCTTTTTTTTATTTATTTAGATTTATACATCATCTGCAAGCTGAATAAATAAGCTTTTAATTGATGTATGGTTTGTTAGGATAGGACAATATTTGGCAGAGAATCAGAATTTAAAGTTTGCCTTTAAAGTTGTCCATTTATGTTCGCGATTGTGTTTATTCACTCACAAAATAAATGTTTTATATATTTACGGTAGGCAATGTACAAAATATCTTCATGGAACATGATCTTTACTTAATATCCTAAAGATTTTTGGCATAAAAGAAAAATCGATAATTTTGACCCATACAATGTATTGTTGTCTATTGCCACAAATATACCCGTGCAACTTGTGACTGGTTTTGTGATCCAGGGTCACATATATGGACCCACAGAGATGGATTATTTTTCTAAAAAAAATATTCATTTGCGCTTATCTGAAGAAAGAAATCATATACATCTGGGACTGTATGAGGGTGACTACATGATAAGAGGATTTTAATTGTTGGGTGGAGTATCCGTTGAACTAACATCTCTCCATTTCTCTATTTTAGCGGATAAGACGGAGCATATGATGGGGGTCTCTGAGATGATGGTTGCTACCTGCGTGCAGGGTGTCATCTTTTGTATGTTTGCGGCTCAACCAGTTCTCATCATTGGGTTTACCGGTCCATTGATGGTGTTTGAGGAGGCCTTCTTTCAGGTGATGCTTTTATCAGAGAGAATTGTTTTTTTACTAGGTAGATTATTACCACCTGTATGACTTTTCTCATCCATCTAAACACTTTCATCTTTCCCATTCAGTTCTGCAAGGCTAATGGCTTTGAGTACATTGTGGGCCGTGTCTGGGTGGGCATGTGGTTGATCATCATTGTGGTGGTGATGATGGCAGTGGAGGGGAGCTTCCTTGTTCGTTTCATCTCGCGCTTCACCCAGGAGATCTTCTCCATCTTGATCTCTCTCATTTTCATCTACGAGACCTTTTCCAAACTGATCAGGGTATGTACAGGCTTTCAAATTCACACACACTTCATTTGATTAGATCATATAATATAATTTGTCCTCAAATCTTCTTATTTTTTCTCTATAAGAAATGAATGTAAAAAGCGCTATATAAATAAATGTGACTTGACTATACTTTGTTTTTTTGCTCCTCAGATTTTCAAAGCGCACCCTTTAATTTTGAACTACGAACGCTTGAATGAAACCTTGGAAGACCCCTTCCACCCTGTCAAATTGGTTGTCAACGTCACAAAGCTTCCTGATGGCAATGTTACCGAACATCATGCGGTAATAGAGAGAGCATATCCCAACACCGCCCTGCTGTCCATGTGCCTTATGTTTGGATGTTTCTTCATTGCTATGTATCTCCGTGGGTTTAAAACTAGCACCTACCTTCCTGGCCCTGTGAGTATGCCCAGTTTACTTTTTTTTACTTTTTTACTCTGATATTGCTTAGCCGAAAATAGGTTCAAAGTTTCAAACAATAATGATGTTTTTATCAGTAATAGTGTGTTCTCATTTTTAACAGATTACAGATTGTGCAATCCAACCAAATAAAAGCCTTTAAATGTATTTAATACTCCACATTTTATTTCATTTTAATGTATTACCTGTAGTAGAAGTGTTGCAGAGGAAGGTTGGAACAAAATTGAAAACAAAAAGCTTATATTTCAGTTCATGTTACTAATAAAACACTGTACACCACCAGATCCGACGAATGATTGGAGATTTTGGTGTCCCCATCGCCATCTTCTTCATGATCGCTGTGGATATCAGCATCAGCGATGCCTACACACAGGTTAGCCAAACACTTCCTGTTGCATTGTTCAGATACGTGTAATTACAGTTTTTACATTCTCTGAACTTTAAGTGCAATTGTCACAACTGTTTATGGAACATCATAACGTGTCTGAAAAATGTAGTTACTCACCTACAACATTTAATTCATGCTTCTAAGCCTAGTAATGGTTTCAGTAAATTGGCCAATGCCATTAAAATGAGAAGTGTTATCATAATACTGCTCAAAATGTTTTGATGGTTTTTCACCATGGCAGTAACCCTTGAAATGTTTGTTATAATATACAAATTTCATTTTTGTACTATTTTTATTTTCGACACAGTCTGCTGTAGACACAGATTTCAACAGTAGGTAAAGGTTTAATGAAGTCAATGTTGTTGTACGGAGAAAAATAATATGAACATTTGTATGTATGCACTAGCTTTATTTTTGTATGTGTTGAAACAGAAAATTCATATTTGCATGTCCATTTTTTCACATTTCTTATATTGAAGTCCTAAATAGAGAACAGAAATTGTCCCCAAAATGGCAAGTACAGTAATAAATAAAAAAAAACTATATATATCTCCTCACCGTATTTAACACTGCAAGATCCATCTTCCACGTGCACGTAGCTGCTGTTCACGATTGTGATGATCAAAATGGTGGGGATTTGTTCTACTTGAACTTGATTGGCTTATTCCTACTGTGATTCCTATATCATTACTATGGCAGGTCATTAGCAATGGCAAATTTAGTAGACATCACAAACATTCCATGTCATAGATATTTATGGAATAAACGTATGCCTGACAGATTTTGATAAGTTAATGAATCATTTTGCATGTGATGGCTCACACAATGAAAGAATGTTGTAAAGCATATGACAAGTTCACTGGGAATCAAGTTTTGATCAGCAAGCCATGCGCTTTAGTTATTGTGCAAATTGTAGACAGTTGTAATTACTCTTTTGCACATGCCTAGATTTGAACCTGTTTTATTATTATTTTAGCCAAAGCGATTATGAAAAACTGTAAAAGTCCCTAGTGAATAAGCTAATGAAGCCAAACATGTTTCATACATACCATCAAATGTTGCAATCTGGACCCAAACATAAATGAAATCACTTGTTTTAATCAAGACCATTATAACAGATGATGTCTCATGTTCTAACTTCTATTTACTTCCTGCTTTAGAAACTGGTGGTGCCAAAGGGGCTGACCGTGTCCAACACGTCTGCTAGAGGTTGGTTCATCAATCCACTGGGTGAGAAGAAGCCATTCCCTGTCTGGTTGATGTTCGCCTGTGTCGTCCCTGGCTTGTTGGTCTTCATCCTAATCTTCCTTGAGTCCCAGATCACCACGTGAGTTCCTCACTCATAAAGATATTCAGAATAGAATACTGGGTGAAGACACATAAAGTAAACAGCAAGTAGATGTAACAAAGTGAAGATTAATGCAAGGATTTTGGTCGTCCTTGGTGTTGCCGCACTGCCTTTACCACCTTACTTTTCCTTACCATCCAGGCTGATTGTGAGTAAGCCTGAGAGAAAAATGATGAAAGGCTCTGGTTTCCATCTGGACCTCCTGATTTTGGTGTTCTTGGGAGGAGTTGCCTCTATCTTTGGTGTCCCCTGGCTCAGTGCTGCTACAGTGAGATCTGTCACCCACGCCAACTCCCTGACTGTCATGACCAAAGGCCCCAGACCGCAGATTGAACGTGTGCTAGAACAAAGAGTCAGTGGTATTTTGGTGGCCGTGATGGTTGGTGAGTTCCAAGCCCTTAATCTGAAATAATGACACTAAATAAATGTTTAAACAAAAGCAATTCGCTTTTATTGCCATTTTAAAAATATGAAATTGGCATTATAATACTTAATAAAATGTTATTGAACAATACACGTAATAGTAATAATTTCTCACCCATAGGGGTCTCGATTCTCATGGAGCCCATCCTGAAAATGATACCTATGACGGCTCTGTTCGGGATCTTCCTCTATATGGGTATCACTTCCCTGACTGGCATCCAACTTTGGGATCGTATGCTTTTGCTTATTATGCCAAAAAAGCATCATCCACCTGTTCCATTTGTCACCCGTGTAAGATTTATTTATGGACACATATACACTACATGGACAAAAGCACACTGCTGTAAAAAAAGTATCAGTCCACTTTTATTTTGAAAGAAATTAATGCTTTTAATCCGCAAGAAAGCATTTAATTGATCAAAAGTGACAGTAAAGACATTTATAATGTTACAAATTATTTCTATATTAAATAAAATACTGTTCTTTTGAACTTTCTATCCCTCAAATAATCCTGAAAAAAATAAGTCACAAAAATATTAAGCAGCACAACTGTTCTTGAGCAGCAAACCATCATATTAGAATGATTTCTGAAGGGTCATGTGACACTGAAGACTGGAGTTATGATGATGAAAATTCAGCTTTGCCATCACAGGGATACATTACATTTTAAAATATATTCAAATATTTTTTTATTTTTTTTTAAAGTTATTTTAAATTGTAAAAATAATTCACAATATTACTGTTTTCACTGTATTTCTGGTCAAATAAATGCAGTCTTGGTGAGCAGAAGAGACTGATTTCAAAAACATTAAAAAACATTTAGCCTTGAAGGGTAGTGTATGTGCGTGGACATCTAAACATCAAACCCAATAATTAGAAGGGAGTGTCCACATACTTTTGGCCATGTCTAGTAATCTCATCTATTGTTCCAACCATCGATCTAACTACAGATATCTCTCTCTCTCTCTCTGTTTCTCAACAGGTGCCGACTATGCGTATGCACCTGTACACTTTGATCCAAGTGATGTGTTTGGTGATTCTGTGGGCAGTAAAATCTAGTGCGTTTTCACTTGCCCTGCCCTTTGTCCTGATCCTCACGATCCCTCTAAGAATGTTCATGACCGGTCACGTCTTCACTGTCATGGAAATGAAATGTGTAAGTCTCTCTTTTATAGCGCTGAGACATAAGAAATGCACATGAATGCACTTTTCACCCACCATGTCTTAATAGAAAAACAAAGCCACTTATCTGTATAGCCTAAATGATATGATGCCATCATGTTGTACATATAATATACTGAGATTTATAATTATTATATTCTTAATTGTATTAATAATAGATTGACAGAAATATTTTAAGATTTATCCCAAGAATGTTGACATGCTTTCATCAGTCACAGCCATTTCATTTTTACCTACTGTTTATTTATGACTGCATATTTCATCCTTTTACAGCTGGATGCAGATGATGCAAACGTGAAATTTGATGATGAGGATGACTAAAATAACCCCAAAACTTCTTTGGACGTCTTTCTTGATTCTTGAATCCAAGCCACTATGAATTACATGATAACCTTTTGCTTATATTTGTATCTGTTGTACATTCAAATTTTAGCTGAACAAATCTCAGTGTTTCTTTTATGAAAGTTTTAGAATGCAATTAATGCACACCTAAAATTCATAAACTGTTCATATATATTCCATATTTGTTCATCGCAATATTTTCTTACTTTTTCATTGAACATTCTTTTTCACATTACATTTTATTAATTTTGTGTGTTTGTGTGCCTGATAAGACTTTTTAGTTTTTTGGGATTTATATATCATGGTGTTTATTTATTTAATATATTCAGAGTTTCATGCAAAAAAAGATCATATGCCAGTGTGAAGCATGTCAACCACACACCAGCTCGAATGTAAATCCCATCCTGCTTTAACAGCTGATACCTATGCAAAATGTGCCTTTATATTTCTGATGAGAATTTCAGGGACTTCATACCTGTAAATATAATAGGCTTACAAATACAGAATTTTAGCTATATAGGTTACTATTGCAAATATGTAATACCTTTGAGTATAAATGAATAGTTGATTTTATGTGTGCTTGGTCTGTTATGCTGTGTGACTTTGTTTAATGATTAAAATTCTTTAAAACATCCACAATAATTGTTTGTAAGCAGGCCTTACACTCCTGTACTAAACTGCAAACACATCCACATCTCCAGTTGGCCCGGCTTCACAGGAGGTCTGTGCGGGCCTGACTCACCCAATCATGAGCAGCAGCCTCCAGCCACCTTCCCAAGTGTCCAGCCTGTTCTGAGAGCCCTCTGACCTATAGCTCACATGTTACAGCTGGACCTGCTTACGATCTGAATATTAGCAGGTTTTCATATTTTGACTTTAACCCTTATGCTGTGTTGAAAACCCTAATACCTTTTGTGTTCCTGGTCAAAAATGACCAGCCTTTTAAACATTTCTTGTAAATCGATCGTTATGCTATATTATCACAAAATATCAGATTCAATCTTTTTGTCAACTTTTTTTTTTTTTTTTTAATTAGGACAATTATTATTTTTCAAACTGATTAATCTTAGGTCTCATTCTGAGCCTCATTGATCTGAGGATAAAGTTCCTCTCTGTGAACAAGAAAGCCTGTAATACTCTAAATGCTCCTGAACACTAAATGTTTGTTTTATTTTCGATCTCCCCCATTCATTTTCAATGGATGGTCATTTTTTGATCAATGAGGCCTACAATCAGTCAGTTTAAAAAATAAATACAAAACCTGTTCTAATTAAAAAAAAAAACACGTTGACAAAAAGATTGAATCCAATGTGTGGTGATAATATGCCATAATGAGAGATTCGTCGGGTAATTTTGTCCAGGAACACCGTGTAACAAGGTGAAAAAACCCACAAAAAAGTAAACAAATTGTCCAAAAAATTGGGGGACCCTGTGTGAGCGAAGTCAGTAAATTTTATAACATAACGATAACATAAACTAACATTTTATGGGGGGCTGGGGGAATCCTCTCCGGGTCAAAATGACCTGAACACAACATAAGGGTTTAAAATGTAGTGCTGTCAATGGGTTCCAATAAGCCATGATTTTTTTATTTTTGTCATATTGTCAGTGAATAGTATATCTACACATTACTAACATTTGTGAAAGAAGTCTTTGCTCACTAAGGTTGCATTAATTTGATAAAAAATACAGTAAAAAAAAAAAAGTGAATAGTTAATTACAATTTAAAACAACGATTTTCTAATCTGTTTTAGAATGTAATTTATTCCTACGATCAAAGCTGAATTTTCAGCATCATTACTCCAGTCTTCAGTGTCACATGATCCCTCAGAAATGCTTGAGAAAATTGTATTATTATTATTATCAATGTTGAAATCAGTTGTGCTGCTGAATATTTTTGTGGAAACCATGATACATATTTTTCAGGATTCATTGATGAGTAAAAAAAGTTCAAAAAGACAGAATTTATTTGAAATAGATATATTTAAAAAAAAGAAGTAAAGTCTTAACTGTTACTTTTGGTCAATGAAATGCATCCTTGCTAAATAAAAGTAATAATTTACTTTTTTTAATTGAATGTACAATGCTCAGTTTGTGCATGAAAGAGTCACATTACCTGTGTATGGTATGTTATACTTGTAAGTAAATGTGGATAGGAGCAGGCTTCACTCAATACACTTCAACTGTAAGAGTGCTGGCCTAAATAATTATAATACATAAAGTGGGAGAGAGGCCGCACTATGCTTCAATATATTTTTTATTGAAAAATATATTGAAGCATAGTGCGGCCTCTCTCCCACTTTATGTTATACTTGTAAGTAATACTTAAGACTGCATTTGAGTTTTGCCAAACATCCCATCAGGATTTCATGTTTAAATGTATTCCCTATTAGGTCTTTCTTAGTGAAAGTTGCTGTTAAAACTGTGGAAACTTGTTCAGATCAGGCGTCTTACTGGAAGATGATTCTATACTTCAACAGATACTGCCACAAGTTCTGTTTACAGGAGAAAAAGTCAGTGGCTACCGTCAACTGTTTGATTACTAACATTCTTTAAAATATCTTCTTTTTGTTTTCAACAGAAGAACAAAATTCATACAGGTTTGGAACAACATGAGGGTGAGCAAATGATGGCAAAATTAAAAATTGTGGGTGAACTATCCCTTTAATAATACATAGTATTGATAATGCTACATGATTTCCAGTATAATACGAAATACAACAACAAACATTTCTTGTTGGGTGTCAGTGCAGGTGTACTAGTATTGCAAACCTTACTGTTATGGGGCTGTGGTGGGGGTATAAAAGACAGAAAAGCACTGGCCTATATATTCCCGGAGGCAGGAGTGTTGCTCCACACTGGACTCTGGCATTCCAGTGAAATGCGCACGTCACCGCTCTGATGTTTAACGAAGCAGCGCGCTCATTGGAAAATCATGTTTTCTCCAAATCAGAACGTCTTGATTGGACATCGCAGGTGACGCCCACAAACAGACAAGGTGGAGTTTAATTATTTAACGTGACAAAAAGATGTAGCTGTCAGACTGAAAATACTGAAAAGATGTTAAAAGTACACAACAGTTCACTCTTTACTTAATGCATATGCACTTTGGGAGTTTGACTAAACGCAAGAATACTGTTTTTCTTTTCTTCTTTCTTTCTTTTTTTAAATCACACGTTAACATATTAAATCAAATTCACTTATTTTATTAAAACTTTACATTATCATCACGAGAAAAAAAAAAAAGAAAAAAAAAAGTGTTAAAAACAAGCCCGAATCGCCACAAGCGCGTGCAGGTTTGATGGCGCCTCGGTAGCTCGTGACAGCAGCTCCGAGTTTATAATCCAAATGGAAGCGAAACCCGGGCGACCCATCCGTGATGAGAGCGGCGAGCAGGCAGGGGGAGAGATTGAAAATGTGGATGTCGCCTTGGAAAGAGAAATGAGCGGATCGAGAGAGCTGCGCGCTGACTGGAAGGAGAGCGAGAGAGATGGAGGCGGGGGGAAGTCTCTCTCAGCTCTGCGGGGACTGGAGCGCCCGTGCCCTGGACCGGCGGCGCAGTGCTGGCTAACAGTCAACCCTCCCCTTGTTCCACCACCACTTCCACACACAAGCAGCGACAGGTAAGATCAAACCAGCGCCTCATCCTACCGACCGTTTGGTAAACAAACCTCGAAAAAAATCTTAGATGAAACAACAAAAAGAAAAAAGAAAATCAAAACATTTTGACTTTAGATCATTGGTGGATTTTGTTTTTGTTTAAATTCGCGTTGACTTGGTGCAAGGCAACGGTACATTCCGAGGTCGACTTACCCGAATTTCCCGTATTGTGACTCGGGGGAAAAACATCCCCCGTTTATATACCAAAACCGTGTTTAATTTCTGAATGTAACTCACTAACCTAATTTTTAAGCACGATAAGGGCACCTCTATCGTATTTGGAGCCCTCGCGGTCGTCTTCATTTCCGAGTTAGGACTCCATGAGGCTCGTGGAGGAAAGAACCAGCCGCCTTTGGTTCGCCATCACGGAGCTCGGTCATCTCACCGTATGGGCTCGTTTTCGCTTTTGTGAAGGCAAAGTTCGCCATCACATTTGACATTTTATCGGTTATCTGTGTTTGAGGAGCAAACCGGGTGAGTTCAGAACCCTTCGCGCTGGTTTTTCTCTCGGTGGAGGTGAATTAGGCTCGCAGCGCGTGCATGGAGGGTAGTATGGCGGCTCTAGAACAGTCGTCACGCCAGGGAAGCGTCCTCTCTTCTCGGTTGTTACAATTTTCCATTGTGATTGTGAACAAAATGACACGTTTATTCACAGGATTGATTCATTTCTCACCGAGTTGATCTCGCCTGTCTTAATTGTGCTTCAGTCGCCGCGTACTATGTAAAAGTAACCGTATATTTCTTCCATTTCTAGTTTCGAAGCCTTTGAAGAGCCTGCTGCCTGCCATACGGCCGCACACACCGTGCTTTCACCCCGCATTCCTCGTCACTCGAAAGTCGGGGTAAACAACCAGATTTCTTTACGGTAAGAGGACCGTTCGGACACCGCTTACAATTCTTTTTATGTAACAACATGTAATAAGGATTGATTTTAGCTGCATTTTTTTGGGGGGGTTTTATTTTTGACGACTGTGGTTCAGCTCTAACCAAGGCTGGAGAGGGATTCAATGCTAGTTATAGCCGGCTAGCTCCGGTGTAGGTCAAGTCATAGGTCGGTTTAACATTGTAACATTTTATTTTATTAAATGTAGATTTGCAAGCTATCATTTGCAGCAGTTCCACACGTTACGTTAGACACCGACACTATCAAAGCTATTTTTGAGTTTATAAATTTAAGTTGGGTAAATCAGTAAAACAGAATTTATTCATTAAACAGCACCAATTATATAATTTAGGAACATTTCCATATCAGATTTAAACATTCTTTCTTAAATTGACCCTTATAAATACTTAAACACTTCAACTTTGACGTATTTTGCCTCGAATCTAAAGCACCGTTTTCAAAGCTTTTGTTCAAAAAAGCGATTCAAATCCACAAAATAGTTTTTGTTTTGTTTTCCTCAGCATTTCAATGGTAGTAAAGCTCGATTCTATTCAAGAAGGGTCTGATTATCCACTGATTCAGAGCATTTCATGGTGGTAAAAATGCCCTTCATCCAGGGTCTGTTTTTAAGCTGGACTCTGCTGGCTCACGCGCCGCCATTACGCATTCAGCGAAGCGGCGACGCCTCGCCCTGGAACAAAGCTCGTGCCATTTTGTGACTAATTCAGTCGGCTCACACATTTGCGAAACGACATCAGATTATGACTAGCCCTCCATATTCAACCATTTTAATACAGTCGCTGTGTGAATATAAAGGGGGGCGACCCAGAAAGCGTCCGTGGCGGAAGCGGAGACCCGCGCCCTGTTGGTTTGGAGGCTGACTCTGGTGCTGCATGCTTTAGCAGTCACTCATGATGATCCCTGGCTGTGTTTCCCCCTCTCGACGAAGACCGAAAGCAGATCCCGATCCGTGGTCAGCTGGTCCGTCTACAGGCAGCTGCCTGCCTATCGCCCAAAACGCTCCTTCCTCCTCCTGTAGTACCTCCCAGTATCCACTCGTCTGCCGAAAATATACTCCCAATTTCGAGAGACTACACGAAACGCTCGCCTCGAAAAGCGCGCAGAGTGCAGGAGAATCCGTCTCAAGTCTTAGTTCAGTAGACAAAATGGAAGATTAGACGGATTGGCTTGCTCTTGCTGGTGTCGACTGCAGAGTTATTTGAGATTTGAAACCGTCACAGGCAATGGGCTCTGTCTCACGATGGAGCGTAAACGCTTAGGGGCGGTGTAATGAACATCAGCCATTATGTGTCGGGCTGGATTTTAATTCCACTTTTCATACAACAATTACTGGTTTAAAGAGAATTATTGAAAGCCATTAAAACTTATAATCTACTTGAGTCAGAAAAAAAAATCCCCTCATGAATGATGCATTCTTTTTATTGTTGAATTATTTGATGCACAATTAATTATTGAAAAAATGGAAATACATTGAAAACTATGTAGTGTTAAAGCCATGTAAGTACGAGTTTCAACCTTTTACCTCAATGTTTGTAATCCTTAACATAATTATTAACATAATTTGTTTTTCTCTAGAGTGATTAATCCTGACAATGAATGGAGAAATGGACTCCTCTGCTAAAGAGATCGGTAAGAAACATTAATCATTTAGATCAGTGGTTCTTAACTGTTTATGAATATTATTATACATTTATATGTATCACCGTGAACAATAATAAATGTAACTTAATGGAAAAACTGTACAAGAAATTATTTTTTGGATTTTAATTAAATACAGGTGAGCCTGTATTTAAAATTTGTGTGAATTTATATTTTCTTAGTCTGCATGAAGTGATGTGTGTACTGGTACTCAGAGATCATTTTTGCCCTGTTATGTTTTAATGTTACAGTTTGGGAGCAGAATGACCTGTTAAAGCTGTTGGATGCTATGAAGGTGAACCTGCCAGATAAGGATCTGTCCAAGTACAAGACATCCGAGTCCCATTTGGACTGGGAGAAAGTGGCTTTTAACTCATACTCTGGGGAGATGTGCAAACAGAAATGGCTGGAAGTTTCACGTGAGGTACGCTAGTCAGTGACCAATGGGTTTCACTTGTGTGTTGTAATGACTAGAGAAACATGCATCACAAGTGTGTAGAAAAAATTAATGTTGATAGTATTTTAAATATTTGATTTAAAGAAAAAACTTTTGTATGTGACAAGTTATAGAGTAAGAGAAATTGCAGTTGTCACATTAAGATTCCTGTTCCTGACTCAGATACGTAAATTCCGCACCCTCTCTGAGCTGATCGTGGATGCGCAGGACTACGTCAAAAATCCATACA
This sequence comes from Rutilus rutilus, assembly GCF_951802725.1. Lineage (NCBI taxonomy): Eukaryota > Metazoa > Chordata > Actinopteri > Cypriniformes > Leuciscidae > Rutilus > Rutilus rutilus. The sequence continues at coordinate 48,314,247 of NC_140209.1, read as the reverse complement.
AAGGAAAGAAGCTGAAGGTAGAAAATCTTATTGCTCAGTCCTGAAAGCTTGGATTAAAATTGACAGAGTTTGTCTAGTGTGTTATTTGGAGCAGCAGCAAATGCTAACTTTTCGTGTATTTGTCTTCTGCAGAAACACCCAGACTTCCCCAAAAAGCCATTGACACCGTATTTCCGTTTCTTTATGGAGAAGCGTGCCAAGTATGCTAAACTACATCCAGAGATGAGCAACCTAGATCTCACAAAGATCCTGTCCAAAAAATACAAGGAGCTCCCAGAGCGTAAAAAAGTGAGTGCAGCGAAAATTGAAAAGGAAAAAGCATTGGCTCTCATATATTAAATGATGAAATATATGGTCTATATCTGTTCACTAACATCAAATTTGATGTTTGATGTTCACTAAGCATCAAAAATGTAATCTTAACCTGTTTAAACCAAGAGTATGTGATTTTTGCATAAGTGGTTTCAGTTGTTCCTACATTTGTCTGTAAATTTAGAATACATTTTAGAACTAAAGTTGATTAATCACCTTATGCAGATTGCATCTACAAATTTTTGCATGCTTAGTGAATTAGATCCATTGTCTGTAAACATTTTTCAAGAACTACTATAAAATGGAAAATGATTGGATTTTTAAAATTGGAAATTGATATTATGGGGATATTGTAATGGTACATTAAAGGTTAAGGATGATTCTGGTGTTCAGTTGATTTCAAATCTGTTGCTGCTCTCTAGTCCCTTTGAAAAGAAGAAAATATTTTCTGTTTGGTCTGGTTCAACTATTGTTTTGAGTAGTACCTTTCTAGATCAGTCAACAAAGCATGCATTGTTTTGTCTGACCTGTTTGTTCTGACTGAACCTTTCGTCAACAGGAGAAATACGTGAAAGACTTTCTCAGAGAAAAGGAGTCTTTCATGATCAGCATGATGAAGTTCAGGTGAGTGACTTATTGACACTTTACCATCTCATTTACATTTCTAAATCCTCACTTTTCTTTAAAAAAGTGTTTATGTGTGTTTTATCAGGCAGGATCATCCCGACCTTCTAGAGAACGTTAACAAGAAGTCCAATGTTCCAGAGAAGCCCAAGACGCCCCAGCAACTGTGGTACAGCCATGAGAAGAAGGCCTTTCTCAAAGGACGCCCAGATGTAAGCTCTACACACACTCGCTCTAGAATTTGCTGCTGACTTCTTCATACACATGAATGCTGTAAAACCCTTGTGCTTGTACCTCTCCAGGCGACCACCAAAGACATCAAGGATAGTGTTGCAAAGCAGTGGCCACAGCTGTCAGACAAGAAGAGGATGAAGTGGATCATGAAGTCTCTGGAGCAGCACAAACTGTATGAGGTAAAGATGCTTGCATTTTTCACAGCCTATTTGCCTGCAAGTAGCAAGCTTCTCTGTAATGTTTGATCTTTCCCGTCTTTGTTTAGGGGACAATGCGCGAGTTTATCCAGCAGCACCCAGAGTTGAACATCACGGAGGAGGACATCGTAAAATCCACTCTGACCAAAGCAGAGAGACAGCTCAAGGACAAATTTGATGGGCGGCCCGACAAACCTCCTTCGTAAGTTTACCTGATAATAGCAATATATACTTTCTCATTTTTGGGGGGGTGGTCAGTGGGTGGTGAAATGTGTCCTGGACATGTCATGTTTGTGTTCTCCTTTTCTTTCTTGTCCTATTATGGTATTAAAGGGATAGTTCACCCAAAAATGAAAATTCTGTCATCATTTACTCACCCTCAAGTTGTTCCAAATCTGTATGAGTTTCTTTGTTCTGCTGAACACAAAGGAAGATATTTGGAAGAATGTTTGTAACCAAACAGATCTCGGTCCCCATTGACTACCATAGTATATTTTTTTTCCTACTATGGAAGTCAATGGGGACCGAGATCTGTTGATTACAAACATTCTTCCAAATATCTTCCTTTGTGTTCAGCAGAACAAAGAAACTCATACAGATTTGGAACAACTTGAGGGTGAGTAAATGATGACAGAATTTTCATTTTTGGGTGAACTATCCCTTTAATTCATGTTTGTATTTTATTTAAAATTTATAGTAGTTTTGTTATCTGCCTTTTCCATTTTTTGTGTAATGTATTTCTGTTTTAGTACTTAAAGACGTATTTCAGTTACAGAAAGTGTTTTTTAATAGTTTTATTTAATGATAACAATTTCTTGTATGAGTTTGGGGACAGTTGGTTTGAAGAGGAGTTTTTTTTTTTTGTCTCATTCTGTTTTTGTTTTCCTCTCAGTAATGGTTACTCAATGTTCTGTGCTGAGCTGATGTCCAGTATGAAAGACGTTCCCAGTACGGAGCGTATGGTCATGTGCAGCCAGCGCTGGAAACTGCTCAAACAGAGCGAGAAAGATGCTTACCAAAAGCGCTGTGAACAGGTCTGTAACGCACTCTTATTTTGCACCCTTCCATCTGTTGAACAACCATCTTTTAAAATAAACAAGCCAACATGGATACATATGGAAGATTTTCAGTCACTTTAATATTACATATTTTTTCTCTACACAGAAAAAGAAAGAATATGAAGTTGAGATGAATCGCTACTTATTAGTAAGTATACGACAGACCCTCAGCTCTGTATGTGTATTGCTTGAAACAATTTGCGGTTGCACTTTATTTTAAGGTGTCCGTGTTACAGTCTAATTATACATTTAAGTGCTGAGTAATATTAAGTAACCACATGTACTTACTATATGGTTAGGTTTATGGTTAGTTGCATGTTATTATGCATAATTTATAGTTATTACAATAGTAACTACATATAACATATGTAACAATGACACTGTAAAATAAAGTGTTACCCAATTTGCTACTTGGTTTGCATTTTAAACATGTTGCCTGTGTATCCCAGAGTATCTCAGAGGAGGAACAGCAGAGAATAATGTCAGAACAGAAGATGGGCAGCTTTAAAAGGGGAGGTGGTGGCAGCAGCCCTGCTTCTAAAAAGAAGAGTGCCACAGCAAAGGTTAGTTCACCTGTCAATCATCTTTGGGTTATTGAGGGATCGTTACTTAAATTAGCTTAATGTAACTAGAACTTCACTTCCTTAATGCCATTCTGTTCTTTTTTTCTCTGTTAATTTTAACAGTCTGCAGAGAAGCCCAAGCCCCCTGTGTCTGCAATGTTCATTTTCTCAGAAGAGAAGCGCCCAAAACTTCAACAGGAAAGGCCTGATCTTTCTGACATGGAGCTCACCAGACTACTAGCCCGCATGTGGAACGAGCTTTCTGACAAGAAGAAGGTAATAAAGACACATTAGTGATCCAGAGATGTTAAGATCCCTCTGTCACTGTATTGGCTGACTAAATTGTTTTTAACTTGAATGTTTAATCATTCTTTATAGGAGAAGTATAAAACTCTGGAGATGACGCTGAAGGCAGACTCTGAAAAGCAGAGCAAAGAGGACAAAGGGAAACTACCAGAAACACCCAAAACAGCTCAGGAAATCTGGCAACAGAGTGTCATTGGAGACTATCTCGCCCGGTTCAAGGTATGAAATCATACATGCAAGAAGTTAAATTGGGGAAATTACCTGCACTACTGTTCAAGAGTTTGGGGTCAGATTTATTTTTGTTTCTTACAAAAGTCTAGTACCAAGGGCTGCATTTATTTGATTAAAAATACAATCAAAATAGTAATATTGTGAAATAGAAATAAAATTACAATTTCAAATACAGTTTTCAATGCATAAAGTTTTAATATATATTTTTTCAGCATCATTACTCTAGTCTTCAGTGTCACATGAGCTTTCAGAAATCATTCTAATATGATGATTTGGTGCTCAAGTAACATTTCTTATTATTATCAGTAAATACTGTTAATTATACCATTGTGCTGCTTAATATTGCTGTGGAAATTGGGATGTGTTTCTTTATTCCAGGATTTTTTTTATTAATAGAAAGTTCAAAAGAAAACCATTTATTTGAAATAGAAATCTTTTGTAACTTTATACGTTTCTTTTTCACTTTTGATCAATTGAATGTGTCCTTGCTGAATAAAAGCATTAATTACTTATAAAAAGAGAAAAAAGTCCTGCCCTGAAACTTTTAAACTGGACTCTATGCCTAGTTTCTTCTTGAACAGGCAACATGAAGCAGTCCTGCTCACTAATGGCTGCGCAAATATTTCTGTCATAGAAAATTGTCTACCTAATTCTCTATTTGCTATAGTTTTCTCCACTGATCTCTCCCTCTTCTTTAAATGTCAGAATGATCGAGCGAAAGCTCAGAAAGCCATGGAGGCCACCTGGAACACCATGGAGAAGAAAGAGAAGATCATGTGGATCAAGAAGGCTGCAGAGGACCAGAAGAGATATGAAGTGAGTCCAGACAAATCCAAACAACATTTTGTGATAGCCAAGCTACATTCAGTAGAGTATCTGATCATGCTTCTACAACCTACATGTGTTTCTTTAGATCAGGGCTTCTTGTGTGGAAAATTTCATAACCTTTTTTTAATTCTTCTGTTTTATGCAGAGAGAGCTGAGTGAGATGCGATCACCTGCCCCAGTCTTTATCATGGGGAAGAAAATGAAATTTGATGGGGAACCTAAGAAACCACCCTCGTAAGTTCATTTTGTGTATCTGAGTGTTGGTGTGTTTGAGGAAGCGCAACGTTTCTTACCTTCCCACTCGTTCTAATCGTGTTCTCTGCACCTCTGACTACAGTAACGGTTATCAGAAGTTCTCTCAAGAGATGCTGTCGAACGGTGAGCTGAACCATCTGCCCATGAAAGAGCGCATGGGTGAAATCGGAGGCCGTTGGCAGCGACTCCCTCAGAAAGAGAAGGACCATTACAAAAGGATGGCGGAGGAGAAACAGAGGCAGTACAGAGTGCTTCTCGAGCAGTGGCTTGCGGTACGTCTATATCTTTATTGTTATTTCAATTTTAGAGCAACACAAATAGCTTGATATAAAGATCTAATATATTAATATATTTAGCCACTGATGTTGTAATCTTTTTAAAACCAACAGTTTGTACATTTTGAATTCAAGGATGTTAAAATGATTTTCTCCCTCACAGAGTATAACACCACAAGAGAGAGCTGTGTATAAAGAATATAACTCACTGGTGAGTCATAATGTGCATTTCAGTCTATTTGCTCAAAATGTATATATACATTAGTGCTGTTAATAGATTAAAATAATTAATTAATCTAAATTGTTTCTGTAATTAATCGCACCTCACATTAAAGTAAAAAAAAAAATTATTGTAATAATTTCACATTTATTCTTCAAATTAATGTAGAAACAACATACAGTATCACACATTTAAAAATGTTTAATTAATGACATCGTTTTATGAAAGAAGGCCAGCATCACCGATACCAATACCGCTACTGATATCTCTATGAAATAGATTTTTTTTTTTCAATTTAGCCGTAATAGCAATTCAGCATTACAGTATAATTTGATTTTAACATTTATTAGGCTTTAATAAATATAACAACTTTTAATTTAAATGAACTTAAAACAATCTTCGCATAAACCAATTACAATAAATGTCACATTTACCTGCCCTTCAATTTATCAGGGCTCAATTTTAGATTTTTACTTGAACAGAAAGTTATTGTTTTCATTGTTTTTGACCTATGTAACCTTGTAAACAGTGCTTTAAGATTATCAGGTAGTTCTAACAGGTAGGAATATATACAGATAATGAAAAAAGTGATCAAACTCCATGGTCTTAACTGCATAAATTATAAATTAAGTATAGATTAATCCTTATTAAAGTTACAAAAGTTATTCAGTCAAGAGCAGTGAGTGAGTGATTTTCTCTTTTTCTTTGGTTTAAAAAATATATATATATTATGTATGTATGTATGTATGTGTGTGTAATATTATATATTTCAATTTAATATAAAACTTCAGCCTCTTTAATTTTTTTTTTTCTTCTTTAGAAACGGAGGAGCACAATAAAACCTGGTGGCACGAATGCTAAAGTGAAACCCAAGGCCAAAGTATCGGTGAGTTTGATCGTACAGTCTTAAATGGCTCTGTTGGCCACTATGTATATTTTTAGCAGCATGTACTGATTATTCTGTATCATTGGTGACCTCGTCCAAAGGAAGACGAAGAGGAGGATGATGACGACGACGACAATGATGATGATGAAGAGAAGGAATCTGATGACGGATCATCCTCTGATGACAGTGATGATGATGACGACGACGACGATGAAGATGATGTAAGATTTAAAAGCACGCTGGCCACAGGGGTGTAGGAGGGGGAGGATATTGAAATGAGACTTTGATTGGTGATTAGGGGTGGGCAATATGACCGAAATCTTGTTTCAGAATATGATCAATTTTATTTCCCAATAACTATATATCACAATATAGTTATTTATTTATTTATTTATGAATTTGTTATTTAATTTAAAATAACAACAGAGAAGAATATTACAAACAATGGAACAAGGAAACAAATGAAATTAAGTTTCTTTAGGTAGAGTGCACTGAACTCTTAACATCATGCACATTTCATTCTTTATTTTCTCATTCATGCATGTTTCTTTGTCACTCTAAAGTGTCAATAACTTTAGTAGTACTGTGCTACGTGTAAATATTAACATGCTGCGATATAAATGATTTAGCAAAATCTCTAACAAAACTGATAACGACACAATACATGTTGTCATACCGCCGATCCCTGTTAGCAATACGGATGCATTTGTTAATCACAAAATATTTGAATGAAGAATAATATTCCCAAATTCACTTTCAGAATGAAGACATGGAGGATGAAGAGGTGGAGGATAAGGAGAATAAAACAGAAAGCAGCAGCAGTGCTTCCAGCTCTGATTCATCAGGTTCAGACTCGGACTGAACCAAAGCCGAGTCAGGCTGAGCCCACAGACTGCCAGAAACGCTGTGAACTGAGCCATGAGCCGGGGGTCTGAGCCTGCTCTGCACTGCGCTCTTCCCACCACAGGAGGGGGCTCACCCCGCTGTCACACATCTGCGCCGCCTCACACAGTCTTTTCCTTCTCTTCTGTTCTCCCCTGCACTTTTGGTTTTATTCGTTCCTCCCTCAATGATTTTGCTTGGCAGGTTTTAAGGCATTTTAGGCAAAACACACGATGACGTATAGTCTAAATTCCTGAACACCGCTGAACACAGAAAAAGGGGTTTAGTGCTCTGCTATTGGCTTGTAGTCGTCATGAGGTGTTATTAAAATGCCCCGTGTTTATACTTTAAAGGTAGGAAGACACAGAGAGCACCAGGTGCCATTTTCTTTTCTGTAAGTGAGCCAAAGAGACTTTTAGTTTTGCGGATTATTTCGGGAGGTACAGGGGACCAAATAATTGCACTCTGAAGAATGTCTGCTTTCTTTTCCTCTGTCTGTACCTCTCCTGTTCTTCCTAGGGGTGTTGTTCCACTCCTTTTCCGGCTCCCTCCATTTTTGCTTAGGTGTTTGTTTTAGCTTCTTCATTTCAAAACAAATGTGGTATTTTCAGGAACAATGAAGCCATTTTGAATGTCGCCCCATGGACCCCGCTGGTCTCGCACTCGGTGCTTGTTCACAAGGCGTTGGTGCGCTGCTTTTACCTGCACCTGATGAGGGGTTAAAGGTGAAAATGGACTATTTATTTTTGTCCTGTTATAGGAATGCTGCCCGTAGCAGTTTTGTGATATGGATGTGTTGAAGCCACAGCAAACGGGCTGTTCATTCAGATAATAAAAACGACTGATGTTACATAATGAGGACTAGTTTATCGGTTAATTGTTCTGCAGCACAAGCAAAGTTCTTCTTTCTTCTTGCTTTTGCAGATTGGGCACCAACAAGGTTTTTTTTTTTTTTGTCATTTGTTAATAATGGTTACGTATTGTTTGAAGCTGACCTTTTTTTTTTCTTTTTTTTTTGTTCCTCTTTCCAACCACTGTTTTATTTGGTGCTCCAAAGAATTTTTTCTTTTTAAAACGTGATTTTTATGTTTTAAATATGATGGATGTGAGTTACCCCACAATTCAGTGCACTTATGATGGAATCCAGTGTTCTTTCAGTATTTCTCTTTCTTCATTTTACCCATCAGCCCATATTGTTAACCACTTCACAGGTCTTTCACGCACCAGCTCAAGGAATGTAATGGAGATGTTTTATTTAATAGAGGGGTATCGTTAATTTGTTGTGTGTTTATGTATATATGAACAGTTTTGAGGGTGAGGGTGTATTCTCTCATTTCCAATGTCCTGGCCTAAAATGGCAACTTAACTAATTTGTAACCCACAACACAGCTTTCTGCGCTGAGCTACGACCTTTTACTTAGTCTTTTTTACGCAACCCTCAAATTGATAGGGGCACTGTACATGTATTTTTCCTATCAAAACGTTGAACCCTGATGATTTGCATAAAAAGACAAGCAAATAATTTTGATTTGGTGGGGATTGCTGTGAAAAAAAAGTTTGCTGTACCAGACTTGTAACCTATTCTAGTGCCCTAAATGATTACGGCCTGTATTCTGCATAAAGTTCTTGGCTCAGTTTGAAAAACATAATTTGGTTCTAGATGATTTGAATGATGGGCCGGGATTGACCTTTCAAGATTTGTTGATATTTTATAGGCTTTTGAGACTTGCAAATAGACTTGGGTTGGGTTCAGTGCTGTTGTAAGGTATTTGTACATATAGCTTTCTTTCTTTTTTTCTTTTTTTTTTCCTTTGTAATGAGTGAACGTTATTATGTTTGTATTTTCAGTTGGCTATGCAATATACTGCAGTAGCCAAAACGAGTTTGTCAATTGGGGACATGTTTTTAATTTGGTAAGTTTTAGGGTTTTTTTTTTTTTACCCCTCCCCATGTTTGTTTATTTTTAGAAATGGCAAAAAAAGAGAAAAAGCTTAAATTTGTAATACAGATTTGAAACATTTGGACGTTTTCTATAGCAAGAGATGTTATATCCCTGCAATTTACAATTTGAGCAAATAAACCTTCTCTTAAACAGTTCTTCTGTTTTGTTTTTTTCATATATATGAAATATACATGCACGCATTTAATATAGGAACTAATTCAAGGCAGCAGAATCGATGTGTCACCTAAGATCGGTATTAGACTAGTAATGCCTAACTGGAGCCAAAATGGCAGCGTTGTTTTATTTTCAAACATCATCTGTACTCGAGTGACTTAATTAACCAGGCATCTAATCGTTTATAACATTTCCATTACCTTAAGATAACATTTCCGTTATCTTCACAAGTTCGTTCGTTTTGAGCATGTTTGTTCCATGTCGTCTTTAAGAGAACAGCGGGTGTGCGAATGACATAAGAACCGGCCCGTTCAGTCTGGGTAAGTAGAAACAATTTAAACGAGTAGCGCGACAAATATGCTTTACTGCGCGCGGCGTCAGTTAATACTTTGTTCCACATTTCTCTGCGGTTTTGAAACAATGTTGCCAAAACCCGCCCATATGTTAGAGAAAACAGGGCAGTACGCCAGTCGTACCTGTCAACTATGATACTGTGACAGTGTTTTCAATTGTGTTTAACCGTTATTAGGTTTAAATACGCAGTAGTTATCATACTGTACTGGACTGGACTGGACTATCATACAGACATGTTCACCCTATTCCCACTATATATCAGCTTGATGAGAATAGAAATTATTAATGAAAATGAGAACGTTATAGCCTAGAATACGTTATAGCATTTGAATGTAAGAAGAAAAAAAAACATTTAATTAAACAATTTACGATTATCATGCTGTAAACGGCTGTATAAAGTGTTTTCAAATGCTGTCATTTTGATATGCTATATCTCTTATTTCAATGGTTGTTGGTAGTTGGACTACAATACTATATATATCATTACTTGACTGTGATGTAATGGGCTTTGTGTTTTTCAGTGTTTTCCACCCCATTCTCTATTGTCGACAATGAGAGATCCCCTACAATAGTTGTTGCAAATGAAAATGGAGGATATGTCTCTGTCAGGCCTGGATAACACCAAGCTAGAGGTAAATGATTACAGAGAATGGGTCTCATTTATGAAACGCATGCAGAACAGTATATTTTTTTGTTATTCTAAAAACTAAATTCCTAAATAAAAATAAGTCAGAAGAATGGTTTAATGCAGGCTCACCAGTAAAATTCACATTGCCAGAGACAAAGTTGTAATGTGTGTGCGCTTTAGCCCAGGCCCCATGATTTCATATGATCAGTTTAACTCGTATGATGTATTTATTTTTTTTGTAGGCCTTGGCTCATGACGTTTACTCTGACCTAGTGGAAGATGCCTGTTTAGGGCTGTGCTTTGAGGTGCACAGGGCGGTCAAACAGGGCTATTTCTTCCTGGATGACACAGACCAAGAAAGTATGAAGGATTTCGGTCAGTCAATCACAGTGTAACACAACAATACACTAATTCTTTATTCCGAAAGCCTGGGATGCATGCTTTTGAAATTTGTCTCAGCTATACTGTGTGCTTTCATATTGATATAGAAATAGTGGATCAGCCAGGTGTAGACATCTTCGGTCAGGTGTACAATCAGTGGAAGAATAAGGAGTGCGTGTGTCCCAACTGCAGTCGGAGTATCGCGGCCTCTCGCTTTGCTCCTCATCTGGAGAAGTGTCTCGGGATGGGCCGCAACAGCAGCCGAATAGCCAACCGCAGGTCAATGGACTGTGAAGTCACACTATTTAGCTCACTTATACATGTGAACTAACATGAACATTTGTATTAACTAACATTAACAAAGGTTAATACATGCTGTAAGAATATATTGCTCATTGTTAGTTCATGTTAGTTAATAATGCATTAAGTAATGTTAACAAATAAGTGTTTCCTTTAAAATGAGTTTAGCTTTTTCTCATATGAAATGCATAGACATTATTCAATAAAGGGAATGCTTAAAAGAATATTTGACCAAAAACATTTCTAACCATTATTTGCCAAAGATAACACGTGGAGTTTCTGCCAGATGGAGAGATTTTATTGTTCCCTTAGGGAAATTTCTAGTGAAAGTTTCAAAGCATTGAAGGCCGTTGTTCTGCTCTTTTTACAGAATAGCCAGCAGCAACAACACAAGCAAGTCAGAAAGTGATCAGGAGGACAATGACGATATCAATGACAACGACTGGTCCTATGGTTCAGAAAAGAAAGGTGAGCTCATCCAGTCTGTCTTTCTTTTTTCCCTCACTTCCCACACCACGTTTTGCCTCCAAATGTGCCCCAGTGTTTTATTTTATTTAATGAAGCCTTGATTTCAATAATCACTAATAACAGTTTATTAACCTCTTATTTTCACAGCCAAGAAGAGAAAGTCAGAAAAGGTATAAAACTTTTTTTTGAGACATGCACTTGTTAGAAATGCAAGCCAAATATTCTAAATTATAATACATTAATTTTGTATGTTTGTAAATGTAATTTTTTTTTTTATAATAATTAAATATTGAAAATGGTATTAAAATAAATCTTTGTGTATCTTAGAATCCAAACTCTCCCAGGAGATCCAAATCCCTAAAGCACAAGAATGGTGGGTTTTATTCTGATTGAACTTAGCAGTTGTTTATCCACCCAGTGCACTATTTGACAGACGTCAGGCTTCACTTGAACATGTTACAAGTGTCTTTTTGTTTCACTGCAGGAGAGCTCAGCAGTAGTGTAAATCCAGACCTGTACAAGGTGAGATGGTTAGCTAAAGCATCGCTTACACGGTTGCATTAATAACTGCAGTATTACAGCAAATATTGTTTCACTTTCCCACTCATGTAGTATAACTACAGCTCTGGCATCAGTTATGAGACTTTGGGACCCGAAGAGCTGCGATCCATACTGACCACGGTAAGCAGCTCATTCTTAGACTATTTACCATACAATATTTTTTTTCTTCCAAAATAAAAATAAATGCTAACAAAAATGTAAATAATAATACTTTCCAGAGTAGATGCTCATCAGTTACCTACACATTGTGTTGAGGCTTACAAATAAAAGTCCTATAATTAACACACACATCCTTTAATTATTAATTACAGTGGAAATAAAGTCTTAATTTAATTAATCTTCAAAAAATTATTTCTTCAAAATAAATGACTAATTTAGGTTATTTATGTAATATCATATCTTCTATTTCGACTATTGACATTTTTTTCCAACATATAGCTTTTTCAGTTTATAATGCAGGTAAATTCAAATCTTTATGTTTTAAGAATATATACCTGACTAAATTATACTGGTGTGACAATTAAAGTTTTTTTGTGTTTTGTCAACCCAAATTATTTTATATGGATTCAGTGGTAAATTCTTGTAAAGTGTAATCAAACATTTCACTATATTAGACCAATAAGAAGGGCAATCATCTGATAGTTTGACCGTTCACAATTATTAGGATCAGCTGGTAAATGTGCCTATTTGACCATTATTTGACCACTTTTCAGAAGTGCTACCTTCCCCCTTTTGTGATTTACAAAACCTGGCCAAATCTAATTTCAATGATTTTTTTATTTCATGATTTCAGTGATTTTATTTATTTTTGTTAATTTTGTGTTAAATAAGTATTCAGTTTCAGTTCAGCTGTCTTGCCTGCTATCATTACATTGTATTATTGTATTTATTACACCATCTATATCAGCCACATTGGTCAACCACTACAGTTTCCCCCTTGCTAACAGGCCTTCTTTTTTCCTCAGCAATGTGGGGTTGTATCAGAGCACACAAAGAAGATGTGTACTCGGTAAGAATTCAATCCATATTTGTGAACTAATAACTAAAGGAAATCATAAAAAAAAAAAAACATCTGTGATTTTTCTGCAGTCTTACAAATGCACACTGTGGTACACTCAGTCTACTGACATTTAGAGCTTCTTTCCATTACCTTATTGACTATGAAAGAGCAGTCACCAAGTTTGTCTTTCCTTGGCCAGCAGAAAAAGTAAGTATTTTTCCACAGCAGGCATATATTATGAGGAGGAATAACTTGCTGCTGAAGGCCGAAACATCTGTGAAACCAGTCTAGGAGATTTAAGGGCTTTGCACATGCTTAAACCTGGGTTAAAGTCTTTTTAAAACTCAGTGTTAACACTGCTTTTAGCCTTGAATTAAGCAACATTTAGATGTAGAACTGTTTATAGCTTCTTCTTTTTTTACTTGAGTTCCTATGAACATATTTGGATAACAAAAAAGAGTAGAAGACTGATTTAATTAGCCAAAATCATTAGAATAACATATTTGCAAGAAGGTAAATAAATGAATAAAATGAAATCCTTTTGAAGTGAGTCATTCCTCTAATGAATCCTGTGTCATGTGATCAGAAGTACGGTGAACAGGTACAGTCGGGGGGACAGTTTTTCACTGTTAAGTTTTGAGAATGTGTTATGTATTATTACTGTGTGTGTGTGTGTGTGTGTGTGTGTGTGTGTGTGTGTGCTGCTTTAGAGCCAAAGATTGATTGTGCATGTGATGTGTGAACACATGATCATTTCCATTTACACAAATGAAAAAGATCATGTTATGTTGGGACTGATTTTAAGGAACACAACTGGCAACTCCATATAAACCCCAATTTTTTGATTGGTGTCCACTTTTCAGTTTTCTTACCTGTTTCATTTGATTTGGCCTCTCTTATTTTGAAATGTATAATTGAAATAATCTGTCTCCATTCCAATTGGACATAAGAGTACACCGTTTCCCAATTGGACGGTCATAGGTTGTTTCAAAGCACTGCCTGTTTTTACGAAGCAAGAGACTTTTTGAACATCAGCCAGCACTGAAACCCCTTTCCCTAATTGCTAATATCTAACCCTAGAGCCCCTTTTGAATCCTGCTGCTGGTGTTCACCTAGTCTCTCGCACCGTCATTGTCTCTGGTGCAGTGCGTAATGCCACGTTGTGTCCTGGCAGGTCCCAGCGGTGTCCCCAGCACACGGACGAACAGAGGAGGGCAGTCAGGGTCTTCCTCCTTGGGCCGTCCGCGTGAGTTTCACCCCTTTTCCCAAACCTGACCTCACCCTGACAGAAAAGAATCAATGTACCCACCTACTTTCCTTTCCTTCCCTCTCTTAATATAGCTCTTTTTCATCCAGCTCGTGATACGTTTTTAGCAGCTGTCCAAACAAAATAGTGAAAAACGAATAGGTCCTAGTATTGAGACCTGAGGCACATCAGCTTAGTCTGCTGTGAGTTTTTGTTTTGTTATGTGTGTGGTGAAGGGTAACATTTTAAAATGAGGTTTTATTTTTTAACATTAGTTAATTACATTAGATAATACCAACTAAAAATGAACAATACAAACATTTATTAACCTTAGTTATTGTAAATTTCAGCATTTACTAACGCTTATTTTAAAATCAAAAGTTGTATCTGTTAATATTAGTTAATGCATTGTGAACTAAAGACTGGACTACACTACACAACAAGATTTTTGCCCTGATTTGCATTCTGGAGGAGTCAGCATTAGTTGTGGAAAGCCAGTGTGACTGCAGATTTTGGGCAGTCAAAGTTGACAGATTTCACAGAAAATGGCGTAGCGTTCCAGCCTTAACATGAAAAAAAAAAATGAAGAGCAACTATTTTTTATTAATAAAGGTAAATCATTCTAATAAATGTAAAAAAACAAACATTATTGCTCATTGTTAATTCATGTTAGCTAATGCATTAGCTAATATTAACAAATGAGACCTTATCTTAAAGTGTTACCTCCGCAGTGATTTTATCCATAGTTACGTTCAGATAAAATGATGACCTGCTCAAGCTTTGTTTTCCTTTTTCATGAAAAAGTCATCTTCATTCATTAACTTCATTCATTAAGCCATAATCTCAAGCTTTTGTGGACTCATTTACAGTAATGCACATCACAGATTCTGTCATCAAGAGCAAGTTAGAAAAAGTTCTTTAGCTTCACAATTTTAACAGTTATTCAATGTGCAGTTTTAATCTGTAGAATAATGGGTGACAAAGGAAACTATGTCGGATCATCAGCAAATGTCTCTTTAGTTTCAGATCTTTTGGTTGTTTCTTTGAACTGGGGTTCTTGGTAAACCATTTCCTTGTTCAGCATTTGTCATTTTTTTTATTCATATCCTGCTTCCTGTTTGATAGATCGACACTACCCAACTCTGATACAATGCTGGAAAACGATAGCTATGATGCCCCTGATGGCCAGCTCATCATGTCCCGTCTCCAATGGGACGGCTCCTCTGATATCTCACCATCCGACTCTGCATCTTCAAAAGCTAGTGAGTTTTTCAAAAATGCTTTTAAAAACAACACGCTCTTATATTTGACCCTTTTTCTTTTTCACTCGTTCGCCGTCTCATTCTCAGGCACCAATAACTCTGAATCTAAGAGACCTAAGAAAAAGAAGAAGCCCAGCACGCTGTCTCTGACTTCTGCTGGAGGTGGAGGTGGAGGAGAGAGGGACAAAGGGCAGGAGCGAGAGAGAGGAGACAGAGAGAGAGTAGCAGGCGGCGGGAGCGGTAGCGGTAGCAGCAGCTCCCAGAATGCACTGGGCTTGTCCAGTCGTAAAAAGCGACCAAAACTGCCAGTTCCTCCAGCCCCCAGCATCTACGATGACCTGAACTAATGAAACTTGCACACACTTACACACATATTTTCTGATCATGACTGACTTGATCTCTGGTTTTCACCATTTCAAGGTACATGAACGAGACAAGACACCGTTGAACGTGTGTGTAAGAGAGGAAAGGTCTGGGCGGCATTTCAGGCATTTGTCTCTGGGGCAAATGAGAACATTTGTTACGGCACAGTGTTGCACAGTGAAAAGTGAGTGTTTTTGTGACTAAATGTGATTTTTGTATGTGGATGTGAGTTGGAGTGAGAATTTATTTAATTTTTTTCATTTTGCTATGCAGTTCACTGTCACTGTGGTATTGCATACTCCTGTCTGTATGTATACATGAGATTTGGGTTTACAGTGACACATGAAAATGTGCCATGGTGTGCATGAGTGAATGGGTTGTTGCAAATATTTTGTCCCTGGTGGCTCATGTAATACAGTCGGTTAATCTGTGCAATGTCCTCTACTGGTTTTAAAGGGTGTCTTTTCATCATATTGTCTTGCTAATGTTACTGCGACCTATTGATCTCAGCGGCTTTCTGCTAATACTCATACTCTCTTGACAATGTCTTGCTAAATAATGGACTTGTATAGTGCTACGATAGCTTTCTGCCAAATCTGTGGATGCACAATCTTTTGCCTTTTGTGTTTCTTTTGAAGTTAATATTCTTGTTTGTTGTCATTGCTAATTTTTCTGGTTTGATACTACTCTTATTTATTTAGTCTGCCCTGTGAATGTTTTTATAATCATGGCTTTTTGATCGAACATATGCATTTTCTTGGATTACAACGTGCAAATGGCCGAAAAGTTTGTGATCTTAGAGCACTTACTATGATATGTTAAATGTCAGCTTGTTTTGTTTGAAATATGTTTGTTTTTTTTGTCAGAAATGCAAATAGTAATTGAAGATGCACTTAAAATGGATCAAATCCAGCCCATATAGACGCCTTGTCGTTTTTTTGGTAAAGTTTTATTTTTGTCACTGAGCTGTTTGTGAATTTTGTTGCTTTAAGTTTAAATAACCTGAGAGCTTTCTATGAGTGGGAATGGAAATGTCTGCATGATGGAGGGAAAAACAAAGCATGGTACAACTTACACAGGATATGCCATTGCTGTGGGTGGATGTTTCTTCTGTTATGCTGAGTTATTGCTCTCTTTCTCTCAATGGACTGTAGTATCTCTGTAATAGTCTAAATAAATGTCTCAGGTTTCACAATTTTTTTTCCTTTGTTCTCACAATCATTCTTAAAGAGATTCTGTCATCACTTACTGACAATCATGTAACCAAACCTTGTGTGACTTTCTTCTATGACTTTTACCAGCGGCTATCACCGTGTAGCCCAAGACTGGTTGCCCACTGGAAGCTAAGCAGGGTTGAGCCTGGTCAGTACCTGGATGGGAAACCTCCTGGGAAAACTAGGTAGCTGTAGGAAGAGGTTTTAGTGAGGCCAGCAGGGGGTGCTTATTCTCTGGTCTGTGTGTGTCCTAACGCCCCAGTGTAGTGACGGGGACACTATACTCTTAACAAGCACCGTCCTTCAGATGAGATGTTAAACTAAAGTCCTGACTCTGTGATCATGAAAAATCCCAGGATGTCCTTAAAAAGAGTAGGGGTTTATACCTGGCATCTTGACCATTGGCCTCTGTCTATCATCATGGCCTCCTAATCATCCCCATATATATATATATATGATTGGATTCAATGAAACAATTATTATTCTATGGAAGATATTCTACCAAGATATTTTGAGAAATGTATTCTTTTTCCATAGACTAGAAATCAATGGGCTCGAAAATTGTTCGGTGTTTTGCTGAAGCAAGCATTGCATACAGAAGGTTTGGACCCAAATTGGGATTTTCCCTTAAAGCCTCATCGTGGAATTATGGATGGTGTTAATTGTGTGTGTGGATAAGACAACTTTAACACAACAACTTCAAAGATAAGCTATTTTATTCTGAATTACTGCATCAAAGCAAAAACAAAATGCATTTCAATTAAAGAGGTGCTGGTTGTCTGTTAAAGCAAGGGTGAGAATACATAGACCAGTTTTCCCCCTAAACCATTTTGGGGTTTCCCCAATTTCTGACAATACTGAGAAAAAGTGTGACCCATTCATACGAGAACCATCATATTGTCAGAGAGTTTTAAGGTTCCTCCATAACTCTCGTGATTTATCTACAGTAAATACATTGCTTATATACAGATTTCACACAGGACAAGAAATTATTTGCTTTGTTATCAGTCACATATGAATTGCCTATTAATGCAGTGGGTTTTCTATAGACTATTTAGACTGAAACAGTCCAGATGCTTCTGTGTTGCTTGCACGTAAAATCTTCAAGTATGAAACTCCTAATTGATTACTATGAGTTGTAACTAGCAGCAGACATGCTGAACCAGACTGTCATGTAAAAACAAGTTTGAAATAAATACAGATTTCAGTATAGCTGGCAAAAGAAAAGAAAAGAAAAACATCCTTCAATCACAAACATCAAAAATCAGATGAGTAAATCAAAAAGGAAATGAATGTCTCACAACATCTGCTAACTGATACATCACATCTGTTGTTATTTGTGCAATAAGACTGATCATATGACTTTTTTTTCATCAACAGATGATAGTGGTGCTAATACCGGTGAAGATGAGACACAATAAGTGATAAAAAGTCAGCTGACTGCAATTCCTCTAAAATAAAAGCCCGGTCAGACACGGGACCCTAACTTCTCTTTACACAGAGAAGCTACACTTTAGGCTGAGATTAAATAATTATAAAGCTTTTTTTTCTCCAAGAAGCTAAATTATACAGCAGTGTTGCTGCTCACAAAGCTGAAAGCACAAGCACACACTCTCACCCCACACACGACTTCAGTCGTCTAAATGGCACCAGAACCCTCGAGGGCTCCCTGAGAACTTTCTCGGCTACCACTGACTGCTTATTTTCACGTCCTGTCGTTTCGTCTTCCTAATATTGGCATAATTCGTCCTCTCATCGACTGTGCATGCCGAAGATGAGGAAGCTAAAGAAGACCGTGACCCCAACCAAAGAGATGGTGGCCGGGGCAGTGAACAGCTGGCGGTAGTTGATTCGGAAGTACCAGACCACGGCAAGCAGCACCACGAACACGGGGATCACCAGGCTTCCTGTGCTGAGAGCCAGGCCGGCCGACCGCAGCCCTCCGCTGAGCATGGAGCCTCTCCCGGCTCGAGGGTTCTCCTCGGCGGCCGCCTCACGCAGCGCCTGGGCTTGAGAGATGTGACAGTGCAGCACGCTGTTATGGGTGATGTTGAGGGACAGGAGAGAGCGCTGGGGGTCCTGCAACAGCTGGCCCTGGTAGATGAGCTTAATCTGATGTTCACGGCCAGAGAAGTACTTACTGAAAGAGAGGGAGAGAAATCATTGAGAATCATTGAGTGAGAAACAAGATGCTTGCTTTGTGCAATTGAGCAACATTTTATTAAGTTTGCAATCTCATACTGTCTTGTGACTTGACTTAAAACAGACAATTTGATGCGTTTCTGATTTAAAGTTTAGTATACAGCTGAGTAAGATGGTCATGTGGACAGCAAAACATTGTGCGAAACAATGCATAAAGGGATTTTTATAACAATAAATGTTAAACAAACAAAATTTAAACATTTAAAATGACACTACTGTTCAAAAGTTTTGAGTCAGTAAGATCAAGACATTAATAATGTTACAAAAAAATCATGACCTTTCTATTCATCAAAGAATTCTGAAATAAATGCATCATGGTTTCCACAGAAACGTTAAGCAGCACAACTGTTTTCAACATTGATATTAAAGAGGAAATGTTTCTTGAGCAGCAAATCATCATATTAGAATGATTTCTGAAGGATCATGTGACTCTGAAGACTGGAGTAATGATGCTGAAAATTCAGCTTTGCCATCACAGGAATAAAATACAATTACACAGAAATTATTTATTTAAATTGTAATAATATTTTACAATATTATGTTTTCTTACTGTATCTTTAGGCAAATAGATGTAGCCTTGGTGGGGATAAGAAACATCTTTCAAAAAAAAAAAAACATTGAATTACTCAGTAATAGCTAGATAGTTTGGGACCAAATGTTGGTTTGTAGATATTAATCAACTTACATTTAAAGAAAAACCTTCACCAGAAATGGCCTTGAGTTGGTAAGCTTGATTTCTCCCCCAAAATCCATTCAACTAATCAATTCCAAATTCTGTTTCAGCAATTAATTTGCATCATCATTTAAAAAAAATGTCATTAAAATGGATCGCAGCTGTTTGGTTGAAATTATGGCTTCTAAAAATACCTCTTTTCTTTCATTTCAGTGGAAATACATAAAAATCAAGGTAAATATTGAATATCGTAAAAGGATGAAAAATGGTTTTAATAGTTTTTGCACAGACTCAAATCTTTATGCATAAGAGACAGTACTGACCTACACCCTTCAGAGTAGCCTACTTATTTTTCATTAAGCTCATTAAGTTTTATTACATTATAATGGAATTCACCAAATATTAATTAACATAACCTTAAGTTCAAATCAGACTTTAAACAAAGTAGTTGTCATGTTGGTACAGCTGACATAAAGATCAGATGATGTCTTTACCAAATTTTCTTTTCTTTTTTTTGTACCAAAACGTGGGACTTCCTTTCCTACAGCTGAGAGACTGAGCATAGCGATTTCTCCCATTCATACGCAAGATCATAACTAGGATATTTTCTCACTACTTCCTGTGTGTGTTTGACTCACCTCTTCAGCACTCCAACAGTGTCCTGCGGTCTGAGCACTGCCAGCTCCTCAGTGTCATTTAGAAACTTCAGTCTCACCGTGATGCTGGTGGCCTCGTCCTCGGACTCCTCTTCCATCCCCTCTTCATTTTCATCACCTTGAACATAGCTCACTTTCTTCCTCCCACCCTGAATATCCAGCAGCTCTTCTCCAGGCACATCATCTCCCCCATCCGGCCGGCCCTCGCCCTCTTCTTGTTTCTCCTCCTCTGTGGGCTCCTCGTCCGGCTGCTCGCTGGGCTCTGAGCTGGGAGGGGAGCTTGCATAACTGTCGTGACCCCCGAGGCCAATGAGGGAGGCGTGGGCGCCAACGGTAAGAATGGTCCCCAGAATGTGATCTCCACGGTCAGCCACGTGGGTAGACAGCCAGGCAAGAACCACGGCCAGGAACAGGACGACCACGCCACCCAAAGCCGTAGCCTCCTCCCCAAGCCCGTCAAGCACAGTTAGAGCACACACCGCCATCCCAGCCCCTCTCTACCTGAGCACACAGGTAAGAGAAAGATCAAGTCAACATAAAACGCATTCACAAGCCATTTTACTTCTGTAATGTGACATATTTCTACGTTAAATAGGATATTCAACAATACAAAATACTGTTACAATACATTATCCAATCAGATAACAGGGCTCAGTGATGTCATCCAAACAGGAAGGATGTATCAGAAAGTCTTTTACAATAATACCAGGAAAGTGTATTAAGAAAGCAAATAGTCAAATAGAATTTCATGTTGAGTTTAAAGAAGACTTCTTAGTCTTGGTGAACTACTTGAAACTGATAGAAACATCTACAGTAGTGTGTTGCGTGGACCGTAAAGATCCTTAACTCTGTTACGTTACCTAACATTAAGCGACACACTTCTTAACTGCATTAGACAATAAGCCCGGTGACACAAAGTACTGAGTGTCATATACTTTTCTTTGAAAGCAAACACAAATGCGGTAACGTTACTGCATTGAAACTATAATTTCCCTCTTTTATGTTGTTATATATTAGCTCATTAGTTTGAAACACACTGTTATCAGACAGTTTGTACCTTCGTTTAGATGTTCGCTAGCGGTTTCGCTAAAGCCATGAACCTTTAACAAACATTCACTGTTAACGATACACATTTAATGTCGCCCACATGGAATAAAACAGCCTTACAGTCTATATTATACACAAATGAGACGAAAAACGAGCAGAAAATATATTTAATTAAAAAAAAAAGATCTTTGTTTAGTCTGTCTGGAAGGGAAAGCAGCTAATCATGTAGCGGTGATATAGGACGACCTTGATTCGCGAGTTTTAACAGAAACACTTGTCCTCTAAACATATATTACAGCACATTTACCTTCTCCTACTTCAGATCATTCTGGATAGACGCTGTTTTAATCCCTACGCCAGTTGAAAGACGCAACACTTTGCATAGAAATAAATAAACACACGTACAATCTCACGCGCACGCGCACAGCTGACGCTCGGCCTCAGTCAGAGTTGGGAGGTCACGTGGTTGGCAAAACATTCAGTGATTGTGTGAAACCAAAGTCTGGTCTTTGGTGAAAACAACGTAATGCTCAATATCTCACTAAATTAAAACAAAACAACAAAATTTACAAACCCACTTGTGTAATGGGCAAATTCACAAGGTTTCAGGATTGCATGTTTTGGGTATTCAAAATATTTCTGCACAATTAATTCTTGAAACATATGTTGTGGGGCAGTTCTTTGTCAGGAGCTTTAAGTGTGTTGTTGCTTTAGTGTGTGTGGTTTACAATAAATGACGAGCAATAACTGTTTATAGATTTTGATACGCCATCAAAGCTGCAAAAACACATTCAGTTAGTGCTGATCTTATTCTCATTTCTTTGTTTATTTCACATTGTGAGGACAGCCATTGGCACATATTCAAGCACTATCCATCGATCAATAAAACAATCACTTTATTTTACTATCAATATTACATGTGCAGTGCTTTAAGGCCTCTGCTCTGAAAGCCAGAGACTCCACTGGTCCATAATCCATCCTTGAATTAGCTTCTATTGTTGAGAGGTGTCTAGGGATCTGAAACCATCAGACAGACATCAATTTATAACAATGTATTTATTTATCACAGATGATAAATACAGTTTGTAAAAAAAAGAAATAAACAAGTTCAGCCCACTGTTTCCAGTCAGCTATTTTTTTGTTTCTCTAAGAGTGGAGCTCAGCTGAGCTGTCCATCATTATGCAGCAGTAGATAGTCTTTTAAAGTGCTGGGGATGTCGAGCTGGACTATTGCAAAGTCACACAGTGGCCCCAGGTGGTGACGCAGCGCACAGCGGCAGAGGTGCTGAAGAGAGCGAGGCTGACCGCTCATCCGTCTGACCGCATCGAAGAAAGACTGATGCTCCTGACAGTACAATACATGTTGTTTCATTAGGATATTAGTTTCTGAATGTCAGTCTCTCTCTCTCTCTCTCTCTCTCTCTCTCTCACAGACACACACACACACACACACACACACACACCACAACCATTCAAAAGTTTGGGGCCAGTAAGAAAGAAAGAAAGAAAGAAAGAAAGAAAGAAAGAAAGAAAGAAAATAGAAACTAACACTTTTATTCTGCAAGGACACATTTATAAAAAATTCCCAATTAAAACAAATGCTGTTCTTTTGTACTTTCTATTAATCAAAGAATCATATTAGTAATCATAATAGTATTCAATAATATAAAGAAATCTTTGAGAATTAAATCATCATATTAGAATGATTTCTGAAGGATCATGTGATGCTGAAGACTGCAGTTATGATGCTGAAAATTCAGCTTTGTCATCACAGGAATAAATTACATTTTTAAATATGTTCAATTAGAAAACAGTTACAGTATAAAAACCTTATAGACTCTAAACTTTTCAATGGTAGTATATATATACATAGCAAAATATTTACAATGATCTGAGCTATGCTATTCAATTCAATGTATATGAGTAAATGTGTAAACACATTTGCTTCTGCTTTTAATTCATATTAGATGTTGATCCGTCTACGAATCCTGACTGAGAACGTATTAACTCTCCTGATCTATGTAGCATAACATTTTTGGAATGTGATTTATTTTCTCTGTATTGAGAGAGACCTTCATTCGTTCCTCTGGTATGTCCTCTAACCACTCCTCGCATGCTGGGACGACCGCATAGCAATTCAGCATTACCTCCAAAATGGCAGGAGAGAGGAGGCAGAGTTTCAGCATCTGAGATTCACACACGCAGATAAATAAAATAAGGATTCGTTCCAAAGGGTAGGTAGTGGGCAGGTTATATAGGTATAGGACACACAACAATCTGCACTTACTCTAGGGGAGCACGGCTGTGCTCCATAGTTGAGAAGAGACTGGGCCACAACCTCTGGCTGCTGGTCTGGGTAATCCTCTACTACCTGGCAAAACAAAGAGAGAGAAGAAATCAACCATCAGCTTCACACTTAATTCTTCCAGATCAGACCTTCCCTTCCTTTACATCTCTATCCCATCATCATCCCACCTGCAGCAGGCAGTCCATGGGTGTGTATCCGGCACAGTTAGCTATGTCCGCGCGAGCCCCATGTTCCAGCAGAAGTTTAACAATGCGAGGACAACAGTTTCCACAGGCATTATGCAGGGCCGTGTGCTTTTTCCTCCCAGCAGTCTGCGCGTCGGCCCCGGCTGCTAGCAGCTTCTGGACGATACGCAGAAACCGTCCTGCATCTGCGGGTCTCTCCGCCCCAGCACAGGCTGCGTTCAAGGGTGTCTCACCCTCTTGGGTCTGAGCCGTCACGTCCCCTCCATAGGACAGGAAGAGCTCCACGTGGTCCTCTAGACCTCTCCTGCAGGCCACGTGAAGGGGGGTGAGACATGAGTCACGCTGGGCCACGTTCACCAATGCACCACTGGTCACCAAGTGCTCAGCACACCTGCAGGGCAGATAAGAGTGTGACTGATGTCTTTATTACTGTGCGCAAGAGGTGAAATAAGAAATATGTCAATTTCATTCCAGCACGGTATGACGGTATGCAGTATGAATCACCTTTGTTGTACGGAAAACAAAAGCTCTGACATCCTGCATAAGATCTCCTTTTGTGTTTTACAACAGAAAGACAATAATACAGGTCAGAATGATATGAGGCTGAGTAAACGGAGACATTTTCATTTTTGGTTGAATTATACAGTACCGTTCAAAAGTTTGGGGTTGTGAGATTTTTTTATGTTTTTGAAAGTCTCTTCTCCTCACCAAGCCTGCATTTATTTGACCAAAAATACAGTAGAAAAGTGAGATATTGTGAAATATTATTACATTTTAAAATTACATTTTCTATTTGAATATATATTAAAAAAATCCTGTGATGCAAAGTTGAATTTTCAGCATCATTACTCCAGTCTTCAGCGTCACATGATTTTTCCAAAATGATTCTGATATGTGGATTTGGTGCTCAAGAAACATTTCTGATTATTATCAATGTTGAAAACAGTTCTGCTGCTAATTATATTTTTGGTGGAAACCTTGATACATTTTGTTTTTCAGGATTCTCTGATGAAAAACAAAAACAGTCCAAAATAACAACATTTATTTAAGATAAAGATTAGTGCTGTCAAAACGATGAATCACGATTAATCGGATCTAACATAAAATTAGTAAATATATTATATATTTACACACTTTTATGTTAGATCCGATTAATCGTGATTCATCGATTTGACAGCACTAATAAACATCTTTTGTTCCATTATAATTGTCTTTACTGTCACTTTTTTGATCAATTTAATGCATCCTTAGTAAAAAAAATATTTAAAACAAACTTTTGAACGGTTGTGTGTTTTGTGGAAGCCTTTATAAATAAAAATAGATACATGATATATGAAATATAAGTCTTTTGTAACATTATAAATGCTACAAAACTCTTTTTTTTTTACTTACCCCAAACCTTTAAATGGTAGAGTACCTCATAAAGTCTCAGAAGCAAAGTCAAAATCGTGTCACCATAATGTTTATTAATAAATTTAGTTTGTATGGTTTTATTGATTACTTTTCACATCTTGTTATATCTTCATCTGACCATATTCAGGCCTACTCACTGATATGTTTCCGCTGCATTGCAGAGATGCAGTGGGGCATTGCCGTCGACAGCGAGCAGGTCAGGGTCAGCCCCGTGGTCTAAGAGCAGGCGCACACAGATGTGATGGCCCCCTGAACAGGCATCATGTAAAGCTGTGCGACCGCCAGGGTCTGCATCCACCTCCGCTCCCCTGAACAGCAGCTCCTCGACACAGCCAGAGTGGCCCCTGCTGGCAGCCAGACGCAGTGCAGACGTCTGCTTTATTTTTGAGATGAGAGTCCACATTCCTGCAACAGAATGAGACGAGTGAATTTACCCAAATACCCCTGAATGAATATGTGCTTGTGTGTGTTAAAGGGTCCTACCCATCTCCGGGGCCCACGCCATCTCCTCATGTACGGTCTCCATCAGTGCGTTCACCATGCCTGGCTCTTTGAGGACGGAATACACTCCCTTCATATCTCCACACATGAAGGTATTGTGGATGGCTGGGTCTCGGCACTGTATTTGGGGTGGGGGAGCACGGACCGTCTGGATCCTCTCGTTTCCATGTCGGAGTCTGGGGGCGGCAGGCAGAGGTCGCCTTGTCATTGCCCTCCTGTGTGCCAGTGCCCGCCTGGCATCTTCCCAGTCCTGAAGCTCCTGATCCAGCCTTAAGGAGCGCAGAGAAGCAGAACTGAAGGGAAAGGTGTCCCGGGACATCCCAACAAGAGTGTTTGTGCTTAGAAGTGTCCAAGAGTAGTATACCTTGAACAAAAGAGTATTGGCACAGTAGCCTTGAGCTGTTAGTGTTTAGGCCTAGTAACTGCAGTGTTTATAAAGTGTTTATAAAGCAGCATGGCTCAATAGTTCAGTAGCCTACCCAGTAAGTTGTAAAAGTGCTTTTGTTTATGTATATATGGAAAAGACTTAGATATTAAATTAATAACTAGCTCAGACAGTATACAACAGCTGAGAACAGTGTGAATGGTAAGGTCTTCCTACCTTGAACGCACTTCAAGTTCCTCCTGTATTGTCTGCACTTCAATAACCTATGATAAACTTGCGTAAAACATCTGTTTGTTATGGAATAGACTGCTTGTAATATTTGCAATTTCACTTAATGAAACGACCGCATGTCCTTGCAAGAACGAAGCTGCCTGTCACAAGATATTGTTGACCTGACACACGGTGGAGCTCTAGCTATTAATAGACTAGAATGTGAGCAAATGTGTTCCTGCACTAGCACTGTATCGCCTGTAGGTGGCGCTTCAAATGATATCACTTCAGGTGTCCTATGTAAAACACTTCATAACTGGGCCAGATCAATTTGAGGTGTAATAATGGTTCTTGAAAATTCAATACTTAATCACTGTAAAATATGTTATGCATTTATCATAATAATAGCCTACTAATGTAACTGTATAAAATTTAATTGCTCTTAAAATAACCTCATTTTATTTTATTATTATGTAAAAAAGAATACCCATTTTATCTAGCCTTTCACTTTTTATCTACCCATAGCTAAACCTTTTTTAATAATTTAAGTTGATTTTCTGAGGCTTTAAATAGCAGGATAAGGCATACATGGGACAACTTACCAAATATATTAAATAAATAAATTACTAAAAATATATAATAAATAACAAATACATAAAATGAGGTACACAACTTTTGCTCGTGACATCACGGTTTCCATGCGGCTCAAGTCATAAATACAATTCCTGGTCTTCTGCCTTTTTACTTTCACTTTTATTTCTCATGTAAACGACGCCTCGCACGAAATTAGAAAAAGAGCAAACCCTTCATGCAAAAGATGAATAAAGCGACGAAATGTTGATATTGAGACACATTGGTGATAAAACAACATTATCTTTACTCATTTGTAAAAAACGACAGTGTAATCGCGACATTATTTTGTCACCAACTCTGTTGTTAGTTACACTTCCTGTGTGCTCGAGCTCCGACGTACCAAAAACGCTGGACTGGACAACGACTTTTCCCCCCATTTGCTTATTATAATGAGGAAGGTATAGTGACTGACTTAGCTGGAAAATATTTTGCGGTAGGGCTATCTGCTTGTGCATAGCTTGTGTGGTGACGCATAATAATCATACCGCCCTTAACCACTTTTGTTTACTTAAAATCAGTGTTTATAGGTGGCAACCCTGAAGGATGGCAGAGGAAAACCGTGCGGTGTGCGTTTACGGTTTGCCAACAAACGTGGATCATGAACGTCTACGGGACAAACTACTGATTTACTTTCTACGCGAGAGGAACGGAGGAGGAGAGGTCACGTCAGTC
This sequence comes from Rutilus rutilus, assembly GCF_951802725.1. Lineage (NCBI taxonomy): Eukaryota > Metazoa > Chordata > Actinopteri > Cypriniformes > Leuciscidae > Rutilus > Rutilus rutilus. The sequence continues at coordinate 48,286,598 of NC_140209.1, read as the reverse complement.
ACTATCATCGGTCGGACACCTCTGCGTGCCCTTGTCACATTTGAGCAGAGTAGAGGTCAGAGAAATTGTTTACATGGTTATTACGACTGCTGTTAAACATCACTGTACATTGTGTAAATAGATGAATGGATGAATATTGATAAAAATAGCTAGGGAAGAGTGGGGTGCCACTTTAAATAACAGACTATGCTTCAGGTGGGGTGGGGGGGAAGCATTTGTACCATGTCCATAGAAATAATATGAAAAAAGTATTTATTTATTTTTTACTATTTATGTCAAAAGTCCAAAAAGTCCAATATTTAAAGAATATTTAAGAATATATATATTTTTTTACATTTTTCTATTTTTACGGTAAAACACCCAGTATTAAATTAACATTGCCAGTGTTTATATAATCCATGCAGATTACATAAACACTGGCAGTGTTAATTTAACACTGAGAATTTTGCTTGAAATTGTATGGACAACATGCAGGGTTTCTACACAATGAAAACATTAAGGGTTGTATGGCCCAATTTACCCCACAACTACCATTTTGGAAAAATGCTTAAGTTAATAATTCATGGCTATTCTTAAGCAAAATAATTTACATGTTTTTTATATACACTCTGGGAATTTACAGCATTGTGTGATTTACATGTTAGTGTCTGGATATGTTTGCGTTGAAATGCTACTTATTTTACCTGCCTAGTAAAACATTTTTTAATAAATGTAAAAAATGTATTTAGTTTTTAGCATAAAATTCTGACACATCTTACCCCACTCTTTATATTTCTGGTACATACATTGAATTTCAGTGCATTCAAATGTTATTTCCAGAGTAGCTGATCATGGAAAAAATCCAAAGTGCACTGATTGGCAGCCAGACGACTGGCATATTCCTAATGAAGTGTCTGGCTCTTGCTAGCTGATTGGTCTGCCAAGGCAACATTTTAGTTCAGTCAGTTCAGTCATTTTAGTTCATTCTAGTCAGTTTGCTAATAAAGTATATGTGTGGGGGGTGAGCAAGTTGTGAGGGAGTAAACTTTATGTACTGTCAAGCCTGATTAAAGGCAGTGAGTTTTCAATGTGCTTGTGTGTTCGTCTTGCAGCAGAGTCTGATTAGTGAGTATCAGTCTCTTTGGTGAGAAAAAGAGAAAATGAGAATTGATGCTTTTATAAATCAACCATTATGAAAAATGAACTTCCATCTGTGTGTGCAAACATCTCATTTTGTGTGTAAACTGCTGAGCCAGTTTTTACCTGTCAAATGAGATTGATCCTTTCTTTCTGGTTTAATTTAGTGATCCAGAGTGTACTTCGTCATCATCCTCACATTTTAGAGCTGGACGGCATAAAATATGAACTCTCCCTGGGTCTCCCATGCCAAGAGCCCCTGAGTCTGAATAAGGTTTGCTGACAGAATAAGCAAGATTAGACAGTGCTTTGTAAAAAAAAAAATTAATAAAAGTTTCATTTCCCAAACTAATGTAAGCAAGTATTCATTTTGTTTTGACACTGATGTTCTTGTACTCCTTTAGGTGATCCTTGATATGACTGTGACTATAGATTGCAGTCAGCTTCCTCGGGGTGCAGACACTCTGAATGTACTGCGTAGTGAGTTTCCAGGTCTACGTATGCAGCGTGGCTTATTACAGCATACGTGCACCTTGCAAGGCAAATATTCCGATTTTCAAGGCGCTTTTCCTCATATGCAGATGCTATTTTATCATCACCTTTCAAGAGCCGAATATCCTAATTTTAGTGGAGACAGTGGGCAAGGTCCAGAGACCAGGGGCCAGACCAAATGGGCCAGCTTTGCATCTCAGTCACCAGGCCTTCATGCAGGAGGCCTCAGCTCCGTATCCACGGTGGATTTCGGACAAGAGCACTACGGACTGCAAGATAACAATGAAGCTCTCACTGAACGCAGTACTCAGACTAAGAAAAGCAAAATGGAGGAGAAAGCAGAATGCACGATAGATGAAGCTGATTTGGAAGATCTTTCGATTATCATGGAAGCTGATGTGTTTGCATACCTGCAGAGCATTAAAGAGTACAAGTATATACTGCGTCATCATGGAGTGCAAGTGGTCCACGTTACATCCGAGGGAATCACCACCCTGTACCTGCAATCAGAGGTCCCAACCGGATCAGATGTTAAACAAAACATGCGGCAAGCCCATAAGGAGCTGAGGCAGCTTTATCAACAGCAAGAGGGTTGTCTGCGGAAAGACCAGGTTAAAAAGAGTGCCCTTTACATGCCAGACGGACTGACCATAGCATTAAAAAAGGTGCAGTTAGTACTGCCTAATGTTCTGTTTAGCTATGACCAGGACACCATTTATATAGTTGGAGAAAAAAGTGAGGTATCTCAGGCCAAACAAATGCTACTGCTTGGGGTGGAGAAAAGCGTGATGGGGAGCTTGACAGAAATGGCATCATCCTCTTCCAGTTCTGCTTCAGCATCCCCTGAATCCTTAGAGAGAGGGCAACAAGTTAAGAGAAAAAGTGAAGTACATACCCCAGTGCCCCCTAAACTGATTGGCTCTAGCACTGAACGAAAAGGGGATGTTGGGAATACAAAAGAATACAAACTGGCGGCTCGGTTTAAGAGCTCTGGGCTACTTGGTAGAGAGGAGATGGGTGGAGACATAAGGAGTCTTACTGCTAAAATGGACATGCAAATGCTAGACCCAAACTCTAAATCAGCACCACCCACTAAGTCTTCACTTGGCACCGCAGGCTTACTCGGTAATGAACTGACAGGGGAAGGAACTGAAACATTCAGGATGACAAGTCCAAGCTCTACAGGAGAGGATGTCCTTTGGTTTAAAAACCAAGACCCGCTATCTGCGAATACATTTGGTGGAACCTCCTTCAGCACATACAAGGCCAAACCAACTACTCCTGCTGGACTCACTTCAACATTTACCACAGGAGTCAAAGCTTCAATTGTGAATGCCCTATCAGCCAGTAATACCGCAGTGAAGACAGCTGCTCCCTCCTCTACATCAGTGCCCACTTCCAAATCCTCTTTAAGGAGGGCCAATAGTTTCTCCGGTCGGCCGTACCTAAGAGAGCAAGTGCAAAATAACCAGATTACAGTTGAGCCAATGATTAACGCACATGCTCATCAAAGAGCAAGATCCAATAGCATCAGTAGTGGAAGACCTAGTGAAGATTGTCCGATTACTACAGTGACAGCAGAACTTACTGTGTCTTCTCTAATGTGGACCTATATGAAGGAGGCCTATTGCAACCAACTGGACAGCATGAAATCTGACTTGCAAATGTCAGAGAAACAAGCAGGCAAAGGTGAGATGAGCGTGACACTGGAGGGCACAGATTCATCGAAGGTCGGAGAAATTCATCGGCAGCTTCAGAATCTGGTGGCTATGGTGGCCAGTGACTTTAGCTTTCAGGAGGTACGTTTGGCAGAGCTTGGTGTGGTTGAAAAAGATAAACTGTTTGAAACCTGCTGCTTGAATGTACAGTCACGTTTTCGCAAGGTCACCTTGCATACCACAAAGAGCAGCATTTTCTTTCTTGGCCCAAAATTGCTTTGCTCTCAAGCCAGTGATATATTTAAGGTTGTATATTCTGGGCAAAAGTCTCATTCCTTATTACAGATGAAGACCTTCCAGGAGGATGTAGATCAAGGAGCAACCAAGGCGTCTTTGAGCATACAATCAACAAAAGCTGATCACTTTAAATCTGATCAAAGTGTAAAGCTGTGTTTTTTACAGGATACAAGTCAAGCGGTTCAGTCTAACAGCAGTAGCAAGAGTAGAGTTAAATCAACCAAACAGAAATCGGCTACGTTGGAAAGGTTAGAGAACCCTAGTTCTATGATGGATGAAGTAAGCAAGATAAACTCCCTTAGCCAATTAGCTAATGCCAGAGAAAACACAACAGAACCAAAAATTGATGGGCCAACTTCTTTACCACTTGAAGCACACAAAAAACAAGATACCGCAATGACTTTGAAACAGACCAACCTGCTGTCCCATACCCCTTCAGAGAAATGCGTGTGCGGAGCGATCGGTACAAATGTGATACGGACCACCTGTGGTGTCATCCTTTGCTGTGACTGCCTACTACATCATTCACACTGCCGAGTGTGTGGAAAAGAGGGGATGTACTCTCAGAAGAAGGTGCTGGGGGAACCAGTGCAAAGTTATGGCTCAAAGGATATACGGCAGGAATATCAGGCTCAAGAGCAACATTCAGAACACGAGGACATCAAAGAACAAAAGGGCATTCAAGGAACTATGACATGTGCAGAGATGAATTTGAGCCTTCCAGGCTATACAAAATACACAACGGCCAAGATCACGTACTGCATACCTGATGGCATACAAGGGGTAATAGCTTATATACATTTTATTTAGTAAAGCATCCTAGAAATATAGCTTACAATTGTGAAAAATGCAAAATTTTAGTTAAATATAATAAAATATATCACCTTGTAATTTCCATGTTTTACACATCTCTTCTAGGATAAGGATCCCTATCCTGGGTCACCATTCAAAGGTGGTAAATTTGAGGCTTTTCTGCCACTCGACCCAAAGGGACAGAGTTTATTGCCCTACCTGAAAAAGGCATTTCATCAAGGGCTTACTTTTACTATTAGTTCAAGCAAGAAGGCCTGTGGTGGAGATGCAAAAGTGAACTGGGGCAAGATCCCCCACAAGACCAGGATGGAGGGAGGGAAGAGTAGGTGAGTCCAGATGCTAAGCTAAACAAACGCTAAGCTTGTAAGTATAATCATGCCATGGCTGGTGCCATGAACATGTTAATGTGTGATTTCTGTGATTTTAGAGAGCACTTATTCTCTAATTACTTCTGTTTTTCTAAACCATTTTAGCAAGAATGTGTTAGTGCTAATAGTCATCTTTGACACATGTATATAGGCCTCTCAGTGCCAACAAACTAGCATCTCCTTTGTATTAGAGAGCAGCTATTTTTGAGTAATTGATAATAATCTGTTACGAATGAACACAAATGAAGTACATGGCTGTGACAGAATATCCATGATCAGGGTCCGTAAGGGTTGTGCATCATTCAGAATTGAATGTAGAATGCTTTTTCAAATCCAAGGCAAGGCAAGGCAAGTTTATTTATATAGCACATTTCATACACAATGGCAATTCAAAGTGCTTTACATAGAATAAATTAAAATAATAAAAAGAAATAAGAATAATTAAAACAGTTTAGAAAAATAAAAAATAAAATACAGTACAAACAGTCGGACGAACAGTGGCACAGTGCTCATTCAGTAAATGCATAGTTAAACAGATGTGTTTTGAGTCTGGATTTGAATGTGACTACAGTAGGAGCACATCTGATCTCCTCTGGAAGCTGGTTCCTGCTGCGGCTGGCATAATAGCTAAAAGCGGACTCGCCATGCTTAGAGTGAACCCTTGGTATTTCAACCTGATATGATCCTAATGATCTGAGTGATCTGTTGGGTTTATATTCAGTGAGCATATCTGCAATGTATTGAGGTCCTAGGCCATTGAATGATTTATATACCAGTAATAATACTTTAAAATCAATCCTAAATGTAACTGGGAGCCAGTGTAAAGACCTGAGGACTGGTGTGATATGTTCATATTTTCTGGTTCTGCTCAGAATCCTGGCGGCAGCGTTCTGTATGAGCTGCAACTGTCTTATGGTCTTTTTGGGAAGGCCAGTGAGGAGTCCATTACAATAATCCACCCTGCTGGTGATGAAAGCATGCACAAGTTTCTCTAAGTCTTGTCTGGAAACAAAGCATCTAATTCTTGCAATATTTTTCAGATGATAGTATGCTGATTTAGTTATTGCTTTGACATGACTACTGAAACTAAGCTCTGACTCTAGTGTCACACCAAGATTCCTGACTTGATTTTTGGTTGTTTGACCCCTAGAGTGAAGGTATGCGTTCACCTTGAGAACTTCATCTTTGTTTCCAAACGCAATGACTTCAGTTTTGTCTTTGTTTAACTGAAGAAAGTTTTGACACATCCAACTGTTGACTTCATCAATGCATTGGTCAATGGGGAGTCAATGGGGCTATAATCGTTGGGCGATAGGGCTAAGTAGAGCTGTGTGTCGTCTGCATAGCTGTGGTAAGCAATTTGGTTCTTTCTCATTATTTGGCTCATTGGGAGCATATACAGGTTGAACAGGAGTGGCGCAAGAATTGAGCCTTGAGGGACTCCGCATGTCATGGATGTCCACTCAGACTTATGGTCTCCTATACTCACATAATAACCTCTCCCATCTAAGTATGACCTGAACCATTTTAGGACTATCCCAGAAAGCCCCACCCAGTTTTCCAGCCTGTCCAGAAGTATGTTGTGATCGACAGTGTCAAATGCAGCACTGAGGTCGAGTAGTACCAGCACTGATAATTTGCCTGAGTCAGTATTTAAGCGAATATCGTTTATTATCTTTATGAGCGCTGTCTCTGTGCTGTGGTGCGGTCGGAAACCAGATTGAAAATTGTCAAAGTATCCATTCGAGCATAAGAATTTGTTCAGCTGATTGAAGACAACTTTTTCAATGATCTTACCTATGAAAGGAAGATTTGAGATCGGTCTATAGTTGCTTAATATGGTCTTATCCAGATTGCTCTTTTTCAGGAGGGGCTTGACAACTGCAGTTTTTAGGGAGTTTGGAAAACTCCCAGAGAGAAGTGAAGCATTTACCACTTCTAGAAGATCTGCTTCTAAACTGTTTAACACACTTTTGAAAAACGATGTGGGAAGTGTGTCAAGAGCGCAGGTTGATGTTTTAAGGTGCTGTACGGTTTCTTCCAAAATTTTGCCATCAATTTCTTTGAAATCAGACATAGTAACTACTTTCTCAGGTGGTTTGATCTGTCTGACCCCAGCGCAAGTCAAGGATGTGCTGATCACCTTTCTGATATTATTGATTTTCTCAGAGAAGAAAGAAGCAAACTCACGGCACTTGCTGTCTGAGAGCATTTCACTGGGAATCTGGCTTGGGGGGTTTGTCAGTCTCTCTACAGTAGCAAAAAGAGTGCGTGTGTTGTTTAAATTGCTGTTTATAATATTTGAGAAGAAAGTCTGTCTAGCTTTGCCTAGTTCCATATTGAAAGCATGAAGGCTGTCTTTGTAGATGTTATAATGGACTACAAGTTTTGTCTTCCGCCACATGCGCTCTGCTTTTCTGCATTGTCTTTTCATATTTTGCACTGCTGTTGAGTTTCTCCAAGGTGCCTTTTGTCTGCCACTCTTCTTCCTGACTTTCACAGGAGCAATATCATCAATTACACCTTTAACTTTTGAGTTAAAAGAATCAAGGAGAAAATCAACAGAGTCTGCAGATATGCTTGGTGTTAAAGATATAGCCTTCATAAATAGGACACTAGTGTTCTCATTTAAGCATCTCTTCTTGACAGACACAGATCTAGCTTCAGTGGCAGGAGAGATCAATATATCAAAGAAAATACAGAAATGATCAGACAGTGCTACATCCTTAATAACAATCAATGAAATGTTTAGACCCTTACTGATAAGTAAATCTAAAGTGTGTCCACGATTGTGTGTGGGTCCATGTACATGCTGAGTCAGATCAAAAGTTTTTAAAACAGTTTTGATTTCTTTTGCCATATTGTTTTCTGCATTATCTATATGGATGTTAAAATCTCCAGCAATGGCAAAACAGTCAAACTCTGAGGTAATTGTTGATAACAGTTCTGTAAAGTCCTCAGCAAAGGCTGGAGAGTATTTTGGAGGCCTGTAAATAATGAAAAGTAAAATGCGTGGAGCACCTTTTAACACAATACCCAGATATTCGAAAGACAAGTAATTCCCAAATGATATTTGCTTACATTGATAGATATCTTTAAAAAGAGCAGCTAGACCCCCACCTCTCTTAACAGCTCTGCAGACACTCATAAAAGTAAAGTTAGGAGGGGCTGCTTCATTGAGGATTGTTGCACTGTAGCTGTCTTCTAGCCAGGTTTCATTTAAAAGCATAAAATCTAGGTTGTTTGTGGTTATTAAGTCGTTGACTAGAAGTGATTTATTTTTAAGTGAGCGAATGTTTAAAAGAGCTAACTTAACAGACTTACTTTTCCCCACAGCAATATTAGTTTGACGTGTAATAGGCACCAGATTAGTTGGGTTTGCTGTACGGCTATTGAAGGCCTTAGACTTTCTATCATGTAATAGAACAGCAATAGAGAAAGATACAGGCACACTGGGTTCCCGCTTGTTTTGTAAACATTTGAGAAAGTTACTGTTATCAAAACGGGGACCCGACACATATCACTGAGAGCTGGTATCAGTTGTTTTTGGTTCACCTCGAGCAGAAGGAGGAGGGTGTGGGCCCTGGCGTTGTGGCAGAGGCCGAAGAGCTCTCACAGGAGGAGGGGGAGGGCGAGCTGGGCCCGCAGGCTTTGGTGGTAGTGGTGCCTGTCTTTTTTTAGTTGGTATCTGGGGGCTTGCAGCAAAAGAGTGGGATAGTCTGGTTCCAGCATGCACCAGTTCTTCCATTTTCTGTGAGAAGCACAGTAGTGGCGTTGCAGGGGAGAGGGAGAAAGTGTCTGGTGAAAGGGGCTGTTGCTCTGGTGTTATAGGAGGCTGTAATATGCTGTCCTGGCTTCCCTGGCTGTTTTCCAGGAAGTCGTCCTTGGGTGCTGAATCTTCAAGCAGTTCTGATATGGCTGTCTGTGGTGAGCTCTGTGTGCAGGGCTCAGCTGAGATTGTGTCCGTGAGCAGAGGTTGTTGTGGCGGAGTGGTGTTATCATGTCCATTTTGCTGCTGAAGTGAAGTCCCGTGGTCATTCATACTGTGTCCAGGTGTGTGTGTGCCGTTCAGATTGAGTGGATTGGCACAAACCGCAGAAGGATGATTTAGGGAGAAGTAGATATTGTCCTTTAACACTCTTGAACCAAGTTTGTTTGGGTGATGGCCATCCCGATGAAACAGTTGTCGTTGACTCCAGAAAAGATTGAAATTGTCAATGAAGTTCACTGCTTTTATATTGCAGGTTTTTTGCAGCCGTGTATTTAGCCCAAGCAACCGTGAAAACCTGTTTGTTCCTCTTGCTGGTAGTGGTCCACTGATGAATGTTTGAACTTTCAGTCTTTTAAGTGTTTCAAAAAGTTCATTGAAATCCTTCTTAAGGAGTTCTGACTGCTCTTTATGAATATCATTCTTCCCCACATGTATGATGAGTCGATTAGCAGTCTTATGTTTCATCAGAATGTTCTGAAGTTCCCTGTTTATATCAGAAGTTGTTGCTTGTGGAAGGCAGCACGTAGTTGTATCCCTGTTGCTAATGTTTCTGATTATGGAGTCCCCCACTATCAGAGTCCTGGGCTCGGCTGCGCTCTGAGCTGAGTGCCGCTGTCTGCTCGACCTTGAGCGCCAGTTAGCATCAGTGTTAGCTACTGGCCTATTCAGTCTGTGTTCGATCACATTCATCACATTTGTGGATTCCTCATTTACATTCATTAGTACTTCAAATCTGTTCTCAAGATGTATAGGCAGTGGTAGCAGACCAGTGTTTGCAATCCTTGTCAGAGCTGTATCTGGGGTAGAGGATGCTACTGCGGTAATATGTGATGCTCGTGACAATCTGATGTCTCGAGTGCCTTTGGGTTTAGCTCCCTGTTTGTGCCATCGATTAGTAAGTCGATCGGCTTGTTTCTCTACCTGTCGAGGAGTACTAGTTTCATGGGACTCACCGGTATGCTGAGGGTGTCCATGACGAAGCTCTGTTGTGTGCTCCGTCTGGTTTGGTGGTCCCGTAAGTAACTTTGTTTCTAGAACTGCAATCCTTTGTAAAAGTCTGTGGCAGTTAGTGCAGCAAGTAGATTCCAGAAGAGGCATTTTCTCTTATCCTTGAGGCAGTTGTGTTTTCCTTTCCCGGTATGTAAGCTGGTCGGGTAAAAGAATTCTCAGTTTTTGTAGTAATCCAAACTTTGTCGTATGAGCACTGTGCTGATTTGCTGAAGTTAAAATTAGGTGATAAAAGGAAATAAAATAAAGGAAATAAAATATAGAAAAAATAGGAGATAAAATGTAAAAGCGATAGAGCAAAACGCGGAGCAGTAAGCAAGAGCGTCCGAACAGTAGCTGAGCAGGAAGAGGAAATCCAGTTAAATTCCTGAATTTAAATCAAGGTAGCAAAAAGGAATCAGAATTCTAATTTGAATATGAATATAAAGTTGGATGAGATTTTGGAATTTCAAAGCCTTTAGGAAAATTTTGAAAAGTGTTTAAAAAGCCTTTATAGCCGTGAAGCATACTAGACATCTAGTTATCACTATTCATCTAATAGATTGAAGAATTTCCACTTTCCAAATTCCAATTCAACTTTTGTTTGTTTGTGTGCAGAAATGGCTATCCAGACTCTGCATTCCTTACTCTCTTGTCTGAGGCACTGGTGACTCATGGGATTGAAGGAGCAGCTGCAATCAGTCAAGATCAAGCCAAATCCTGACCTTGACAATAACACAAATCAGAAGACCACAAATACTTACTAAATTGTGTATTACTTATTTTCATATAGTTCTTTCATAGAAATGTACATTTAAAAAATGTGATCGTGAAAGACTGCTTAATTAGCCTATAGCTTAAGTATTTCAGCTAACAATAATTTGTGTTTTTGTACTTTTTGTAATCATTTTAGAGTGTCATTGTCATGTTATAATCATTGTACCTTATCAGTAATGCTCAATATAATGCTCTGTATATTCTGAATCTGTTGAGCATGCTTTTTAATAAAACAATGATCTTGTTTTAGAGATTCATTGTTACTCATCCTTCATCCGCCTAGTTAATCTCTCATCTGTTTCCTCAAATTGTCTCACTTTTTTGGGTTTTTATCTGTGGTATTAATGCTAAATCTCTGCTATGTTGAATTTGTGTATGATTTTGTTGTAAAACCATAAGGTAGGCGCATTATAATGTGTAATTGATTTTGAGTAAGCTGTAGGCTAACTAGATTTTTTTTTGCTGCCGCAATGCTACGGCATTATGGGTAATGCTAAGGCATTCCCTTGATTTTAGGGTTATTAGGTTATAGGGTGTTCTGAATAATTGCTATGTGGTTATATGGCCTTGTACAAAAAAAATACAATACTTAATATTGTATTTTGAATGCACATATGGCTCATATGTCTGTAGGCTGAATACAATTTATTCCAGAAATATAAATTTTTACATAAAAAAGTACATACATATGAATAAAATCTTCTCAATATTTCCCTTGTTCCTTCTTTCCACTTCAACATTCCTGCACGTTCAGGAATCTGAGCAACAGGGTCATATTCCCTTTCTCTCTCCTTTTCTTTGAATTTGTCCTTAGTTATAACAGAGGCTGGAGATTGACTCAGTAGCAGCTCAGCTCCGCAGACCGTCTGGACCTTCTCCGGCATGAACACAGATATTACACAGGCTGCAACCAGAAGCGACAGGGTACAGAGAGGCATATTCTCAAACAAAACACTGACTGCTAGTGACCAGGACATTTAAAGAGCTTTCTAATTTCACACTCAACTATTATGCTGAATGTAGAGTCTATCTTCAATAGAACTAAATCCCACAGGGCATTTTGAAGCCAGTGTTGAGCTCTCATCATTCCTTCTGGAATTTGGCTGAAATTGTTATTTGCATACACCCTTTCCACACATATAGGGCAGATATTTGTGTGCAAGTCGGTTTCTGACACTAATGTAAAAATTAAACCAGGTAATCGTGAGATACAATTGTGAAATTATAAAAAATAAAATAAAAACTTCAATTACGGGATATGGAGTAACAGTTATGAGACATAAAGTCAAATTTACAGGCAAACCAAAAAGTCAAAATGACCTTTTTCTAGCTCAAATTGAGCTTCCATATGTGAAATGGTGGAAGAGGCAATTTTACCAGGAGATGAGCATCCCACGGAGAATTAAACATGCAGCTCATTTTACTCAGATTCATTATCATAAAGTAATTTAGCATGTTTGATTTAAGAGATAAACATTCATAATTTAACACAGACTTGATTAAACTGGTTTTCTAAATTTGACAAGCATGTTAAAAACAGTAGGACGTTTTAGGAAAACAAATCAGAATGTGATTTCATGTTATATATTTTAATTGAATCACATTAGTACCTTTCCAAATACATTATATACACCATTTGTTTAATATTTACCGTCAATATCGAGTCACAACATATTGAACGTTATCAGTTTGTGCACTCTGGGATGTTATTTTCCCTGCATCTGTACAGACACCCACAGTCCTCTGCTTTCAGAGCAGGAAACCTGCCTTTGGCAGTATATTCTTAGTCTTTCCACTGCATTGTCTTCCTTAAAATGGCTGAGCACAGAGATCTGCTGCTCCAAGAGCAACTCAGCGGTCCTGCACCGATTCCCTGCGGACTGAGTTTCTGCATGGACTGCATCAGCAGCTGCTGGGATTACAAAGCAAGAAACTTTCTCCAAGGCCCGTAGTTGCAGGTTAATGTAATGGGATAAAGAAACTGGAGGTTATTTTTAAGATGCCTTTGGACATTGTAATTCATTTCTTTGAAAATATGCCTACAACAAGATTATTTTCAGCAAATTATTGAATGCATGGATAACTTATAGAGGTGTTTGTTGAGCTAACCTTTTAAAAATGACAAATAAGTTTTAAGCAAGTTTATTTCTAAATGATCAAAGAAAGAGATCAGACCTCAAGTTTGGCTCTTTTAAGAATGCACTACATAAATAGCAACATTTTGTACACAAAACTCAATATGCACTAGTGGTCAAAAGTTTGGTATTACACAGTAAAAAACATTGGGTTATTTGTTTAACCCAACCGTTGGGTTACACATATTGGGTCAGTATGTTGGGTTATTTTCCTAACTGGTTTTACGTAACTGTGTGTTGTTATTAGACTATATATATATAATATATATCTTTATCAAAGTGATTTTCCCCATCCAAAAATATAGGAAATGAGAACAGCTTTATTGGACATTCGGCTATATTCTATTCTATTCTATTCTATTCTATTCTATTCTATTCTATTCTATTCTATTATATGATACTATATTAAATTAAATTAACCCTCCTGTTACCCTCAAATCTACCAAAAATGTTTACCCACTGGGTCAATTTGACCCCAGCAATTTAAAACCCCACAATTAGATTTTTTCCCCATAGGTTTAAGTCAGGTACTTTATGTTTCTTTGTTGACTACTTAAATAGCCCTTTAAATAAAACACCACCAACCCCCCACCCCACCCCACCCCCATCCATTATACATCCAGAATACCTATTGCACGACTATGGACAAATGACCAAATCACTATAAAATGTCACTGATTGATCTAAAATTAAAAAATTATATATATTTTTGGTGTTTTAATAGCTTTTTATTTATTATATTATACAATATATTTCATCAAGGATAGGTTTGGGGTCAATTTGACACTCCCATTGATAGTCTCAGGATGCCTCACTGTTGGCACGACACAGGACTCATGGTAGCGTTCACCTTTTCTTCTCTGGACAATCGATTTTCCAGATGTTCTAATCAGATACATTAACTTTGCACCAGTCTTCTGCTGTCCAATTCTTGTACTTCCTGCAGAATTTCAGCCAATCTTTGATGTTTTTATTGGAGAGAAGTGGCTTCTGCCCTTCTTGACACCAGGTCGTTGTCCAAAAGTCTTGGCCTCGCTGTGTGTGCAGATGCTCTCACACCCACCTGCTGCCAATATTGAGCAGTTCTGCACTGGTGGTGACACGATTCCCTTGCTGATTCCTCAGGAGGAGAAGTTCCTGGTACTTGCTGGACACTCTGGGACATCCTAAAGTCTTCTTCACTGCAGCCAAACCTCTATTCTTGAAGCTCTTGATGATCTGGTAAATGGTTATTTCAGGTGCAAAATTCTTTGCAGCTATTTCCTTACATGTGAGGCCATTTTGACGCAAAGATGATCCTCCATCTTTCTTCGGAGGAAACCATTGCTAACAGAAGAACGTAATGATTGGAAGCACTTCTTCCTTCCTTTTATAGCAATCATGTGCTGATGATATGATTAGTAAAATGGTGTTAGCTGGTAATTTGGTGCCAAGGACAAAAACAGTGAAATTTGGGGTTTTGTGATAAAGCTTTTTGAAATTATGTAAAATGCCTCTGATCACTCTGCACAATAATCTAGAAAAATTTGAATCAACATCATAACAACTGAAGCAGCAAAAAAATTCAAATTTGGCCACAGCTGTACCCTGTCATTCAAGTGGGAAGTGGGACCATAATAATGTTCCATTTTTGGAAGGTAATTTATCTGTTAGACAACATAAGAGTCAACAATAGGAGTCTCATGCTCATCTGAGGAGATATGCTCTTATAGCTCATATGAGATATCATAATAAGGTAAAGAGGAGTTTATCGTTTATCGACTTTATCGTCTATTTCAGACACATTCTTCTTTTATCACTGTCACTTTCAAAGAACTATGACAAAATCGAATTGACTGAAAACCTTTGCTTCAATCTTCAATCAGCATGTATTTCGGTCTTTCGATGCAGGCCACAACAACTTTGCCAGGCTCCCTGGCCAGGCCCATCCAGTTTCTGCCGATGTCTTGTCTGAGCGAGTCCTTTTTATGTCAAGTGGCAGCCATTCGGTCACGGCCCGCGTCCAGCGCCCATCCGAACTTCTGGCCACATGTCCGGCCCAGCGCATCTTGGCCTGTTTGGCCTGGTTGACGGCATCCTTGACCTTGTTCGTCTTCCTTAGTAGCTCGTTGCTGATGTGGTCCGTCCTCTTGATGCCGACCATCCGCCGCTCAAGGGCGCGTTAGGTCACTGCCAGCTTCTGCCTGTCGGCTGTGGTCAGCGACCAGGTCTCGGCCACGTAGAGCATGGCCGGTAGGACGGTGCTGTTGAACAAGTCGGCGCGCAGGGGGGGCGTCTGCCGTGTTGGTGACCACCTCTGCTATGGACGCATAGTTAACCCAAGCAGCCCTCCGTCGGCGTGCCAGCTCGCGGTTGTTCTTATGCCCAGCGGTCAGCTCCTCGCCGAGGTAGACGTAGCTGTCGACCTGCTCGATCTCCTTCTGGCTGATGTAGATGTTGTTGTTGGCAGCCTGGGCTGGCCAATGCTGCCCAAAGGATCAGTCCACCCTCTTTGAGCAGCTCAGCCTCGGTTCCGTCCAGCCCTGGCGCCCAGTCTTTCTGGATGTTCTGGATTGCATGCCTGACCTCACTGGTCAACACTGACGGGATGGCTGGTATGGCGTCGTCCTGCATTTCGGGCGGGTCGACTGGTAAGTCTTGCTGGCGAACAGGTCCGTATAGAACCCAAAAAACCCCCCAAAAACTTTGCTAAGAGGTAATTTTCAATTGAGAAAGAGCATAAAGAGAGAGCTCATAAAGCACAAAGAGAAATGGTTTATAAGGCTTCTGTGGAAGCTTTCATACATTTGCTCCTCCCCTATATTATGTTTTCCCCACCCCCACGGTACAAAATATCAAAGTTCTTGCAAGAATTATGTTTTCCCTTCCCTGGAAATGTATAATTGGCACTGGAAATACCTAATTTCTTGTGAGAATTATGATTCCCCCCTCCACTATATCGTGTGAACTATCAGTGGTTCTCGCAATACTTCAAGTAAAAATCTCAATTTATAATGACCTCAATATCATCCAAAATAAATGTGGGATTTGTGCCTAATCACCAATGTGTGAACAACAAAAAAAATTATATTTCTTATATGTTTTATACGGTTTTATACAGCAAAATGAGCCTGGGGTCAAATTGACCCCAAAGAACACCGATGCTACAAAAGTACGTACAGAACATTGAAAACCTATCATCATGTTAATTTTATGTTTACCCAGTCTTTAAATATGAAGCAAAATTTTTTTTTTTTAAGTTTGTATTTAGAGACGTTAAACACTGAATGGGGTCAAATCGAGGGTTAAATTAAAATACAGTATGTGAGCATGAATTTAATGAGAAAACACATTAGGCAGGCAGAACGCAAGTACGACGCGATGACGTCATGAATATGCTAATTAGTGTATGACGTAATCTAGCGACTTTTAGGGAAGGCGTTAGCTAGTTTCCTTTGAAAATAGTTGGCAACACTGGACCCACCCATCACTACAGTACAGAGAAGCAAATGGATCGTATAATTACATGTTTTTAAATAAACACTGACAAAAAACTATAAAAGTTTTAGGGATGGACGATATGATTGCTATATTTAACATTGATAGAAGTGATCACCCGGACTCATACCTATGTAGGCTATTTATATAAAGCCTTCACAGGGAAATTTGCTTTTTGTATTTTCCCGGTGTTGAAATATAGGCTCATATAAATGTCAGGAAACACGATTCCTGGCTGCATCCATGATAACTCTTTGGTAAGTTGTAAGGAACTCTATATGGAGTCCAACCTTTAGTTTAAACTGATAATCGTATGTTTTACCCGCGTTTTCGCAGTTTCCCCAATTAAATCCAGTCATGCAGCCGCTTTTCGGCGGGAAAGTGACGTCAATGCATACCCTCTATACACTGAAAAAAAAGGAAAGCAGCTTTACTGAGAATACTAAAAAAATACACGTACAATCTACTTAATACATTTATGTTTGAGATGCAAACATAATTACATTGCATAAACTCCAAATGAAATTCAACACAGTCATCAAAAACTGATATGATCATGTTGCAATAAAATGTTCAAATCAATTCAGACTCAATTTACCATCAAACAGATGGTGTTCACTCAAAATGATTTTACTGCTGTTCCATTTACTTAATTAAAATGAGCTAATACAACACAATTGTGTTGGCACTTAATTTCATCATGTATAATTAACCTAATTCAGTTGTTGCAACATGTAAATATTGCATCAGTGTATTTCTGAAACTGCATTAAAAAAGAGAGGTACATGTTTGTTTCAGCTTATTCTATTTTATTTTATTTTATTTTATAATTTTTATATGATACAAACAAGACGATTTGGCTTCCATGCGGTCTCAATCTGAATATTTAGCATAATATTTACCTATAGGGAAGGGGTGTCTTATTTTGGAAAAATTGTTTTGGCATGTGGTATAGATGAAAACTCTTTTTTTTTTTTTTTGTAAACTTGTCTTTCAAAGATGATCATGGAGAAATGGCCTTTAAAACCCTTTCTGACATCATGCCATCATCGCCATACCTCACAAATGGAAAAATGGTGTGTCCAACATATGCTGAAATGAAGCAGCTTAAATGACATTTAGCCTGTAAGTAAAAGCAACACTATCAAATTAACTTTGATAAATTACACTGCTCTGCGGCTCATGTTCATCCACTTCTTCTTTTCTTCAATGATTCCACGTGTTAATGGGATTGTTCATCCCAAAAAAAGAAAATTCTGTCATGATTACTCACCCTCATGTCGTTCCAAACCTGTAAGATTTTCGCTTATCTTCGGAACACAAAAGAAGATCATTTAGATGAAATCTGAGAGCTTTCTGTCCCTCCATTGACAGCTACGCAACTGCCACTTTCAAGCCCCAGAAAGGGAGTAAAGACATCATTAAAGTAATCAATGTGACTCCAGTGGTTTAACCTCAATTTTATGAACTGATGTGAGTGCTTTGTGCAAAAAAACATAATTGTTGCGTTCACACTCGTCGTCTGCTCTCTTTAACAACGTCGAGGTGCTCTCATGAACATGCGTTTGAGTTTACTCATTTGTAAATAAAGTGATAAATTATGGTTAAGGGATAGAATATACTCATGTCGCTTTATAAAATTGAGGTTGAACCACTGAAGTAACATGTATTGTATGTATACATGTAATGATGTCTTTGCTACCTTTCTGGGGCTTAAAAGTGATAGTTGCATCGCTGTCTATGGAGGGACAGAAATCTCTGACTTATCAAAAAGATCTTCTTTGTGTTCCGAAGATGAACGAAAGTCTTACAGGTTTGGAGCGACATGAGGTTGAGTAATTAATGAAAGAATTTACATTTTTGGGTGAACTAACCCTTTAACAGCAGGTGTAATGACTAATTAGAGTGACCATAATTTAATTCAATACAGCACTGATTTGATGTAACTTTTTCATAATTTAACACTGTTGATGTTGTCCCAACTGAACTTTATTTATTCTTTTAAGGTTGGAACTAACATGGTGCATTACCTGTGAACAGTGAGACAAGCCCGGATCCACGTGACTTGATGCTTGGGGACAAAGAGAACTCGCAAGTTTTTATCATATTCAGTGTGGAAGCAGTTGAACAGAAGACTTTATTTCAAGCAATCGATGCGTTTCAAAAATGTTTTACATCTATGACATAAACCATTTCAAGACTTCTGCACCCATTTTGGGAGTTTTTGTAGCATGCAAACTTTAATATATCCGGAGGAGTTCCTGCCTCATTAAGAACTTTGATCATCATCATCATTAGGTCCAGTAGTCAACATATGTATTTGTAGTTTTATAAGGTATGTTTACAACAACACATCAATGCATTCAGTGTACAGTGAAGACCTTTTAATAAAGTTGTGATTAGGATTTAATGTTATTAATTTGTGTACTCTGTCTATATTTGTATAGGTTATTGAATGAAATGTAAGTTATTAATGTGTAGTTTTACATTTAGTGTTCATTTTGAATTTGTGTGTGCTGTACGTATATATATTTTTGTACTCAAGGATTTGAATGTGTACTGTTCGTACATATTCGCATAGGTTTTGAATTTATTGTGTTGTGTACACTTGTGTATTTTTAATTTATGTTACGTATGTATGTGATACATATACAATTATGTATATTTACATTAAATGCTAAACTCCCCAATATATAGTTTGTAATTTAAAAATATATTTGTTGAAACATATGTATTGTTTTATAGAAATAAACAAACTGTATTTGAAAACAATGTGTATTTTATTTATTAAAATAAGGTCATAAATAAAAATAAATATCTAACTCAACTGTTGGGTTATTTTTAACCCAACTGGAGTTTAACCCAATGCATGCACTGTTCTTTTAAACTTTTATTCATAAAAAAAATGTATTCAGCACAACTGTTTTCAACATCAACATGCATTTCTTGAGCAGCAAAAACACTGTGACTGTAAAGTGACACTGAAGACTGGAGTAATTACGCTGAAAATTCAACTTTAGCATCATAGGAAAAAATTACATTTTAAAATATATTCAAATAGAAAGTTATTATATTATATATTTTATTATTATTATATTATTTTATTATAAAGTAATATTACTGTTTTACTGTATTTTTGATCAAATAAATGCAGCCTTGATGAGTAACAGAGACTTCTTTCATAAACATTACATAAGTGTTTCTCACTAAGACTTATGCTTAACATTTTTATTTAAATCTTTATTTATTTAAAAAATATATATATATATATACAATCTCATTATGCTCTTCAAGAAGTTGGCTGAGCTGCAATGTGCAGAGCTTTAATCTAGACAGTGACAACTTTGAAGAAGCTCAAATATAAGATAGCTTTGATTTTTTTTTTTTTTTATCATACTTTCTTCTAATACATTTGGATTATTTTACAGTTTTAATGTCTTTACTATTAATTTAAAATGTGTAAAAAAAATAATAATTAGTAGGCGTGTCCAAACTTTTGGCTAGTAGTGTATTTTCTCAAGGAAAAACAATGAAAAAATACTTTGTTGACAGGGTTGATATGCCCATACCTGTCCAACAGGTTACTACTCAAACACACCAGCTTCTTTTTCTCTCTTTTTCACCCTCACATGCTCAGTGCGGAACATGATATGTAGAGAGAGAGAGAGAGAGCGAACACTGAATGTAAAACAGACAATTATTCGTTCAGATAAGCGTATGAAATGGCAGAGGAGTGTTTCAAACAACTTGATCCATTCAACTGTCCCATCTGTCTGGATGCACTCCAGGATCCGGTGACGATTCCCTGCGGACACAACTACTGCATGGGCTGTGTTAAAGACTACTGGGATAAAAAGGGTGGCAAAGACGTTGGTTACAGTTGCCCTCAGTGCAGGAAGACCTTCTCACCACAGCCTGTTCTCAACAAAAACACCATGTTTGCAGAAGTGGTGGAGCGGTTTAAAAACACAGGACTTCAGGATTCTCAACCCACACATTACGGACCTGGATATACGGGGAGAGAAATCTGCACTGCCAAAAAACCCAAACCTTTGAAGATGTATCCAGAAAGCGAGGATTCATCCTGTAAGATTCACCTAAGATATCATAACAACGACTATCCCAGAGAAAAGCACACAGTGATTGTTGTAAGTGGGGAACCTAAAGGAAATATTTGCTCAGGGCACAACAGACCATTGGGAGACCAACAGTTCATCTGCCCCCGGTGTCTTGATGAAGTCCACCAAGGACATAAAGTGTTTTCAGTGGCACCTGAGAAGACAAAAACGCCGGAGCACAAGACGACTCTGGTGAAACGTGAGCTCAGGAGTAAAGACAAAACAACTGGACATGGTAGGAGACCATCTCATAAGAGGGTTCACGGCACTGAGCGTAGACATGGGCATCGGAGCGGACATACCCGGGGCTCACACGCTAAAAGAGGGCATGAAACACACAGACATAAAAGTAGTGGACACAGAGGTAATTCACATGGGCACAGTCATGGTGCTGGACATAGAAAGAAAAGACTGGGAATCATGGTCATGACAGAAACTGGCACTAGAAGAACCACTGCGGAAAACATTAGAGCGCTTTGAAGAGCCTTGAGTTTGACCGCAGAGTTGCGGATGCCATGTTTTCTAGAGGAATGTCGCTTTACTAGATTCATGCGTCGACTGAAATCTCAAGCATCATGTTTCTTTTTGATTGACACATATCCATTTCTGGATACATTTAACGTTCATTCTATTAGTATTAATGAACATGGTTGTTTGCTGATATTCTTAATCCAATGTTGGGTGTATAACCAATAGTTGAACAGCAAGAAAAACTTGCGACACCTAAAATAACTTGTACACTTGGATTACATCTCATTACATCTTGAAGACTTCATATTAGATAAGAAGTTTTCTGAATGTTATATCAGATTCATTATCAAGGATTTTTTAAAAAGGTTTATTAACATTGCTCTCACGTTAACAATCAATTTCTAGCCAAATATTTTCGACTTATTATATTTAGTAAGGAAATTCCCATTGCCTTTCCTGGCCTGAAAATCACAATTTTAAAATATTTCGATTTCGCAATTATAAAATAGTTTTAGGAATGAAATGTACTGTTTGTGCTACACTTCAAATAATAATAAAAATTGTGTTTATCAGTATATTTGTCGTTTTACCGTAAGAATGTTACATTTTCACTCAACATCCTTTTACATTAGAAGGAATGATATTTATTCTTGTTTTATGAGTAATTAACCAAATGTACTTGGTTTAAAACAAACAAAATACATTTACAATGGGGGGTGAGAGAAATAAACTTGTTTTACATTTAAATGAAGTTAACTTTTTCTCACCTCATCAACAAACAGGCAAATAGTTTTAATATCAGCTTTAAACAAACCTCAGTAGTTTTTGTAAAGTAAATGTGTCTTAAGAATGTTTAGATATGTATAGTGAAAAGCAAGTGTTTTCCCCCCTAAACAAGTCATGTCACACTGGAAAACTGAAATGCAAGTAACTACCCATTGAGAACTTTTTGTGTATTCTGTGTATAGTTTTGTGAATGATAGAACACTGGGTTGGAAAAAAGCATTTGGAAAGGTCAAGTTCAGATCAGATTGAAATAAAATTCCCTAAATAATGTGTATTGCTCTAGTCTAAACAGATGTATTGTATTGATATCCGCAGCATGTTCAATAACGACTCTGTAAACACCTCCTTTAGTTATGCTCTTTAATTAGTCCTGGAAAACATGTAAGGCAAAATGGTCACATCACACACAGAAGCGTTATGAACTCTACGGTCCTCATGACCACACGCGGTCCAACCAACCCAGAGTCGAGCACAGAAACAGCAGCACTTCAGATTCTCAAAATTAAATGGAAAAAGTTCTGATGGTTTCAAAAAACAAACAACAACAACACAAACAAAACCATGGTGCTTCTCTGACGTGTGTGGAGGGGAGGAGCCTTAATGCTGATGGTTAGGGGCGGGGTTTGAATTAAAAACCAATCATTGCACAGAAATGTAAGCTGGTGGCTCTGATTCGCTCTTTAGTCAGAAGGCCAAGCGGGAAAGCTGGAACTGTAATTTACAGATTGCAAATGGAGCCTTTCATTACTCGAGATCTCCATGACACTTTGTTCGCGCAAATATGCATCCAAACATACATAAAAAGTGCATCAAGACATTGTGATGTGTGCAGCGTACATTTGCGAGACAAAGATAGATCTGTTACGCTGAGCATGTGTGGGAAACGGTCCACAATGACTCACTGTTTCTTGTATGTGCCAGACAAAGAGAAGGCAAATACATCTGCTATATAAATTTAGGCCTAAAAGCGTTTCAAAGCTTCATTTCATTACTGATCTTATAAATGCATAAATTAACGAATACATTTCACTGTAGGCACACCAAAACTGCACTGCGTTTGTGTATCTAATATTGTAAATAATAGACATTATACGATTCAGCGCTGGTTAAGGCTGCATTTGTAGCAGGAATTCTGCACTCTGTAAACCTGAGGGGTGTTTCCTGTTCTGGGAAAACTATTGGAGTGAGAGACCGAGGAAGGAAGCAGCTTGGCTCGATCCGAGCCTCTCTCTGGCTCCCAGTCGCACAATTCCAGATCCACGAGAGACACTCGCACCTGCAGCTGAGCTCATTGTGGAGCTGTGCGCCGCTCCAAAAGAAGGAAGAGGAATAATTCTCCAAACCATCATCCTATAATAATAATTGTCCAAACCTTGAGAGATTTAAAGCGAGCATTTCCAGCCCAGATGTCACTGTTGTTGGGTGTGTGCTATGAGCGGACCCAGCGGTGCGTAATGTTAGCCAACACAGACAGATCCAGGGACAAAACCGAATCAACAGCCGCTCTGATGTCATAAGCAGCCGAGATCAATTCCAGAACCGGAATGTCGCTGCTAGATCATCTGGGAATGAAAACAGCGGGATTCGCATGTGAACTGGGCTTTAGGACTGTTATGTAAAAAGAATAATTCAACCAAAAAGTCATTTTTTACTCACCCTCATGTCGTACTTTGAAGAACATTACATTTTGGTTACCATTGATTTCCATTGTTTGAATACAAAAAAAAAAAAAACACTTTTCTCAAAATATCTTCTTTTATGCTCCAAAGACATACAGGTTTAGAATGATATGAGGGTGAGTAATGACAGAATTGTAATTTTGGGTGAACCATCTGTTTAATATCACATTCATTAAGAAACAAAAAAGCGAAAGGCCTGAAACAGCTTGGAAAACTACACTGACATTAATCACTCGTTCGTTCTGACTGCTGCTGGATCTTTTTGTTGGGTTACCTCTGGTCATAGGTTATCAAATATTACCCATGAACACCCACATGATACACAAAAAGTGCATCCGTAAACAACAGTACACTGGGGGGCGGGGGGGGGGGGGGGGGGGTAAGATTCCAGCCCTTCAGGACAGCAGAGCTGAGACGGTGTTGGGGACGAACTAGTGTCTACGTGTGTGTATATGCATTCACGTGTAAACATGCGTGGAGGCAATCTGGTGTTGGTCTACGACTGAGGCACAGTGAGAACGAGAGGTTTTGCATGGATTCGAACGTTAGCGGAAAACAAATAAGTCAGAAATCAGTCAGCACCAATAATATTCAGGGCGCAGTCGACCACACACGACAGGAGCGAATTCAGAATCTCAAGATCTTTTACTGCGAGGTCATTTCGACAATAACCACAGACGTTTAGATTTTTTTTTGTTTTTTTATCTTTCATTCTTGTTTGTTTTTTTTCTTCTTCAGTACAGTAAGCACAGTTACAGCGAAGGTGACACCTTCACAAAAAAGTTTGGCACACTCGGTCAGGACCAACAAAATCACATGATTCATCACATTTTAGAGGAACTGCAGCAAAGCCTTTTGAACTCAAACTACTGAAATGCAGACCACAAAAACAAACAAACATACAAAAAAAAAAGAACAAAACAAAAATAAGTCAAACAAAATATAAAGAGGACGGATATTTTTCACTGAAGTGTTAGTTAGGGTCACTTGGTGCTCGGAGTCACCATCCACAGGAACACAGGAAGAGAACCAGCGGAACACAACAAGAAACTGAAAGTCAACCCCTCAGACCCGGAACTAAAAAACCGGATCGGGATTTAGTAAGTCAGAACATGGTAATTCTTCAGACAAGTATGGCAGTTCCAAGCCCATCCCAGTGCATTCTGGGCCTGAACGATTATCTGCACTCATATAGTGATTATGTAAACACGAGCATGCATCCAACAATGCAGCCTTCTGAGCATCTCCATGCATGTTCAAACACTTGTTTCTCAGTTTAAGAGGTGTATAAAGAGCGAGTGTGTTGGTGGGAGAATGAGAAGAAACAGAAGGTCTAAGTGAAGACCCGGACGGGACCCAGAGATACGGTGGATCGGGAGTGGAACCGCCATTCTCTACAAGTGCGAGCTGAGTGCAAACGATAGCAAACCAATGCAGGCCGTTCACGGGGGCCGGAATATTCAAGAGTGATGGTGAGAGTTAGAAACTGACAGAGGAGGAGAGAAAGAGACTGTTAAAATGCCAGACGGTAGCATAAGGTAGCATGAGGGAGGTAGAGAGACAGAAAGTAAGAAAGAACATCTGAATCTAAATCCGACAACAAACCTAAGGACAGACAGTCAAATACAGAAACGCACACACTCACGCACGCACACAACAAACGCACATATAAAATAGGGGATCTGGTTTTGTTTCACATAAACACTCATTGAAATGAACCAGACTCGTAGTGTGAAAAGAAAGAGTGTTCAGCAGGTGTCTTGAGTACTTGAATGATAGCACTGCAATGCATATAAATCCCCAGCGGAGGCAGTAGATTACTGCTATCTGAGTAACGGGGAGAGGGAGGAGCCAGAGGCTTTGATTGACATGTCTAAGAGAGGGAGTTGCCACATTCCAAAATGCATTAAAATAAAACCACTATAAAAAAAAGCTGCTGTGGAGATGTGAGTGGTTGTATGTTTGTGACCGTCTGGGATGTGGGGGTGAAACCTAACTGTCATCTCTAACTAGCCTAACTGCTGTTGCTATGCCAACCACCAGGACGAAAAGGGTAAGAGAACAGGGAGAGAGAAAGCGTAGTTGGAAGAACCAGAGCGGAGATCATATTTAAATGCGAGGTGCAGGTCAGCGAGATCACGTGGTAAGCTGTCACGGGAACGAGGGGCGGAAAGCGTCAGGATCCTGAGGAATCCTGGAGGAGGTTCTGGAATGAAAGGCCACTCCTGTCTTTATGCGTCCACATCTGATACAAGAGAAACGATGGGAAAAGGGCTGGGAGAATGTTCTCTATAATTGGTCCTGTTTGCCAAGCTAGACTCATTAAAAGCCTGGCACTTGCCCCGTTTTAATGACATGGCACATTGATCAGCTGAAGCCTAAGACAACCTTGTTAGTTTTTGGGATAATGTTGGCGAGGTGTTTGAGAATTTAGTACACATGCGTGTGCATGAAAGAGACTTGTTGTCCCTCTCGGCCAATCAGAAACCACCGACTCCTCCAGGGGGCGGAGCTTGAGTGCATGTCAGTGAGTCTGGTCCAAAACAACATAAACAATGGGAGTGTAGGTGGGTGCTCTTGTTTTGTGTGCCAAGGTGGGCAGGAAAAAAGTTCTTTCACTATTGATGATGCACGACAAATCAAACAAACTTCAGAACAGAAACGAAAAGAGAACGGAAAACCCAGTCTTACAGCGGATACACAAACACACAGAGGGGTGTAGAGAGCGAAAAAGGTGGTTTTTGGTTTGCGTCTAAAAAGTTAACTAATATTTCGGTGGAATACAATAATTTTATAGTGCATTAGTTTGGCAGGAATATTGTTAGAGGATATGGTAGTACAATTTTAAAGGGTGCAGAATAAGGTTATTTTGTTATATAATTAAAGACATTGGTTGAGTAAACACTGTGGTGAGATTTATAAAAAGGATAATACTGCCCTAACACGCCTCGGTGGCGTGCAGTCATAAGAAAGAGTTAGAAAGGATGCAGCAAAACTGTGAATAAATACTACCGGGTTACAACAGAACAATAAAGTGGTGTGTTCCCTTGGTGTACAGTGTGTGTGTGTGTGTGTGTGTGTTTGCATGCATAAGTGGTCTGTGAATTCTGTTGATTGAATGATTGCAGAAATGCAGATCTGATCTAATGTTAAGAATCACCTGGGCTTAAGCTAATTATACTTTACACCCCTCCATTCTCACACACACACACATTTATAACACACGCATACATACACACTTACACACACTCAGACCACTCCCAAACCGCTGACACAGACACAAAGCACATCCACAATGTTTCTCTCCCCTCAGTTCTCCTCTTTCTTGGCTTCTTCCTTCTTTTCTTCTGGTTTCTTGTCATCCTTCTTGGTCTCTTCCTTCTTCTTCTCCTCCTTTTTCTCCTCCTTCTTGGACTCGTCCTTCTTCTTGTCTTCTTTCTTCTTGTCGTCCTTTTTCTTGTCGTCTTTCTTCTTCTCCTCATCTTTCTTGGCCTCCTCTTTCTTCTCCTCTTCCTTCATGGGCTCGGTGGTGAGGATGATTTTACCGATGTTGTGCCTCTCTTGCATCCTACGCATGGCATCACCGACCTGAGTGAGAGAGAGAGAGAGAGAGAGAGAGAGAGAGAGAGAGAGAGAGAGAGAGAGAGAGAGAGAGAGAGAGAGAGAGAGAGAGAGAGAGAGAGAGAGAGAGAGAGAGAGAGAGAGAGAGAGAGAGAGAGAGAGAGAGACTGGTGAGGGTGTGGATGAGGAACGGCAGAGAGAGCAGCTTGACAGGCCATCTGCTGTGGTAAGAATATCTAACAAGCTGTTGACAGTTGATCTAATACTGAACTTCACGCGCACACAAACACTATTTATGAGATTTTATGTGTTCAATGTATTGGTTGCTTACTCTATTACTCTAGCGAGTAAGGTGGCTGATGACCTATAGACACAAGCCATAAGATTTACATTATTGTCAACTGCCTTGCTGGCACTTTCATCCTAAAAGAGCATTTTATTATCAATGGGCATTGGACAAAACGCCAATTTTGATTTCATGGACTTTATATGATGTTTATTAATATTATATATACACACACACTTTTATGTTAGGTACAATTAATCATTATTAATTAATATACACACACACTTTATTTAATATTAAAAAATTTAAGTTTAATGACACATTTTTCACTTGTCATTTATGGGTGAAAAATGAAAACAACTGTTATTCAGCCAAGCACCAAAATGGGCCAATAACGGACAATATATCGGTCCATCACTAGAAATGTTGATAAAGTACAACTGAAAATGAATTACTTTTCTTCTTCGAGTATTGATCAACGTACATCAGCTATTCTCTGGTCAGTTCACCAGTCTCCTTCTCTGTTTTTCCCCCAGGTCACCTCTCCTTTACCACTCTACCTAACAACCAGCGCCACGGCAACAGCGAGCCATCTCCTAGCAACGAGGAAATGCAACCTGGCCCTGACGATTGACTCGGACAGATTGAGGAAAGAGAATGAGAGAGGAAATGAGAGTGAAGGACAGGGAGAATGAGTTACCAACAAACATGGAGCGCTTAAAACAGCGCTTCTCTCACCCATGAACTGAAATCATGTTGAAATATGCGTTTCACTTGAATGTGAAAGCACTTCATAATTCTTTTTTTGAATTTTCTATAACACCAAAGTCTGACGAGGCTAATAAAAGCCCGGATCGTCAAAAAAGCATCAGCTCGCATTCACAGTTACTTACTGTAAGCAGGAAGAGACGTCTCCATAGCAACAGGGGAGATAAGAAAGGAGAAGAAATAATAGGGAAAGATGGATGAAAGAACGAGTGAGGGACAAAGCAAATACGCTTGATCAAAGAGTGGAAGGAGTACATGGGTGGTGGTTGAGGAAGATCATGAAAGAACACCCACGCATATATATCTCTGCATATATCTGCTCAAGGAGGAATCTCAATGGATTCCAACATCCTGCCATAAATACACTCCCAAAGGAGTTCTTTTTCCCCCCCAAAGAACTCAGAACACACAGATCAGTTAAAATGACCGCCATTAGACGCTCATTCATTCATTCACCTGCTCTAGGTGGTAGGTGGAGTCAATTCGGGGCTTGATCTTGCCCTGTTTGTACAGGTCCATAATGACCGCCATGGCCTGAGCAATGAGCTCACTCTCAGAGTCCAGGTAGCCCAGGTGAAACCCGCAGACCGAGCGGTTCCCTTGGATCAGACTCAGGGTGTGAACGGAGAACTGCTGGTACCAGGTCTTAGCCACTGCAAACAGGTTCTTCTTCTGGCCCGCCAACATGTTAGCGGCACCTGCAGGGTCCAAACACAAACATCAGGTTGACATAGAAAACATCAATCCATTAGGATCATGGGTTTGGGTCTATTTTCAGTTTCAGCTTGATTTTGGCAAGATATTATTATAATTTAGGGGATGACCGAACTGTTTTGACAACACTTTGTATTACGGTGATAGAACATCAAAAAAGTTTTGGTTTTTAATAAACGCAGCCTTGGTGAGCAGAAGAGACTTTCAAAAACAAAATCTTACCGGCCCCAAACTTTTGAATGGTAGTGTAGGTTTTTTTTTAGCTGGACAACAAATGGATAATGGTTTTATATATTAAAATAGCACGTGTAAACCCCATAATGGATAATCGGTGAAATAGATACGAAAATGTATATAATCTCAACTTTTGAACTGAGACAAACGATAATATTATTCATTACAAATATGTTTCTTGCTAAAGTATAAAAAATAAAATAACGTAAAACAGTCAAACGTAAAGCAGTTATAAACTGTTTCACAAAACTGTTTCTCTACCAGTAAATACATTTCTACCATCATACCACCCATCCCTTTGTCCTAGCATGTAAAAATGTCTTTGCATGTGCAAGCCGTTTGAACTGTAAGCATGTTCCCCGAGCATGAATAGGTATTTGTAGGAGTTTTCTGCGTGTAAAATGTGTGTGTGTGGTTGACCGGGGTGAATTACTGCTTAATGACTCCCACAGTGAGCGTTCTTCATTTACAGAGGAATGACATGCCTCTCTAGCCCTCCTTCTCACTCTCTTTCTCTTTTCCAACACTGCACTCTTTGACCCGTCTTCATTCGCTCACTGTCCGCACATCCTCTCGCGTCGCTTCTCATGTCTGTCACTCCCTCACTTGTTTTCTCCCTCTTGTTTCAGTGTTTCTCCACACGATTTTCCTCTTCATTTCGTACATGTCCTCTCTTTCGTTTTCTAACAGTCTAACCATCACTCTTTCGGTTCACTTCAAAGGTGGCTTATTAGCATGAAATAAGATAAGAAAGCCACATATTGGGGAGACACAGGATATCAAAGTAAATTACACTCTATAGTGCCATTAGAGAAGGGGAAATGTACACAAAACAAATGACAACCCACTCTGTTTGTCTCTCTTTCTCACACACACATTGACACAAAGCGAGCTCTGAGTTGGCCTGTGATTTGGACCTGACCCAGTCTGTTACATTCGGACACATTCTGGGTTCTGTGTCAGATAGAGGAGCCATTGTTCTGATAAGGCAGGATAAAGGAAGAGAGTGAGTGAGAAAAAGAGACAGAGGGACAAAGACAGTTGGGTGGGACTACAGGGCGCCATGTTTTTTAAAGGGTCTTGTTCCAGGTATTGTGTTTCTGAAGTTGATTTACTGTAATACGTCACTGTCAAGCAGGCCCGGTTTTCTTGGTAGCTATAGAAGAGTGGGCAAATACCCCATTTTATATTACAGCTCTTCATGATATGAGAGTTTTTAATCTTTTCACTTAAAATAAAATGCTACCATTTTCACTTTTCTACTGTCCAGTCAAGACAAGTCACCTTCATTTATATAGCACTTTTAACAATATAGATTGTTTCAAAGCAGCTTTACAGTGATAATAGGAAGCTTTGGCTGTACAGCAGCTCTAGAATAAAGTTATCGTCCAGCTAAAGTTAGTTTTGATTGATTCACTTCCGTTGCAAAGATCATTAGTTATTAACTTAGGGGCCGCTTACACGACAGCGTTCTAACAGAAAACCCTTAACGTGCTCCGGCCCGCTCATTCGCACAACAACAGTGCCTGGTGGCTCGAGAACGCAAACCTTGAAATAGGTTCCAAGGTGCAAGTGTTGAAAATTTTCAAAAAACATTATCATCTCTGCATAAACTTCAAAAACACAAATCTGTGAAGACGCTGACGGCGTGCACATGCCTATTACGTGTTAAGTCTATAGTTATGCGCGTTTGAATATATATGTGCGCAGGCGTGTAGTCTTTCTTTATAAATTGACAACAAATTACTTGTCTGGCCTTAACTCATAATACAGAATTTATTGTCGCTTCTGCATATCCATGTTTAATCTGTTTAAATTACTAGTCATCCAGTTTTTTATATCAGCTATGCATTCCGTTAATTTTGTGAATTGGTAAGTTTCGTCAGGGCGTGAAGAAATATAGAGCTGAGTATCATCAGCATAACAGTGAAAACTAATGCCATGCTTCCTAATGATATCTCCTAAGGGTAACATGTACAGAGTGAACAGCAACTGTCTAGGGCTGCAACAAACGATTATTTTGATAATCGATTAATCTAACGATTATTAGAACGATTAATCGACTAATCATCGATTATTTCACCGACTAATCAGTAAGTTTGGAACGATTATTCAGCTTTTTCAATTAGTTAAAACACTGAGTTATACATATTCTAACTATAATATAAAAAAAAGAAAATCACTTCAGCTTTTGAAATGGTTGTTTTAATGAACTTTGAGCCAACTAAACAGGTCATTCTCTTTAAGTTTTCAGATTTCTGTCCAACTCAAAAATCACACACAAATGCTCTCAAAGCATTGTTTAAAAATTCTGTTCTCTTTCAATTGAAAAAAATAATTTTGAAAAAAAAAAAAACAGCTGCATTACAGACAAACTTAATCTGCAAACAATTATTATAAGCATAAAATAAAAATTGACATGACAATTGAGCTGAGCTGACATTCTCATTCACCTTTTAATTTACAGTATGAAAAAGTAACTGACATGATATTCTTCATAACATCTCCTTTTGTAAGTCTTCATGAATATGGAACAAAATACAGGCAAGTGATAAGACTGTAATATCTAATAGTGTTACAATAATAAAAACAACCCTGACTCCTAAGCTCGATCAAGCTTTATTGCATGTATTGCATACGACAGCATTCTTGGTTTGAAGTTTTGTGCAACTTTCACACACCTTGCTAGTTCAGATTCGTTTGCACTGTGTCATAATTCACGCTGTGTTTTCTTCTTCTGCAACAGCATTTGTAACAGCTGCAATACACTCTAGCGCTACAGCGCCGTAGCGGTCAAATCGCGATATTGCAGGCCCTTACATTAGGTCACGTGAGATCAAACGACTACTCGACAACAAAATTGGTCGACAATTTTTTTATTGTCAATGTCGACTAATCGTTTCAGCCCTACAACTGTCCAGTGACAATTTGTAAAGAAAATGCCACGGAAGCCTACTGTAACGAACGCAACTGTTCACTTCCTCTGCGCTACTTTTACATTGTTTTTCAATGTAAAGATGCACTTGACGGACGTGTTTGACCATTGCACTCGAGACTCGCATCCATACTTTTGCAGCTTCATGTGCGTGACGTGGGGTTCTAAAAATGCAGTACTCAAGTTAAAAAAGTTCAACTTTGTAAAGGGGTGGTATAATGCCCCTTTTCACAAGATGTAAAATAAGTCTCTGATGTCCCCGGAGTGTGCATGTGAACTTTTAGCTCAAAATACCCCACAGATTATTTTTTACAGCATGTTAAAACTGTCCCTTTTTAAGGTTGAGCAAAAACTTTCGTTTCATTTTGTGTCCCTTTAAATGCAAATGAGCTGCTGCTCCCAGCACAGAGGGCGGAGCTTCAAGAGCTTGTGTATGTTGGCAGCTCCGAGAGACTCAAGAAGTGACATGTAGAATGCAACAGGACGTTTCTGAATGGTTAGTTGATGAATTTGTTGCTGATGTGGAGTTAACCATCTTCAAGTCTTTGATTAGTATATTCTGTCATGATAATCTATAAAATCGCTTGTGTGGGAACTGTTGCAAGATGCCTACAGAGCTATTGCATTTGTGTTACGTACTGTATTGCATGTGAAAAGACGGATGCATAATCAACCACCCCTTTAAATAAATGTTTCTCTATACCTGCACTGACATGCTTCTCGAGTTTTCAACAGCAAAACGGGCTCTGTGAATCTGTGTGAATGGCCCCTGATTGAAAGATAAACAGCTCATCCATATTTCAGTGTCATTTAAGGAGACAGTTTGCCTTGTACATTCAGTTGAACAACATTAACAAAGCCAAAAAGGGCAAGGCTACAACTAAACTATGCATTTATACACTTACATTATGTTCTTGCTCCGTCCATGCAATAAATGCACGTTCTTAAATGAGCATGGTTTCCTAGCGTATTTCAACTGATCAATGTATGACCCATTTAAGTGGCTGCCAAATGACACTTTTAAAATCAGTCAGAACTATAAAAATGTATATTCATATTTACAAGAAAATATGAAGATACATACATATTTTTGCTTGTGTGATTGTCAGCCTCTGCTTTTCCGCTACAGACTGAAGCGTCTTGTGAGTGTATAACACGCCACACTGTTACTTTCAGCAAATAAAAGAAAAATACTGCACTTTTCTGGTGTTATTTTTTGATTGGTTGAGTATTCATTAAACTTCTGAACACATAGCCCGCCTCAGATTGCTTTTAATCAAGGCCCAAATCGTAAAAAAAAAAACAAAAAAAAACATTTTACACTAGCCTGGATGCCAGCCGAACTTAGCCCCGCCCACAACATTTGAGGTTGGGAAGTTCGGTCTGGACTTGATCCGTTGTGGAGCAACTATGCTCGAACCAGAGCTGTTTGGACCAATCAAATTGTCAGGGCGGGCTTTATACGATGATGGACAGATGATCAGCAGTAATGTAATCATCCATGTCACCAAAGAGTCACACGTAAGATTTGTTTGCTGTATTGTCGAGTTCTAATCCTAAACGGAGAACTTGTTCGTATATGCATTCACCTTTACTAATCACAGCATCAGACTCATATTCTGACTAGAATCTGAGTATGATGACGTCAGGCTAGATTAACACTATCTGTGCCAAATTGTTTATTGCGTGGGCGTGGCAGACTTTCGGGTGGGCTCAGCACACCCCTGCCCCGCTGTCAAGCCATTCAGACATGTCTACTATAGTTTTTTTCCAACTTAACCAGTAAAACCTTAGATTAGACATTACTTTAACTGTAGTATTTGGTCGAAGTGATGAAAACTTATAAACATGTGGAATGTACACAAGCTGATATTCAGAGTGTCCCTCGTGGCTTACCGTAGCTGATGAGCTTCCCCATTGGCTTCAGTAGGTTGTAGCCCTTATGGGTGTCAGAGCCTCCCAGAGGATCCAGAACAATATCCAGCCCTGAAACACACAGGCAGAAAGACAGATGCTGAATTACCAAATTAATTCTCCTCCTTCATTTACCATATTTATAAGTACTGCATCTAGAAGTCAAATTCAGACTGCATGTTTTCAGTTAACACATTTTTGTGTGAATTGTGAGAGAATATTGTGTAAATTAAATGTTAATTGGCAGTCATAAACAAGATATACAGCATGTAGCAAAAATATACACTACTGTAAAAAAAAGTTGGTTTGGGGTCAGTAATATTTTTTGAAAGAAATGTATACTTTTATAAAGCAAGGGTGCATTAAATTTATCATAAGTTACAGTAAAGACTATTTTAAATAAAAGCTGTTCTTTTGAACTTCTCAAAGAATCCTGATGAATATGTTTTGTGTTTCTACAAAAATATTAAGCAGCACAACTGGTTTCAATATCAATACTGTTTTCAGTATTTCTATTCATCCAAGAATCCTATAAATGTTTTTTTAGTTAATTTGATATTTTTAGCAACGCATGTTGACAATGTCTTACCATGCCAACGGTCTAACAGCTAAAGAACAACACTCTCAGAAAAATACTTTCTGCTTTGTATCTCATCCAAGTCTTTTTTTTTCTCCTTTATTTGAAGTGTGATGGCACAGGTGTTGAGTTTTTATTTATCCCATTTCAGAATCTGTCTTATACTGCAGATGGCCTTGTCTTAGCAGTTCAATTTTAGCACATCAGTGTATAGCTGAACACAAAAACAGTTATTTTATGGGTTAACATTGCTCTAATCTTGACCGGAGTGGAATGCCATCAATGTGATAATGTTTCTAAATTTCTAAGATTGCTATGGTCAGAGGAGTAGCCTACATCAATCAAATTTCATCGGGGAAATAATTAAACAAAAAGAAAGGAATTTGTTTTGTCCATTTCTCTGATAAGATAAAAAGAGTATACAACATTTTATCAGACTGCGTGTTAGGAGTTACACCTGACTAAACAAACACAAAAACTCAATATACACATCAGATACACAACCAAAAACACAAATGTGGAAGGCAGATTAGACAGATGGACTCCAAGGTTAAATATACAAAAACGGTCCGTTAACAGCAATTCAAAGCAGAAAAATACATTGTAGACTTCTTAGCGGAGACTTTACAGGCTGTCCATTCTGTCTTTGATTGCAGTATATATTTACTAGGCTATTTGCACACGTAAAAAATAAATAAAAAAATTCAGGATTCTTTGATGAATAGGAAGTTCTAAAGATCAGCATTTATTTAAAATAGAAATCTTTTGTAACTTTATAAATGTCTTTACTGTCACTTTCGATCAATTTAAGGTGTCAAACTTTTGCACGGTAGTGGTGTCTGTGCTTACCTTTGGGGCTTATTTTACGGATCTCCTCTACGTAATCACGTGTCCGGTAGTCGATGGGGTGCGTGACTCCACCCTGGCTGATGACCTCGTGCTTGCTGGCTGAGGCGGTGCCAAACACTGTGACATCGTTCACCGTTTTACACAATTGAGTGGCAGCGATGCCTACTCCACCTTAGAGAGGGAACAAAACAAGAACTCTCAACACAAAGTATTTTCAGCATTTTCCATCTCAAAACAAAAGCAGAACCATGTAAGCAAAGGGTACAAGAGGACAAAACTCAATGCAGCCATTTGACCTTAAAGATGAACAGCCACCCACTCATGTACAAACATTCGGGCCATTGTAGCAATCCCATTATGCCCGTGTAACTTGTGGTTTCAAGGACAGATAGCTTTGAGTGTCTGTCTGATTAATTCTTGTTTCTCCAGAAGAAGAAAAATGCATTCGAGTAGAAACGCATTATAAAATCCATAAAAAAAAATATTGGTCATAGTCATTAACATCTAAAAGCTTAAGGTTTAAATGTGGTGGTTTATGGTGAAAGTTTTACGAGATCTGTTTACTTGTGTACAAAATGCCTCATTCAAGAAACACGAGCAGAACAAATCGTCTAAATCGTTCGTAAAGCCATTCTGACGTAAATTTTCAGATTCACGAAAATGTTCGTATTTTCGAAATGTTAATTGATACGACAGAAATTTACACCTGCTCCCTACCACATGTAAATGGTGCGTAAAACATTTGAATGTTCTGTGTTCTAATTTAGGCAAACTGATGTACCATAATAATATTTCACGAGCTGATATGCCCTGTGCTTTTTTTTTTTTAAACTGTTCAACTTTTTCACTGTCCCTTTTTCAACCATCCTCCTTGAACAACGACTGAACAGAGAAGTTAATATTGCTGATTACTGCATTTTTATATTCAGTCATTTTCTTAAAAATTAGATACTAGTAACACATTACTGCCATGAATATTCTGTATCATAACAACCAAAGTATCTGAGCTGGAAAAACGCCGTTTTCCGAAGAGCACCAGGCATTTTTTAGCTGGCTAAAAATGCTTTGGTGGACACACAATAACTGAACATTTATTGCTAGGCATATGGCCAAATTAGTCTCTTTAGCATTTTTGCTAAATACTGGAGCCAAACCTGAGAAGTAAGTCCAGAAGATTCCACAGTGTTCCTGGACACATAATTGACTTCGTTGTAACTCATGAACGGGGGGGGGGGGGGTTATGTTAATTATGAATGAGCGTGCATGCGCGCCCTATTTACCAATGTTTGAAATTCATTAATATACACACGTTTAACTAGCGAATCTGTGGTATACGAAGCGCTTGTGAATCCGGAGGAATGTTTTTGTAAAGGTCCATTTTACGCGCAAAAAATTTGCTCGTATATTTACTAAAGTTTCATGAATGAGGCTCAAAATCGGCTACCATTACTACCGTAAAACAGCAAACATTACAACGTATTTTTTGTTACAAGCTTTAAACTCAAGACTGAGAGTCTAGGCTCCAGGAAAGCAGGTCACAATCATGAGCTCTTGTCTGGGGTCTAAGTCTTAAATATTCCATTTACATCAGACATAGGTTGTGAGCATTTAATCTCAATTTTAACTGTGTCTTGCATGTGTGTTTCTAAGGGAGAGGCAGAGCAGTGTCTTAAAAGGTCACTAGTGCATGAACCTATAAAGGGTAAAGCTTATCTAATGACAAAATTAATAGAGCGCACATACATACAGTGATACTCATAAATCAAATGCATGTGATCATCAAATGCTTTAGGTTTCAGATTGTGAGGAACTGGACTTGCGCACACGCACGCACACACACACACACACACACACACACCTTTTCTTCAGCTGGCACTTTTCATGAACAGAATACAAAAATTTTGTGCCTGACGTAAAATGAAGTACCTTTTTTTTTTTTTGAAGTTCGAATTTTAATTTTAAATAACAGCATGGGGAAAAAAATTGCCTGACAATCTTAAAGTCTGTTTTAAAAAAAATATATATTTATATTTAAATT
The DNA here is from genome assembly GCF_951802725.1 of Rutilus rutilus. NCBI lineage: Eukaryota > Metazoa > Chordata > Actinopteri > Cypriniformes > Leuciscidae > Rutilus > Rutilus rutilus. The sequence goes on along the minus strand of NC_140209.1, from coordinate 48,249,557 downwards.
CATAGAAATAGAATAAAATAAAAACTTAAGCCAGAATGAGTAACAGTACAAATATAGCCTAAAGAGACGAAATGTATACAAATGGGGGGGGAAAGGAGTAGCAGGCTTGCAAAATGCATCCAAATAAATCTATAACTACAGTCTAGCTTGTTTGGGACCAAATCATTTGTATTTCTATTTATATATTGAGCTCGATGCAGTCAACACTTATGTGAAATGATCATATTTACTTCTCTTGATGATGTTACTTTGATCCGGTGAAAGTTGTGTGTGGATTTGTTTAGCTGTATGTTACAGAAAGAGTTCAGTGAGGACTGACACTGAATCAAGCTCATGTAATGTTCATATAGCCACCAGTATCTTCTGTTCCATCACTTCATTAAACGGCTCTCTCTTCCTCTCTCATTCACTTGGTAGTGAATGAAGTTTGTGTTGCCATGGCGACTCGCGAAGAGTTGGTTTCTCTGAAAGCAGCAGGGCCGCCATTTTCTGTGTCAGAGAGCTCACAATGCATGAGAACACACGTCTCTTTCACATCGTGCTTTTTAACCTGCTGTCTCTCTCGTCTTGTCTCCTGGACCTCGGGGTTTGCGGTGCCAGGCCGCCCCATGACCACTGAGCTCCGATCACAAGACCTGCGGTAGAGCTGCCAAGAGATCCCCTTAACCTCACAGAAATGTACACAAAATGAACCTCTTTCATGTGTGCTCATATCTACTAATCTCCAAAAGTATGTGCACTTTATTCTCCCTCACTCAGTCTCATGTGTTCGTAAGTCTTTTGTGTGAATTTCTGCATCGGTAGGAGTGGCTTCAAGCATGGGAAATCACCTCAGACCCAAGGAGGTCTAATAACTAGAGCAAGATATTTGTGTGTTTTATATAGATTTTGTTTTGAAAATGCATACTTTTATTCAGCAAGGATGCATTAAATCTATCAAAAGTGATAGCAAAGACATTTGTATGTTACAAAAGATTTATATTTCAAATCATGGTTTCCACAAAAATATTAGGCAGCCGTTTTTAACATTCATAATAAGAAATGTTTCTGAAGGATCATTCAAATATATTAAATTAGAGAACCGTTATTTAACATAGTTATATTTAAAAATTAGTACCAATATTTCACGATGTTAGTGTTTTACTGTATTTTTGATCAAATAATTGCAGCTTTTATATTTAAAAATACGACAACAGAAATTCTTATTTACAAAAAGTAATATTTCTTTCCAACAGTAACTATTTACCATAGAAATTGTGGTAAACATAGTTAAGTGGTAAGGGAGCATCTTTATTTGAAATACTTTGTGCACACTGGTCTTTTGTTGTGGTTTATTCAAGATAACCCGCCTCTAGACAGCATAGAAAACCAAAAGTGCAGTTGGTCACTTCAGAAGGTCTGTTTCTGTCCAAGTGAGCAGTTCTTGGCCAGAATAAACTGCAGTGTGGACCAGACCGTATAAACAGGAGAATCTGCTTAAGAAAATTAAGCAGAATGTTCATCTAATCAGGCTGTTTTACACAAGGGCGTACGAGGGTGAAACACACACAGTGAACTCTTTATGTTTCCCTCTATCCACACATTCATGCACACACACTTGGCAGCCAACAATCTCGGTCACAACAATTTTACCCTCCCAGTATCACCCTCCTCTAGCGAGAGGGAATTTTTCCCCAAAACACAGAGGAATTCTGCAGATTCCCAACATACGAGCACTCAGCCCACACCCTCAGTGCAAATAGAGGACACAGAGAGAGAGAACGGGACTTGTTTCACTGCAAGTTTTCTGACAGAATTCAAAGTGGAGGTTGCAAATGTGTGCTAATTTATAAACGGCTTCTTTTATCTGAATCTTGTTCTTGAATTCTTTCAAACGGATCTCAAATCAGAGCAAAGTTCCAGAAAACTAAATGAAACGGCTAGTGACTGGTCAATCGAATTCAAGTGAGTCACACACCAATCAGACAGATAATGCTGTAGTTAGTATTTGGCATGAGGTGCCATCACAATGAAGAGGTTGTGCTCTGCTCAGATTTGCTAAGGGAGTTTATTCAATCAAGTGTAGGCTACTCCATCACATTTTAAAGGGGATGTCTAATGCTATTTCATACATTCTGACTCAGTAAAAAGAGTTGGATTCTCATGCTAAACATGGCCAAAGTTTCAAAAAACGAGTTGGATGTATGACGGATTATTCTGTGCCAAATACAGTCCTTCAGGATTCGTATAAATTTCGGAAAGTTTTTTCGGAGTATGGATTCCTTGTATGGGCACTTCTCCTGGAAGAGTGTGCGCACATCAACCAGAGCGAGAGCAAGAGCACGCCCATCAACGTGCTTCGTTCAGGTTACGGAAGCCGTCGGCAGCGCTGTCATTTTGTTTTTAGACCACGAAATCAGTGTGTTTTTGGTTGTGAGGGAAAAACAACCTTGTTCAGCTTCCCAAAGAACTCAGCGTTAAGGGAACAGTGGATGCAGTTACGTTTTTCCAGGGCACCAACAGAGTTGTGCAAGTGTGTTCCCAGGATTTCTGTGATGAATGTTTTATAAACAAGGCCTAGTTCGACGCTGGATTTGGATTTGCAGATCATTTGAGACTGAAAGATGGAGCAGTCCCAGCAATAAAAGATCCCGGTCATGAGTCGGAATTGCAGGCGGCAATAACGTCAAATGTCTGTGTTTTGTTGGAAATCGTACATATAAATGTAAACAACACGAACATATAGTGAATCAAAAGTTAACCAGAGATAATGCGATGATGTATTGTGCGTGACTCTTTAGCTCCGCCCACAGCACGCCTCCGGGAGCTCGGCTGTTTTCGGAAAGAATTGGTACAACGTATCTGTCTTTTATAAATCTGATCAAACTAAAGACTCTTCGGAGATATGATGGATGCAATGCTACTCTATATAGGTACTCAAGACTCACATGAGATTGGCAGAAACTGAGTGTTATGTGCCCTTTAAAAGGTGCACTCTAGGACACCTGGGAAAATGCTAACTTTAGCCTGATAGCACTAAAAGCGTACGTCCCACCCTCCCTGCAAATCGGCGTCCAAAGCCACGCCTCCTGAAAGCATGAACGCGCAGCCTAGAAGACCGGAGTCAGCGTTACTGCAATACATCATTGAAGTACTAAAATTACTAACACTGAAACTGATATAAAAATTATAAAAAATAAAATAAAAAGACGAAAGCACATAACAAAAGTACTAAAACAGCATCCAACTCAAAATTAAGAAATGCTAAAATAACACTGCAGATTTTTTTCTTTTCCCTCACAAAAAGCAATAGAAAATTCTTCAAAACCTCTTCTTTTTCCACAGAAGAAACAATTCATAAGAGTTTCAAACAACATGAGGGTGAACAAATTCACTTTTGTATGAACTAATCTTTTAAAGCATAACAAGAGATATGGACTCTAAAACATCTTAAGAGATCGATTTTGTATATCATAGCTGATGGTGACTGCTCTTCCAGGATGTTGTAATCCTGGAATGCTGTTTTTGGTGCGAGTGTAATGTTTGTTTTATTTTACAAACGCAGCACCCATTGAGATCCACGTCTTTCCTTTACGGTTCTCCAGATAAAACAAACTATTATAACAAGTAGGCGGCTCTTCACAGTTGTGCGGGAAGCATCAGGGCGGATTAGCGTTTGCACTACAAATCCGTTGCGTCACATGCGCTTTTCAACCACCTTTGACTGATCTGATCACAAAAATGTTTTGGACCCCATTTACACCTGTATTTAGTCTGTTTGTGATGGGATACTTTTATGGTGCCTCTGCTCACTTTTTGAAGCTAGACAGCTTCAGAGTGACAGGCTTCAAAAGTTATGTGGGTTGAGACCAACATAAGGGTGAGTAACTAATAACAATTTTCCTTTTTCCTTTCAAGAAAACACATCAATATTTGCCTGAAATGCACATCGTGCTCCATATGAAGGTGCAGTGCCATTCTTAACTCTTAGTGAAACTCAAGAGGAAACACATTTCCAGTTTTACAGCGAATTCCAAAAACATCCTGTTCACTGAGATACCAAGGGTTTCCTGAGTGCACACGCACACACAAGCATTCATACACACACAAACAATCTCAAGAACAAGAAAACACAAGCTGAAACAAAGAAAGATGGTTATAATTAAGAGAAACATGATGTGCTACATGACTACAGACTACTCATCTGTGACTGACGCCTCCGTTCCAGAGATGACAGACCAGCTATTTATTTATTATGGGGGTTTTGGTTTGATTTCTCTGCAAATATTTATGACCACTACTAAGTTTTGTCTTAAAACATTCCCTCTTTCGCTCGCTGTTAGGGTGTGGTGGTGGTTCAAGGAGACGCTTTCGAGATTGTTTGAGATTCCTGGTTTCTGCAACACTCCAGTTGGACGAGCGCGTTTCCTTCCACCCCGAGCCAAAGCTTCATCCACACCCACACTGATGCATATGTCCACCAGCATTCACAGCGACAGGGGATATCAGACACATATCAGACCCCGGAGAGGGAATATGAGAATATTTCAGTCCGTTCATTGGGCCTCATTTATGAAAAACAAGAGATTCCTGTGAAAGTCATTCCTAAATCCATTCTTGCGTAAATTATCCCACTGAAGTGAATGCTAAAATTTTCCAAGAATGGTTTAATGTATGATTTACACAAATTTCTTTTCTCAAACGTTGCACTAACAAGTGTAAAAATGTTTCCTCGCAAGCGCACAGAAACAAAAGAAACATAGAAACCATGCATACAAAACACTGAAATACCTCCACTGGGCTATATCATCACTTTAAATAATTATTTTTTAAAGAAGAAAAACGCTTTCTAAATACTGACTGGTACTACAGAACGTCCCTTCCAGGGTTCAGGAGGCAGAATGCTTCTTAAAATGAATTTTCACAATTTCACAAACACATTAATCTAGCAAGAAATACAGCTGCAAAAACTGAATGATGTATATTGCAAAAAAAAGACAAATACCAATTTAAATCAGTACATCAAAGCATGGTGGAGAAAATGATGTTGCCTCTGCTACAGGCAAAATAATAAAAATATATATATAAAAAAAAACATTAGATTTGTACAATATTTGTTTGAAAATGAAACCAAACAGTAGGTGACGCTGTGTATGAATTGCTCAGATGCGCTCAGAACATGGTGTCAATGAGGATTACCAAATTGTGTTTCTATAATCACAAAACGTTAAGTTACAGCAGTTTACAATAAAATTCAAAATAACGGAGAGGCAATATGGGCAATCTCTGAAAAAAAATTATTGGTTGGACTCCATGATCCAATGAACCTGCACCTAACGTTAATGTCGGCATGAAACGGACATTGCGATAGTCTTTTCTTCCCTATTGTGGTTTATCTTGGATTGTTGTGGTTTGCCATTCTTTCGTTTGCTGCGATCTCATGTGAGTGACAAGTTTTCCTGCCCTGCAATATTACATAAAAATAAGAATTTATTCTTGGTGACTTTAAGCCAGAAGTTATGAGCTAAAAAATTTAATTTGGTATTTGTTTTTACCAGTATGTGGCGCTGTGACCTTGGGTGCTTGGCCCTAACTATACTTATAATCAATGCCTTTAACAATTGTCAAATAGCTTTGTAATGCATCTTATTACACTTGTTGAGCTATTTTTGTAAACTATGCATTAAAAACACACATTCACACACACACACACACACACACACACACACTACAAAGCGCAAACAATTATACGTCAAATATTTCATTTTGAACAATGTTGATTTCTAAGCAGTACTCTCAGGCAGGAGGTTGTTTGGTACTTATGACGTGCGCACTTTAATGGTGGTATTTCTTAGATATGTGGAGAACGTACTAGAGTAGTTTGTTCTCTAATTTGCAGATTGTATCAGCAATTTCGATTTCAATTTCAGTTATTCCACTTGTTTTCCTGACATTTTCTCTCGTAAGCAAATATAATATCACTTAGAATGATCAAAACAGTGATTTGCTTTATAGTTATACTACAAGAATATGCTCATTAGCCTAAAATAGATTTTTTTTTCTCACTTAGGTTCACAAAACACTGAATCTAACAAAAAAAGTAAATAAAATATAAATGCTCATAAATAAAAATGCGCACTTAAAAACCTAACACCGCAACACACTCACAGGCAACGCCGGGATCCGAATTGTGACTGTTCTAACTAGAAAAAAAACGGGATCACTTGAAATGTTACATAATGAACAACTGTGTAATCCACAGTTCAACCAAATAACTATCATCCCAAAATCGGTAAGTGTTTTCCAATACAACCACAGAACAGTCTTTACTGGTGGCAGAACATTGTCTGAACATTTATAAACTAAACGGCTGCTAAGGAACTCGCTCAAATGAATCTATCGATAAGAGATTTGTTTGACACCTACAGGAATATTCTCTGAGAACAAATAAACTATTCAAACCTGCACCTGCACTTACAGTGTCTCCCAAAGGTCATTTTTTAGAGAGCACAGATTCCCAACACACACACACACACACACCCCCGCACATATGTACACCTGCACATAGAGTGAAAGATCCCTTAGGGAGGACACTTGGAAATAGTTAATTAACACAAGGGACTCTCTGATCCACTCACACGATTGATGATGGGAGCGCGCAAGTAAATGTAAACCACTGCTGTACTCCCTCGCCAGCATAAAAAGCCCCAGGGCTCCCTTTTGGCCAGCTGCAGGAGCCATATACACAAACACTTACGCACACCTGCACATGATGGATATATCTATTGCGTTGTGGCTCACGAACTTGTATTAGGTTGCATGTAATCCCTGTTATGAAGCCGTAACACATTTGCATAATCTCCACACACATTTTCACTTACCTGCGGCCATATGGACGAGTATGCTCTGGTTGGGACGCAGGTGCCCAAAGTCGAAGAGCATCATGTAGGCGGTGATGTAATTGACAGGAAGTGCCGCCGCCTCCTCAAAGCTCATGCCCTCGGGCATCAGGAAGGTGTGTGTGGTCGCCACCACAACTACTTCCTGCCACAGACCGCTGCGATTCAGAACCAGAACCTTATCACCCACCTACAAACGTGGAAAGAGAAAGAAATGTTGAAGGCACATTTGGAAAACAGCCCTGTACAACATGCCTTTTCGGTGTTTTACGCCACCGTCAGTCATCATAGCAGCGCTGCAACAATGTTGTGTACATCAATATACATAAAGACTGTATTCGAGAACATGTGATGAAGCTCACTGGATCTGTATGGTGATTTGCTCTTTTCGGTTTTGCTTCGGTTGGATATTTTTTGGGGTTTTTTTTTTTACTTGTTTGGCAAGACAATCGCACAGCTGCACAGATCTGGGGGATCTTTTGTCTATGTTTTGTTGTCATTATCCTTCAAAACAGTTAGCATACTTTAACAAAATATTTGAACCTGTGCTGTTGGCCATCTGGACTGTTTCGCTAAACTTTATCTCGGAGCAGATAAATGTGCTCCATTTAGAGTCGTTTGATAATATCTGTTGTAACTGAAAATCCTTAAATTACCTTGGAGACCCATACACACAGATACAGGAAAACTGAACAGACTTCCACTACTTCCTTTGGAATGAGGAGATACAAGGTATGCAAACGTTTACACACACAATTGTAACACAGACCTCTGAGCCTCCATTAAGTACGTTTACGTGTGCAGTTAAAAATCAGTTCGTTGCATAGTCGAACTGCATCTGTCTGTTCAGGTATACATGACAATGCATTGAATCGAATATTTGAAGGATAAATACACATTGCGTGTCTTTCACAGCATCCGTACAACAGTGAAGAAAACTGTAGTCTGACTGAAGCTGGCATGGAAATTCACCTCATCTATTTTCTAAATGCATCTTATAATGACTTATCCATGCATTTCTTTAATTTTTTTTAATGAGCTTGTAATTTTTAAACAAAATGTCATGATTCGATCTTCCAGTAGAACGACAGACTTCTCTCGTTGATGACTTCTTTAGTTATTTAGCCGACTTAAACCCCTTTCCAACAACAGACCACATTAAGAATTTACATTTTTGGCTGAACTTTCCCTTTAAATACTGTATGAGCAATAGCAAGTACAACTAATAAACCTAAATAAATTGCATACTGTAATTCCTGCACCAATAGCAGTCCAGAATCGTTTTCAAGTCATTGGTTGACCCAGTGTTGTCATATCAGACCGGTCAAGCTGCTCAGATAAACAGATTGCCATTTGCCACTCTGTTTGGCGTCGCTAGCGCCAACAAATGGCACTTCACCTTTAAGCGGTGTTCAAAATTCATAAAGGCAGTGACACTGATTGATCCGACCTTTGTAACGTGCACAAAAAAAACCCTCAACACTTATGTCCCGTCCTCCACTTGTGTATTTTCTCAATCAGTAGCATCATAAACATTCCACTTCCTCCACCACTCTTTCTCTGTCTATCACTTCTTTTCATCTCCCATCTCCCCCTCTATCATGCTCCGTCTTTCTTTATTTCTAAGATCAGTTCCTCTCATCAGGGGGCAGACAGATCCTTCAGCCTCAATGAGCTTGAGAGAAGACAACACACACACACACACAGACACACACACAATGTCGGAAAAGCACCTCTCTATTTCTTTCTGAGGACACACAAACTTGGCATAAATGTTCAACGGAGCTTCAGAAACCACACACACACAGAAGCTTTTTTCAAAGTAAAACACAAACACTAATATACCCAGCGCTTCCCTCACAGACAGGAAGACACACACACACACACACACACACACACAGTCTAATAGGCCCAAGGGACACATGGGCATCTTTGTCTATACTGTCCAATTAGAGAGTGGGGCTACTCCCAAGCCGATATGTCTGTGCCCCATTTCATCTCTCCTCCCTGTCTCTCTCATCTCGTCTTCCACATCTCAGTCTTGCTTTCTGCCATTCCTCTTCCTCCTTTAATTGGACTTTCTGCACATCACAGATCAATGGGCATTCATGTCTCGGCCAGGAATTGTGATCATGACTCACCATACGGGGAAACCAAACCTCTTCCCCCTCCTTTTCTTTCTCTCTCTCTCTCTTCGTCAGACTCGCAAAATGGTCACACTTGCGACACAAACTTATCATACTTTGTATTCTGTGCTTGCACAAAAACAAACACTTTTCAGCTGAGGTTGCAAAGATCAAGGCCAAGCTGAAGGTCTTGTGAGATGTCTGTCACTGGCTGCGCGAGTCTCTCCTGTCTCATCCTTTCCTGTAAGCATGCACATGCAAAACTCAAACACACATGCACACACACTGATTTTGAAGGGTAAAGTGGCTATCTAATGCATTAGGCTCATGAAATACATCTGTCGGCGAACGTGTAATCTTGTTGCTGTGGAAATGTGCAGGATTCTGCTCCATAAAGCTCTGCTGTCTCCCAGCACTGATTTTGTCTATTTTATCTGTGTTTGTTTTGTATGTGACAGCAGTATCTCTGCGGTTAAGGCTCCGGTCTGCAAGCACAAAGGATGGCCACTCAGAATCCCACGTGGGGCAGTGAGATATTGAGATCACAATCCGGTTTTATCACCACTCTGCCTTTGAGCAAGACACTTAACCCCAGCACGCTCTAGGTGGGGTGCAATTAATGCAAAAATACACTGTTGCATCTATGAAATAGCAACTAATTATGCCGGAACTAATTAAAAATGGATTTCTGCTATATTTCAATATCTGTTATTTTAACTCGATGCTGAAAGGAAATACTTTTGGGAAGCTGACATGTCCTGCGGTGTGCACTAAAATAAACAGCTTTATTTTAAATAGCTTAATTATTTTTTTAATCATTATTATGCATGCAGTTCAATGACCTCATTAATCAAGAGATTACACAAATTATTCATATTTATTTCCTCACTTTTTTTGTGCTGCGGGATTTAAAATGAACTAGAAAAGTCAAAGAGGTGACAAAAATGGTGGAATTTTATATTTTATATAAATATTATTTATTTTTTACATTAATATAAAAATATAAAATGGAACTTTTTAACCACTGACTTGCAATTTGGCAGAAGATTGCACACAGATATGTATACATGATAGTCCTGTGGAAGCTGGTCTTTTTTTGGAATTTTGTCTTATCAGATTCCATGTAGAACAATTATAAAGAAAAGTATTAAATGCAAAGTTAAAATACTTAAAATGCACTACAAGGTACTGCCGTCAGAGTTTGACTTTTGAAGTATATCCATTTATTTTTGCTTGTTTTATGTGGCACCTGGTGAATCTGGGCTTAGATATATATATATATATTTTATCATCCTCATCTGCATTATTTAATCCCTACAATTGTCAAATTATGTCATACTTCCATCATAGTGGCAGTACTGTAACCCCCCTCTCTCTCTACCCTTCGTCAAAACACTGTTACCACTTCTCTTGTTCTGCTCTCATTTACTGCGCAGTAAAAAGGTTTTTTATTACTCCACAGTGACACAGCTCTAGTATGTTGATCGTTGAAATAGTAACTGAACAAATCTTGGCCAACAACTCCGTAACTCTACTCTAATTGTGCAGTTAAACTGCTCTTAAATGAAACTACTTGAAAAGACATCAGGTTTCCATGTCAAAAATCTTATGTTAAAACTGTTTCTCGATGAAAACGGTTACGCGGCACCATCAGATTCGGCTAAAACGGCGCGTGTCCCTGCTGTTCACTTACTGGTATTCACTGCGTCGCTGTTTATCATCGACCTGTCAAATCACACACACACACAAACAGAGGGAGGGAGAGAGAGCGAGAGAGAGAGAGAGCGAGAGAGAGAGCGAGAGAGAGAGAGCAAGAGAGAGAGAGAGAGCGAGAGAGGAAATTCCAGGCTGACAATGTGGTCCAGAGGAACATAATTGTGAACAGATGCATCTGATCCTCGCAGCAGAACTCCGATAAATATTGTGTGTGTGTGCATAAGCAACAAGTTATATGAATTATTCATGAAAAAAAAATATTTCTAATATACTAAGAGTGGGCACAAGAGAGCAGTTTAGGAATAACATCTGTCAAGTCATGTGAGAGGATGTCATGGCCTTTAGCATTCACCTCTACAGTTCTCAAGAGTGTCTTTACAGAGATCCGTCTCTTCCTCTAAGAAAGAGTCATTTTCTGGATATCACAATCAGCAGATTCCTCACCTCACATGCTCACCAAACAATGTCAGCTTTGCCAAACACTATCAGGACTCCAAATGTGAGATGAAGCAATTGTTTGCTTGCTGACATGGTAATAGAGAGAGAGCGAGAGAGATAGGGTGGACCATGACCTTTTAAATTCAATATTGATGACAGACAAGGCTGAGGAAGGGCTGAACCATTATCTTCCTCCTCCGCATCACCCACCAGCCAACGCCTAGTGCTTGCTTTTGCTCGCTCCCTTTCTCTCTCTCTCTTTAACTCATATTAACATACAAAGACTCAGGTTTTAATCTGCATTTCACACAATTCTTGAACATCTTACCTCGACTGGCTCTCATTAAATATGTTTATTGTTCTCAGTAACACAAATATCAAATCCTTTCAACACGCACAGAGAGAGAGAGAGAGAGAGAGCCAGCGCCGGTGCATGGCGTTGCCATGATACGTTGCCATGGAGACCAGCAGCGACCACCAGGCATGACTCATCGATTTGTTCATATGGAGCGCATAGAAAGTCAATCAGTCCACGTCATACTAAGACTCGGCTGTTTTCTCTGGACCTTTAGGGCTGAGAAAGTAACCCGAGCGAGCATTAGGTTTCTTTACAGTATTTTAGAATCGCTGGCCAACTATATAAAATATGGTAATACTAAGAAACTGTATTGCGTTATATAGGCCTAAAGGGAAGAACTTTGATTATTGTGTAAAGAGGCTAAAAAAGAGAAGAAGAAAAGCTGGCACTTATGACGAATGATGTCAGAGAGTATGTCGGTGTCACAATGCGCGAGGCAGATGACAAAGGGCGCGTGCGATTAGCATTTTCCCCCCTCGCGAGCCTCGCCCTTTTTCCTGCGCGTGGGGAGAGAGTCCTCCACGCGCGCACATTACACCGGGCATCGCGCGCACAAACAGCTGAAAGTGAATTAACAATGTCGAAAGCATCATCTCACTAACTTGTACGACTGTAATTGACGCGGCTGGCGCGTCTCAGGTGTGACAATCTCTGAGAAAAAGGGCGGTGGTTCCTTCCATTCACACTCTGAAGCCATAAAACCAAACGCTTCTATTATAATAAACCAAGCTGCCTACATTGATCGTGACGCGACAGGTCATCGTTTATAATAGTTCTTATTTGTCTGTGTGCATAAAGTATCACAAGGCGGGTTGTCACTTTCCATTCGCCGCGCGCACAAGCAAAGCTCGCGCTCCCGTTAACGTTTAGCGTTCTGGCCCACTGCTCGGGTCAGGGCGACAATAGCTCCGGTGCTTCTGAAACAAGGCTACCGGCGCCCCTCCCGCTTCTCTTTTGTCTCCGGTGGCGAGTGAATATGAGAGGACTTTGAAGTTGTCTCTTCGAATGACTGACTTTTTTTTTTTTTTTTGCACAGCGTTAAAAATTATTAAGATAATTAAAGATATAAATAACTGGGAAAACATTTTAGAACACGTTGTGTGTGGAACAAACTCGTTAGAAAATGAACAGCGCATATTAATATCAATAAATGTCTGCATAGAATAAGTTTGCTCACCTTTCTGTCAGTCACATCTTCACCGACAGCCTCGATGATCCCGGAGCACTCCATGCCCGGGGACACCGGCGGGGACGGGAGTCGGTCGTACAGTCCCTGTCTCGCCATCAGATCTGCGAAGTTCAGCCCGCACATTTTCACGCGCACCATCACCTCGCCGCTCTTGAGCGCCGGTTTCCCCTTCTTCACCTGGAGCTTCACCTTATCATACCCGCCGTAACCGGTGAGCACCAGAGCCCTGTAGCTGAACGTGTCCTCCTCTGGGGCTTTCTCGGCGGCGGGCGCTGGGGTGTCGGCGTCGGCGGCGGCAGCAGCGGCCTCGGTGGACGCACTGGTGGGCGGTGGGTCTGGTTTGCTCTCGGTTTTTGGGGACTCGGCGGGCGTCTTGGTCTCCTGCTGCTGCGGCTGCTTCTGCTCCTCGGCGTTTTGCTGCTGGGCAGGTGCGTCTTCGCCGGACATGGTCGGAGTTTGGGTAGAGAACTTTTGAGGAGAAAAGACTCGCGTTTGTTTTCCTGCCTCACTCAGGCAAATAATAAAGAGCTCAAACAACCTCAAATATGCGAACGGCTTCGCGGTCCACGGTTTTCTCAGCCTTTGCAAAAAGGATGCTGGAGCCGGAGAAGGTGGAGGACAGGGAGACAGAGAGAAAGAAAGGGAGTGGATGATGCCTCACGACGACTAGTGAGTGACCCGAGGCTCTGACAACTATTGAGAAAAAACGAGGCGAGGCGTGGCGAGCTGCAAAGCCCGGAGAAATGGAATTGAGGGGGGAGAATAATGGATTGAAGAGTCCAATGAGGGAGTCTGTGAGCTGACAGGCAGCTGTGCTGACTTCAATTTAGTAAATGCAGTCAAGCTGTTTTTACTACTCAGCTGAAATTCAGACGAGAGAATGAGAGGAATTCTGGCTGAGTGTTAAATACACTTTCACAGATTAATCTTCTTTTTTTCTGTTGGAATGTGTAGGCTACTGTTGAAATGTAACCTTAAATATGCTAAATAGAATTGATTTATTTGTATTGTAAATTGATTTGGTTCAACTTATGTTATTTTGTTGTAAATATCTGTCATAAATCAGCAAAATAAAACAAAAAAGTCAATTTCATAAGAAAATCATTTTGCAAATCTGCATTCCACTTATAGACAGGTTGCTTCAGACAACAAGATCTGATTTTCTTATTGATTTTAAGCAATAATCACATTATTTCAGCCATAGGCACAAGGCCACAGGTTGAGTCAATATAAATGGTTCAGACAGAAGCCAAAGCATTTGATAATAATGTTGCCAAGCTACGCACGAACTGGAACAGAGTAGTAATTGCTGTGCAAGCTTCACTACACTGGACAAACTGTTGTATAATCATATTTTATTGTATTTTAAGACAATACACAATCCCCCAGCTTCACAGACAAGGCTTAAAGGGATAGTTCACACAAAAATGAAAATTCTGTCATCATTTACTCCCGCTCATGTCGTTCCAAACCCGTAAGACTTTTGATCATCTTCATAACACAAAGGAAGATATTTTAAATGATATATGAGATATTTCTGTCCCTCCATAGACAGCTTTAAACATATAAACATTCACCAGCGCACACAAGAGTTGTGGTAAACGGAAGCTCAGCTCAAGCATGTTCGCCTGACGTGTGAGAACCAATGAGGTTCATTCTCGTGATTGGGGGGGGGGGAGAAGAAATATACTGAACCAGGAAATCATACTGGTACACAACGCCTGTGTGAGCAAGAGGTGTGCATGTTAAAACCACAGTTCATAGCAGCTTTTTAAGTAGCAGAGTTTTAAGTGTTGTTTTTGTATGTAGTGCACGGATGTGTGTCCTTCGCGTGGCTGTGGAGGCGTGCTTATGAGCATGTTTGTGTGCAACCAGAAGGCCAAGAGGAAATGTCTATTTATTCCTTCTATTCTCCAAGACCGATCTGGAAATCACAGTAAATTCACACAACCATTGTTAGCACTTGAAGGTGGTGCATTGCGTCCATGTGTTTGTGAGTGCTTTGACATAAAATAACTGTTCTGGCAACAACTCTGGCCAAAGTAGGCATGCTTATGCACACTAAATCACACACCACACCCCAGCACATTTATACCAACATACATACAGCCACCCTCTGCAACAGAAAAGGTCACTGAAACTGCACTCTGACTCATCAGCAAGTGCAAAGGAAGTGCTTTGAGAGAAACAGGAAGTGAACTGTAGGTCATGGGGCTGAATGAGTTTAGAAGCTATTCAGATCAAGCCAGGAAAAAAAGATGAAATATGCGGAATTCTATTTCCTTTTATCAGGTCATTGGCATTTTAGAAACAATGACAAAAAATAAATAGCTTTAGAAATCAAAAAATTGTTGTGGTCTTGGAAACCACCCAATGTCTTGTTAACTGCAGCTTAGTTGCTTGAGCTCTGGTCTTAAATCTTTGCAAATAATGTCTGTTGTTTGTGTGCCAGTCTTACTGTACCCACCAACGGTGACATAAATCCTCTAATGGCTGAAGAGTCGGGCAAAGTCCTGCTGGCAGGCAAAACCTGTGCGCCAAATGATATGAAACTCAATTGCCTCCAGCACTTAAAATATAAACATTGAGTAAATGGACATTGCATACTGCATTTCATTCTTTTTGATAAATACTTATTATAATTGTATTTCTATCTATCTATCTATCTATCTATCTATCTATCTATCTATCTATCTATCTATCTATCTATCTATCTATCTATCTATCTATCTATCTATCTATCTATCTATCTATCTATCTATCTATCTATCTATCTATCTATCTATCTATCTATCTATCTCTGTGTGTCAGTCTGTCTATCTATCTAAATATCTATCTATCTATCTATCTATCTATCTATCTATCTATCTATCTATCTATCTATCTATCTATCTATCTATCTATCTCTGTGTGTCAGTCTGTCTATCTATCTAAATATATATCTATCTGTCTATCTATATATGAAGACTTAAGATGCAAAAGCCTCTAAGTGCCATCTGAAATTTTCTTCTAAAATTAGTATTTTTATCAAGCTTGCATATTTAAGTTCAGTAATTTTACTTTAATGACAATTAATAGGTCATTTTCATTGCCATTAAAGTGAAATAACTAAACATAAACATACAAGTTTGATTAAAATGATCATTCTAGAAGGAAATTTCAGATGGCACTTAGAGGCTTTTGCATCTGAAGTCTTCATATATATATATATATATATATATATATATATATATATATATATATATATCTGTCTGTCTATCTGTCTGTCTATCTGTCTGTCTATCTATCTATCTATCTATCTATCTATCTATCTATCTAAATATCTATCTATGTACCTATTTATCTATCTGTCTATCTATCTATCTATGTACCTAAATATCTATCTATCTATCTATCTATCTATCTATCTATCTATCTATCTATCTATCTATCTATCTATCTATATAACTGTCTATCTATCTATCTATCTATCTATCTATCTATCTATATAACTGTCTATCTATCTATCTATCTATCTATCTGTCTGTCTGTCTGTCTATCTAACTATCTATCCGTGTATCTTTCTGTCTGTCTATCTATCTATCTATCTATCTATATGTCTGTCTGTCTGTCTATCTATATATCTATCTATCTATATAACTGTCTGTCTGTCGATCTATCTGTCTATCTATCTATCGTATATCTATCTAACTATCTATGTATCTTTCTGTCTGTTTGTCTATCTATCTATATATATCTATATATATATATCTGTCCATCTATCTATCTGTCTGTCTGTCTGTCTGTCTATCTGTCTGTCTGTCTGTCTGTCTGTCTATCTATCTATCTATCGTATATCTATCTATGTATCTTTCTGTCTGTTTGTCTATCTATCTATCTGTCTGTCTATCTATCTATCGTATATCTATCTATCTATGTATCTTTCTGTCTGTTTGTCTATCTATCTATCTATCTATATAACTGTCTGTCTGTCTTTCTATCTATCTGTCTGTCTGTCGATTTATCTATCTATCTGTGTCTATGTATCTATCTGTCTGTCTGTCTGTCTGTCTGTCTATCTATATATCTATCTGTGTGTCTATGTATCTATCTATCTATCTATCTATCTGTCTGTCTATCTATCTAAATATATATATATATATATATATATATATATATATACAGTATATACACATAAAATAATTATCACTCACATATATTCTTATTTTCCTCCCTATACTTATTGTGTGTTAATAATGATCTAATTTGTGTCCCTATATGAAATGTTAGGAGAAACATCTGAGATAAAGTGTTTACATAAATAAAACAAGACAGAGGACTCGTTTAAATCTCCTGAGCTATGAGAGTGCAATAACATTTTCCTCTTGGTGTAACCTTCTGGTAATTAGAACATCGGGCTTCATCTCTTTCCTGCATGACATATAAGGGGTAATAAAAGTTTACAAGGCCATTTTGATACGGAGTACACTGAAAGGGAGGAAAGATAGAGAGAGATCCTCCTGACCATAGTTAACACCAGTCCATTCTGTGTGAATAAGCTCCCTATTCAGTCTGGTTTAGCTGTAAGTGGGTTACACTGTGAGTACAGCAATGCATCTGATGCATTCTGGGACTGATATAGGTTGTGCACACATAGCTAGACAGAGAGAATGAGGCTGGAGCGCTGGATAAAAATGAGCTTTCTTTGGCCCCTTGAGATCTGGAGGCGTGAGGTACATTCACTTCAGTTGTAAATTAAGTGGGCTACTTGTTTAAACTTGCTCAGACTTAGACTAGACATATGTAGATACATACTGTTTATATTGGGCTAAGACACTAAATAGGCTACCCACTGACTGCTCTCCCTCTGACCAACAAACAAGTAAACAGGCTTAATAGGCAAATATTTAGGTAGACGGTTCTTTATGTAACCATGTCCACAGCATACTCATTCAGTACTTGGCCAAATAAACATAATAAGGCCTGGTTTCACAGACAGGGTTTAGATTAAGCTAGGATTAGGCCTTACTTCAGTTAGGACATTTAAGTAGTAGCTTTTATAAACATGTCCTAGAAAAAAAAAAACAATACTGGTGTCCATTTTGAGACAAAACAATGGCACTGACATTTTAAGATATGCCAGTATATGTCGCTTTCAGTTAAAACAGCTCAAAGGTGTATTTTAGTCAGGGACTAAGTTTAAAGCCTCTTCTGTGAAACCAGGGGTATGTGTACGATCAGACCGAAACCTACAAAACGAATTGACATGATATTTCAAGTAGTGACAGTTTCCTGCTGTGTGGCATGCTGTACATTTTATACTATAGTAAACTATAATATGTTAAAACTAATATCACCAGATTTCAGATGGTGAAAAACTTATATATATCATAATATTCATATAAATTGTAACCTTTAATATTGATACAAGCATCCATGTTATTTATCACACAAAACAAAGTCTTTACTTTTCATGGGACTATGTGCCAAAAAGTATTACAGTAATCTAGATGGGAATGAGAGCTTGTTTAAGTGGATTAACATTTTTAAAAGATTCCTAAAATCTCAAATCTTTCTATAAAAAACGACAAACAAAAAACAGGCCTACATCAAAAATCTTTGATGTATTTGTAAACTTAGTTTATCTAAATGTATGCAACCTGTATGTAGGAGGAATATAGCCTATAAAATGAGAAAAAAATGCTGAAAGAATATGAAATTTGAATATAATGCAGTTAAATGGTCATAAACCTCATTGTATGAAAGTAAACATTAATGGAAAGCATGGATGTGGTTGGCCATTGGCTAACCTACTGTGGTTAGTGATAGTCAGATCACTTCTAGTTTTGAAAACTTCTTGTGACAACCAAATAACACAATTCAGTGGTCTCTCGGTGACAACAGCTCAATGCTAAATGAAACAACATGAAACGCTTGGCTAATTTGTGCTGTCGTAATAGGTACAAGTTCGTGGTCTTGTGGTATTTGTCTCCCCCTGTTGGTAAAAGCAGGACAGCGCTTAATGGGTGTGGCTGCATCTCTGGATGCTGATTGTCAGTAATGGTTAGGCTTAGGGCCTGAGGCCAAATTAATATATTAGACTGTATGACTTCATCACCAGAACTAAACTAAATCTTACTATAAGCTCACTGCTGATTTTAATACTATTTACTATACTATTACGACCACAACGCTAGTTTTAAAGTTTAACACGATGAGTCCATGTAAAGAAGTTGAGAACGATGACATTTAAAAGACAAATAAAAAAAATATTGCAGTAATCTTGCAGTGAACTAAACTGAGCAAACACAGATGTCCCCCTTGCAATCAGATTTTAACAGTTGTTATAGACCTTATTCACAGCAGCGCCATCTTTGATTTTTAATGGGAATGAAAGCGAGGCTGGGACATACATGCATTTCTTCAATGGGCTGTACTGTTATTTAATGTGTTTTTGGATTGTTCTGCTCATGAAACACTGGGAAAATATCTTTCCAAGAAATTTCAGTTGACAAAAAGCTCCCGACAATATAAGCTGTGGAAAATTGTAAGTAATCTATATATAGGAGCTTTATACAGCTTTTTACAGCGGATGCCATTGGAAACAAGGCAAGACTATCCCTCACAGCCTCACTTTCATACCTGTCATGGCGCTGCTCTGAATAAGGTCTATGGTGCACCGAAAGTCTCAAAAGTAAGCACATGTGTCTACAACACTCAACATCTGCAATCCCTTCAGTAAACAGAAGATGGCGGCATTACTTTTGACTTCTTGTAGGCACAAACAATGCTTCTTTTTTTTGGCACAAACTTTGACAGAAACATAACTTTAAATTAAGGCTATTGAAAACTTTAAAATCATTGGAACTAAAAACGTTAACTTTTAATATTTTAATATGTAATGCAATATGTACTAATTAAAAGAACTGTGATATGCTATTCATTACGCGATGGAATGGATTGGCCATTTATTAAAAAAGTTAAACTTAACTTTCAAAGAACTGAGAATACCTTTGCTTTATGCTGACATTATTAAGTTCAAACACAAAAATAAATGTAAAAGTCAAACGGTAGGCTAACTAAAAATATAACAGTTCCATATACATCCTGTAAAATACAACAGCTCCATATCTCTACATTTGATCTCTCTCTCTATTTTTTTAATGGTTCTAGGAAGATAAAGTTATTACCCAAAAGCTGGAAAAAGCAATTAAATTAATCAAAGATAGACAAAAAGGCTCAGGATTTCAGATGACTCGTGCTGTTCTTCGAGAAATCACTTCTCTCTCTCTCTCTCTCTCTCTCTCTCTCTTTATTTAGGTGCAGGCTAACACAACACTTTCTGACTTTTTTTTTTTTTAAGTTTCACTAATGTTCCGAGTGCATAATATTTGGAATTTTTACGATATTTTCATAATATTTTTCATGACCTTGGGTGGTTTCAGTGATGCGTTAACTTAAATCACATCGTTAACGATTTCCATACACGAGCCAAGAGGGGTCGTTTAATTTAGCCCATGCCCAAACCTCAGTCAGTAGGAAGGCTAGATCGGCAACGGCAACATTTCATTAGAAATCAAGGGTCTGAGAGCTGAGTCGAGAGAGAGAGAGAGAGACAGAGAGACAGACAGACAGACAGACTGCACGAGGCGCGTGACGCGCGAGACTCTGCTGCGCGTGGTGTCACCGTGGGAACCAGGAGACTGACAGGAGGACGGGCGGGGAGGGGCGCGCGCCACGCCAGTGTGAGTGGACTCTCTCCCTGGCACATACCCGTCCGCTCAGACAGACTCACTCTGAATCATTCATTCTGCGTTATAAAGCTCCGTCATCAGGCAGCGGATGGTGTTGGTTAAGCGCTAGGACAGTGCTGATAGTGATGATGATGATGGAAGGACAGTGCAGTCGCTGTAAGATCGTGGTGGTCGGTGACACTCAGTGTGGAAAGACTGCGCTGCTGCATGTGTTCGCCAAGGACAGCTACCCAGAGGTGAACCCATTATTTATCATTAATGTCATATTACTATAAAAACAGAAAATAAGTTGCTAAATTAGACGAGTGGACTGATGACAACAGTCGGAGTAGCCTAATATTATGTCTGTTTTAAACCAATGAACATCTTGCATTGAAGTTGATTTAATTATGCGATTCAAGTTCATACATTGTTATGAGTTCAATAAACTGCATGATGTCCCGAGTTCATCATGTCGCACTGGAGCGCAACTGCATAGAATAAAGGGTTTTTTAACTTGCCACGGAAAGGCGTTCATGAAACGAGACGCTGAAGTGAAACTGTTCGTGATGTTCTTTTTAAATAACATTTCACTACAACACTATAACTAAAAGGTTAGATTGCAAGTTAGGGCCAGTTGCATAAACACAGCGATTATGTCTTAAGAACTAGTCTGACCAACTCGATGTTTTCAATTTTACTTTTACTTCTCAAATTAGACCAATCTATGCAACTTATTTAGTTAAAAAAAGTAATAAGAAAAAAATAAATAGATGACTGACCGAAGGCTGCGCGATGGTGGATTCGTATAGGATAAAACATAAAGACTGTCATCATTTATTGTTTTATTATATACATACATTGCAAGGAGATCAAACAAAACTTTGTTCAAAAAGTAAGCTATTTTAAAGTCACCATGAAATCAAAATTGCTGGTACATGTCTTCTCTGATGATGTGAGGGCGGGGCAACCTGTCACTCACATGACATCACAGCAATAGCAAACCACAACCATCCAATCAATTCCCAATAGACAAAATCAGTTCCCGCCCCTAAATTTTTTCTAGTTTGAGAAGCCGTTTCACTCAGATATACACCACAACAGGGAAGAAAAGACTATCGCAACTTCAGTTTCATGCCGACTTTAAATAGTGGATGTACTGTCATAGTCCACTAAAATGATTTACCAGGAATATGATTTTTCATTGCAGAATTATGTGCCCACGGTGTTTGAGAACTACACTGCGAGCTTCGAGATCGATAAGCACCGCATCGAGCTGAACATGTGGGATACATCAGGTAAGATCTGGCATGGCATCAAATTAAACCATTGTCTGAATAGAAAAACGCTATACTGCCGTTTTTATCCACCATATTTTTTATCATGGAAGTAAGCTATTTTCTGTGAATTTGCCAAGACTTCCAATTCATTTGCCGCTGTAGGGAAACAACTAGAAGAATAACAAAATGCTGCAAATGGTCAAATAATATGCGCTACAAACCAGTGTGTTGATGGTTACGATATTAAATGAATTCAAAAACAAGTAGCAATTTGCAAAATCATAATGGACAGTTTTTGTACAGCTAAAATAACAGTGGATAAGCCCGGAAGTCTCGACACATTCAAATTACAATGACCGTGCCGACTCTCATGTGAAAAATAAGGTGCATAGTATGCAAAATTGTATTTACTTATTTTTGAGAAATCATCAAAACGCATGACTGACCTACTACATTTACCAGACTGCAGTATACAACAGGTTCACAATACGGTATCCCACAATGCACTGCACTTGACCTGAACCAGAAGCAGAGATGGTCTTATTATTGGAAGATACGATGGTCCGTGGCTCTAACTTTGGAAAACATTGGAACTTAGATCACGTGTGACTTGATAACCAATCAAATTACAGCCTCGACGTCATTGAATTTCGTTCAGAGTTGTGCGACAGTCACTGTTTGCGGATACCATAGAAATGAATGAGAAGTGCCGTCAACTAAATCCTACCTGTCGTGCAATTGTCCGTGACTTCTCTTATAAAACACCATTGTGTCAAGTCTAAAAATAGATCAATTCAAAACGAAAGTTTAAGAGCAAACATGTTGAAGATTAGCCGAGAGGCTGTCGATTCATTAAATGATAAGCTGTTTCCTCACAAAAGCGGTTTATTCAGCGTAGCCTCTCCTCCATTGACATCCTTTTTTTTTTAAACAGCCTCTATCCCTGCATCCACAGTGTTACGCTATTTTTTGCTAACCTTGTAGGCTTGCCTTAAAGCGGCTTTGGCAGAAGTAATGTCACTGATTTTTAACAATTTGATCATTTTTTGACTCTTTTTTTGAAATGTGCATGATAATTTCACACCACTCGCTTAAAAAAACATGCTTGTAATACAGTCAGCTATAATGATCACGTACACCGTTCCACATTCACATAACACATACAGGCACACACTGGCCTACGTTCATTACATATATAATAATAAATATATTCTATAAATTACAGTATATTAGGCAGTATGCAATAGGTAGTATACTAGTATTCCACTCCAAACATAGCCAGTGATCTACTGTGACTTATGCATTGTGCTCTCTAGTGGCGTCAGACTGATTAGGACAGTCTGGGAGTGTACATTTTGAAACCTCCTCATGGATAGACAGATAGATGCAATAGCAAACATTCTACTGTAACAAATCCTGGTGCCAGTCTAGTCTGTGCATGGACGCGGTTCATTCCTGTCCCTGCTGACTGCTGACCGCTCTCATGGCCTGGCCGACCTCTTGTGTTTTTGTATTAGAGTAATTGAAAATGGCTCTTTGGTTCGCTGGAGTGACTCACAAGAGTCGGGTAGCAGAACTCTCACTGCTTTGATTTAACAATACACAATAGACAATACAGAGTTTATGAATTTAGAGTAGGATATGATCCTGTTATACTGCTTTTGAGTTCTGGACTGTATCTCTGGGTGAGATCTGTAATATAAATGGCTCTGTGTGGATTCTAGCTTCTCTTCTTTGAAACAAAAAGCCAACAAGTTAGCCAGAACTCAAGTAATATGTTCAGGGCTGTGCGTGTGTGTTTGGACAGTATACTGTCTGTGTGGATTGTAGCACACTTGGTGTTAAGCTACACTACTGCTGACACACACTCGTCCTGACACACACTTCAGGGGTTTCTCAGCAAGCGTGACCCATAAATCCCCCGCTCTAGGCCTCTGCATGTTTCCCCACCCTGCTATAAAAGTCCTTTATGGGAATTTCTTTTCTTGTCATCTCCATTTTTAAGTTCCTATGGGAATGTTTTCCTCTCCCACTGTTGTTGTTGATCTGTAGGGTTGTGCCGGTGTCAGACTGTAACCCTGTCGAGAGTAAATCTTCTCTTTACTGTAAGCGTTCTCATACACAGTCTGGGACACAACAGTCCATGTTTCAGCATGATAATGAAGTTCAACTGGTTGTGAACTTTATCACTGTTTAAAAGTGGTGTCAGTAAGCCCTCTTGACAACAGCCAGGCACCAAGCGGCTATGTGTGTAAAGTATATGTATAATCAGATGTACTTTATTGGCCAATACTGTCTTACCAAGTAACCTAAAATGATGCACAAGTTGGTGTAACTTGTAAACAGTACAAAAGTATGTAAATGCTAAACTAATGCATTTCCCTATGTATGGCCACATGCATTAAAGGTGCTTTCTGCATCTCTTTCGCCACCAAATGTGTCGCAAAAACAACAGCAATGTTTGGAAATGCATACAAACATACTACTCTAATTCTTACACACAACTTGCACACTACTTGTACTCTATTTGTATGCATAGAATACCAAAATGACCTTTTACATTTTGGAAAACGTGTAGCATGCAACAGAGCAAACTGCATGAAATAGCCTACTGTATCCCACAATGCACTTGACTTGACCTTCCATCACGAGCATGATGAATGAGCCAGAAGTAGAATCAGCTACAAAATCTTCTTTTTTTTGACAAATGTTGTGTAAAAAAAATAAAAATAAAAATACACACATACATATATATATATATACATTTTTATTTCCAAGATAACAACTGCTCATAGTTGTCTCCACGCATTAAGCTGGGATAAAATAAAGTATTTTGACATGTAAAGAAGTAGCTTTTTAAGTACTAGGCTACACAATTATGTAACCATATGAACAAATCTGCCACCAGAAGTGAGCTAAATGTTATTTAAAAAAAAATCTAACAGAATACCACTTTAATAAATAAATAAACATTATATATGATTAATTTCATTATTATTATTATTTTTAACTTTAAGTGTCTCTTTAAGAAAAAAATGTCACACACATACCATTTGGACTTTGTTGTTGTCATGGTTACAGATTATGTTGTCATCCAGTTCAGGTGTTTGTTGTTTCAAAGAGTATTTAAGTTCATGCTTGTTTTCCTTTCAGTTGTTGGGTATTGTTAATGTCTATGTGTTGGTTGTCTAACTTTATCATTGGTTTTGGATTCGCTTGTGGATTTATGAAAAACTGTTAGGATAAATCATATCTTCCTCGTCATATTTGATATGCAACCAAGCCCGTGACAAAAAAAAATGGAACAAAAGCTGTCACTCGGGCAGTACCCTTTCAAAGGTTACTAATATGTATGCTTTAGGTAACAATATATACCTTTAAAGTAATATGCATTTTTTTAGCACTAAAAAAGTACAAATGCGTACCTTTTGAAAGGCAACTACCCTTTTGTACCATTTTTTCTGAGAGTGTGGGATATAGGAAGTATTTTGCCATGAAAGGGATTAGCTTTAAGTGCTACAAAATTATGTAAACATATGAATAAATCTTAATTTGTCACAATGTGTTGATTTGTAATGAATGATTGTGTAAAGTGAATTTGCTGTTGTAAAATCTAGAACTGGATGTTGGGAGTATTGGCCCGACCATCTGGAGAACTAGGGCAACTGATAATTTGATGACTAATGAGAAATGAGTAATGAGAACGCTGAATGGTAATGAGAGGCTCCCTTTGTTTCACCAAGTGTGATTTGTTTTGTTAATGCGTATGCTTTCTTAAGCATTTCCCTCTGTGTTTTCAGTTATATCGAGTCGTCCCTCAGTTGGTAAAACCAAAAAACATGTTGACAGAAATCCACTTATAAGGAAGTCTATGGGGCTGTAGTGGGACGTTTACACCTAAGACTTCCATTCTAATCACACATCTGTCAATGCGATTTTTGTGTGACGTTCTGAGAAATCAGTTGTAATCAACAGCATGGACCAGATGTTGTTCATAGAGCTTAAAGGGAAAATGAAAACTATTGTGTCATTCCTAAGCTAAATGACTTTTCTTCTGTGGAATTCAATGTTGTTTTGAACCTCGTAGACTTTCATTACATGGACAAAAAAGGTTGAAACATTCTTCAAAATATACAAGTCATACAAGTGACATGAAGGTGAGTAAATGATGACTGAATTTAAATGTTTGGGCGAACTATCCCTTTATCCTGTTTTGAATTGAGGGCATTTGAATTCTGCTTAGCCTGTTTGCTCAGTACCTTTAGGCCTGTTTAGATCTACAAAAATGCGAACATAAACACAGATTCACACAGGTAATCAAGCTGTGTCTCTGATGGGTCTTAATGAGGTGTCTGCGGATGTGTGAGCATATGTGTGGTGCTCCTGAGCTAACCGACACTCTTGTGCTTACGGCTACATCTTCAACAATCTGTAATGACATCCCATAGAGTTCTGCTTCAGTCACACTCACTCTCACACACACACACACACACACACACACACACACACACACACACACACACACACACACACACACACACACACACACACACACACACACACACACACACACACACACACACACACAGCTGCACAGCTGGCAAGAGGTGAATCTAGGGACTGGAAGAGGAGAATGTTTACTGGCAAACATTCAGGTCAGCGTTTCATATGGACACACTGTTCTTGACAAGATACAAATTATGTCTAGCACTACAGACATAATCACAGTAATAATGTCTAGAAAATGAAACAACTGGCAGAGATTTATGTGGTGATTTATAACATCCACTGCAAACAAGACAGGAAATGAATTATTTTTTAACATGGTGTGAATGTTTTAGCATCGGCAGAGAAGAGTGACCATATTTTTAAACAGATACAGACAACAGAAGTGCTAAGAAGTGTTTACACACTTACAAACGCAGAGGCTGCGATGCGGCGCAACTGTATGTGCGCGCGCGTGTGTGTGTGTGTGTGTGTGTATTGGGTTTTTACTGAGCCGTACTGTGGGTACAAATCTGTCCCAAGAAATTGACAGAATGTCTCTTTTAGGGGACATTCCATCCATACGTAATGAAAGGAAAATGATTAAAATACATTTTATTATTATTCTATTAATAATAATAAATAATGTATGAAACATTTACCTTGTTATGAAGGGGTACAGTATTATTATGATGATTACAAAAAGGGAAATGAATAATATATGACATATATTATTTGTTTATTATTTATAATAGTAATAATAAAACTAATAATACATGAATCATCTTACCTTTTATGAAAGGTAACATTATTATCATTATCATTAATAATAATAATACTAACATAAATAAACGACATAAGTCTATAGTGTGTCCTCATTTAAACAGATAAGTAAGCAAGTGTATTTTAGAAGCTGTTGCAGTGAGAACAGTGTCCCTGTGGATTAGCACTCTCAACATGGCAGCAAACAACAAACCAACAATATCAGCCTTTCTTTCCATTCCAGCCTCTTTCTTTGTAAAATTTTATTAGTTTCTTCTTATCCTTATTTCCATTCTCATCTAAGAAATTATATTCAACCAACACTGGCTATGGTTGACAGATCTGCCAGAGAGGATTGTGGGACATGTAGCTCATAGGGTGACTCCTGAGGCCGGCCCATAATAACTGATAGCTTTGATCAGCGCTTCAAACACTCATTGTCACTCTCACAGTCCTCTCTCTTTCCCTCCCTATCTCTCACTGTCTATGTCTGGATTTGTGTCCTCACTCGAGGGAAGGACAGGAGAGTGAGAGAGAGGAGATCAGGAAAGACAAGAGAGCATGGCAGTTGTAGACAGTGGCAGTAAGTATGTATACTGTGCACGTTATGCAAATTTTCTATATGTATACCACAATGCTATGAGCTAAACTTGCTTATCTTCTATTTCCAACATCACAAATGATCTGGAAGCAATATAACTGTGATTTCTAATCTATTTCTTGACAAATTAGCAAGTATGACACAAAACGTTTTATTTCAGTGATTATAACTGGACACCACTAAATTAAACACACAACGCAGTGAGGTCAGGTGACAACAACAGCATAATACCGTGCTAATATTCTACTGTAATAATAATGTTGCAAATAGAAAGCAGTATATACTGCACAATGTCAGTTTTCCATTGAGAACAAAGCCATGGAAAGAGAGTTTATGGAAAAGGGTTATTATAATTAACCTTTTTTTACTTGGAATAAAATAAAATAAATAAAATATAAAAACTTAATGTACTAAAAATAACTAAAACTGAAATAGAAAATAATATATAGACATATTAAAAATGTCAAAAATACACAAAAAAGCTTTAACTAAAATTAAAATAAATTGGGAAAATATAAAAACTAATTCAAAATATGAATAAAAAGTATATTAGTTTTAATAAATAAAAACTAGTATCTCAATAATACTAAAATATCACTGATAATGACCTCAATTACGTTTCATTAGTGGTGCTCAGTTATTTTACTGGAAATAAAACCAATTATTTAGCATTTGTATTTCGTGTAAAATGTTTTAATGCATAAAAACAGAGACATAAAAAAATCTTTGCTGTATTACTTTTAATTCATTCAAATCAATTACACTGGAAATGGTGTCAAGTTAGCCACATTTCATTGTGGGAAACAATGGGTAAACCAGGAATGTTGCCCCGAACCCTCTGACAAGGGGAGGCTGAAAAACATTTACATAATGTGCACAATAAACACACATTATGAGCAGTATGGACGCTAATGTTAAAATGTTATTCTGAACATAGCCAAAAAGAAAGAAATGACTGCGCTGGAATCAAACTGACCTCTCTCTCTTCCTGCTCAGGCACTCACCACTGGAGAAACATCAGTCTTTTATATCATCTGCCCTGCTGTATGACCCACTGTACATAATTTGTACGTGTCACAGCAGTTAGCACACCATTAGCAGTGTTTCGCTCTTTGATTTGAGCATCAGCTTTATTTATTTTATAATGAAGCGGTTTTTCTCCTGACCCCTCTCTGTGCTTGTGTTCTGCAGGGTCCTCGTATTATGATAATGTGCGACCGCTTGCGTATCCGGACTGTGATGCTGTGCTCATCTGTTTTGATATCAGCAGACCCGAGACGCTGGACAGCATCCCTAAGAAGGTCAGAATCTCCTTTCCTTTCCTTTCTTCTTTTCTCTCATCCTTAAAACGTATGTACTTGTAAAAGTGCATTTTGGAATGGCCATTATTAGTTGTAGTTGTAAACACTCGGATACTTGCAGCGTTAGTCTCTCGCTGTGAAAACACAATGTAATTGTTGACTAAGAGAGGTTTTTGTTTGTGGGTGTTTCGCAGTTGGCGGATGACGGCATTGTGGATTTACACAAAAATACAAGCTTTACCTAAAAACACAGATGCCAGCAATTATGTGGTGATGAGGGTGTGAGCCTAGCGCTGAAAAGTTTAAATGTGTTTTTCAGTTTTAAGTCTATATATGTCTAGTGAGAAAAAGATATTCGGATGATATAGGAAGAAGAGTGGGCAGTATGAACAAATATCACGTATATTTATATATGTAACGGTAAAAAGTACCATTCAAAAGTTTGAATGGTAAGAAATTAATACTTTTATTCAGCAAGGACACATTCAATTGATTGAAAGTGACTGTTATCAAGATATTTATCATTTTACATATAAATGCTGTTTTTCGATTTCCCCCCAAAAATTATGGTTTCCACAAAAATATTTGTAACATTGATAATAATAAGAAATGTTTATTGAGCAGCAAAACATCATCATCATGTGACACCGAGGACTGCTGAAAATTCAGCTTTGCCATCACAGGAATACATTTGAAAATATATTAAAATAGAGAACAGTTCTTTTTAATTGTAATAATATTTCACAATATTACTGTTTATAGTGTATTTTGATCAAATAAATGTAGCCTTTGTGAGCCTTAGAGACTCATTTCAAAGACAGAACCCAAACCTTTGGATGGGTAGTGTATATGGGTTTCTTTTTTTAATTATTAGGGAGTGATTTAATCTGATGTAATTATCCCAAAATTACTCTAAATGCCTTTCATTCTCTAACTGTCCTAATGCTAACCCTGCACCAGCAGACACACTGAATGCTGTTACATTTCAGCATCTCACCTCTGAGGCCACAGGGGCGGAGCTAAAGGCTGTTGTGGAATGTTGAGAGGCAGGCGGCGACCTCCGATTGGCCAGTTAATGGTGGCATTTAAGGTTAAAGATCACAGTGCTGTTTGATGGATGGTTGAACACATTCAGAACCTGTGAAATGGTGCCATAGCTGAGATTGCTGAACCTTTGCAGGGGCTGGTGAATAACACACATGCACCATGCATGCTCACACAGAAGCTCTCTGAATAACTGGCTCTGTATGGTTCTGCATTAGCAGGAATGTTCCTGAAAACAGCCTGGTCTGTGTCATTTCAAGCTACACTGGTGTAAAAGGAGATTTGAAGCTGTTGTTGTTGTTAACTTTGCTGTATAGTTAATTGAGAAAAACTGGTGTAAATATTGTCTGATTTGATTTGAATGTGCATTAGTGTGAGTGTTTGTAAGTATTCAGACAATAGCTGGTCAAATTGCTTCCCTAATTCTCTCTCTCATGCACACACAACTACATTATTCATTCATTATGCACACATAAATGACAGGAAGGGAGAAAAACCACAAGCTCACTGTGTTACAGCATAAACAACTATTACAAGTATTGGCTAGAAAACTAAATAAAATATTTAAATATTATTCCCAAACTTTAAATACTGAAATCGATACATTACAGTTGTAATCAAAATGATTCAACCCCCATTGCAAATCAGGTTTACTGGAAATATTTACAGACTTTGAGTTGTTTGCGATGAACAAATCAAGCAAAAGTCATTGAAATAGCTAAACACAACAAATGTTTCAAGTGGTTTCCCCCAAACTCATGACTTCTGCAGTCTTAAAATTATTTAATCCCCTGAATAGAATCATGAGTCACAACAGCACAAATCTGCAAAACAGGCGTTGTCTCAATCTCACCTGATGCAACTAATCAAGGGCTTCATTAGTTGCACCAGGTCCGCTTGAGCTAGAACACATGAAATATCTGAACTTGCTAGGTTTGTTGAGTGTCACATTTGACTGCATGTTAGAAATATGGATAAGTCAAAAGAATGGTCCAAAAAGTTAAGAGAAGATATCATCGCCCCTTAACAAACAAAGAACAGGGTAGAAAAAGGCTGAAAAAGGAAGCCATCAATGGCTGCAACCAAATTTCTGAGTAGACAGGTTCAGAAAAACCCTCAAGTGACTGCAAAAGACCCACAGCAAGACTTGGGCTCAATCCCAAAACACCCGGAGACTCATTCGTTTTCGCGCTGACAACGAGCAACGTTTCCTGAAGTCCAAAAATACTTAGGCGTCGAAGATATCGTCATCTCCGTTGTTTTCTGCGAACTTCAGAAAAAAAATTCAAAAAAATAGCTGTAACTCACGCAATTGAGATGACTACAGCTGACGACGGCATCTTGGAAGTTTGTGATAAACAATGGCGCATCTCCTGTGACGTAAGCGCTAGCAACTACGTATAATGACGTGTAACGGTGTAGTAGTGGTGTCCCATTTCTTAGGGGAATATTTTCACCCCAACGCCTTGCCATTCTGTTTCAAGGGGCAAGGGTAAGGGGTAGGCGAAGGGTTAGGGGTAGGCGAAGGGGTATAAAATAGAATTGGGATTGGGCCTTTCAGCTTGCACAGTAAGGTGCGTACTAAACACGTCAGAAATCCAAGACGAAAACATACACCACTACTGACCCAAAAGCCAGAGAAAAGTGCTCAAAATCATTTAAATAAGCCACAGAAGTTTTGGGATTCTGTTCTGTGGAGCGATGAAAAAAAAACTGTAACTTTTCGGCCCTACGTCTCAGAGGTATGTCTGGAGGAAGGAGAATGAAGCATATGCTGAAAAGAACGCTCTGTCTACAGTTAAGCATGGTGGTGCTCGGTGATGCTCTGCGGCTGCTTTGCATCCTCTGGCACTGGAAACCTGCAGCGTGTGGAAGACAAGATGGATTTATTGAAGTACCAGGAAATGCTAGGAGAAAACATGTCATCAGTGAGGAAGCTGAAGTTTGGGCGTCATTGAACCTTCCAACAGGACAATGATCCCAAGCATACCTTAAACTCCACCAAGGCATGGAAGATTCTACAGTGGCCATCATCACAGTCACCTGGCTTGAACCCCATAGAAAATCTCTGGTGGGATTTGAAGGCGGCGTTTGCAACACGCAGACCCAAGAATATTACTGAACTGGAGGCCATTGCTCATTAGGAATGGGCTAAGATTCCTCAGAAACACTACCAGAAGCTGGTGTCTGGTTATACATCTCGTTTGCAGCAGGTCAGAACAGCAAAAGAGTTTTCTACTAAGTACTAAAGATGCTTGCCATGAAGGGGTGGAATAATTTTGAGACTGCAGGAGTCAAAACAAAAGTTGCAAACAGCTGAAAGTCTGTAATTTTGCCAATAAACCTGATTTGCAATGGGGGTTGAACAATTTTGATTACCACTACATTTACATTTACATTTATTCATTTAGCAGTGACAACTGCTAAATTGACATTTAGATTACAACTGTACAAATAGCTGGATAAGGAAGGATAGATAGATAGATAGATAGATAGATAGATAGATAGATAGATAGATAGATAGATAGATAGATAGATAGATAGATAGATAGATAGATAGATAGATAGATAGATAGATAGATAGATAGAAATCATTTGTAACAATGTAAAATCTTTACTGTTTGTTTTTATCAATTTAGTGTATCCTTGCTGAATAAAAGTATTAATTCCTTTTTAAATGCCCCAAACTTTTGAATGGTTGTGTAGATCAGTAGGTCAGTAGGTGGATAGATGTTTTTATTTAAAGTGACAGATTCTTTCTTTCGTTCTTTCAGTGGCAGGTGGAGGCTCAGGAGTATTGTCCTAATGCAAAGTTGGTGTTGGTTGGCTGTAAGTTGGATATGAGAACAGATGTCAGCACCTTACGAGAATTGTCCAAACAGAGACTCATACCTGTCACTCATGAACAGGTGAGTTTACACACACTCTCACACACTCAGGGGACTAGAACACAAAGGAAAAAAAGCGAGATTGTGTTAGGACATCAGTGTTTACTCAACTGCTGCTACACAAACACAAGAACTAAGACACATAGTCGGAAGTTTGCTAGCAAGCTAACCATAAAAAACACAAATATCGCTCATAGTGTCTAAATTAATACGAATTAAGATTAATTAATTAATTAAACATTTATTTTCTATAAGCCAAATATATTTACCTTCCTTAAGGACTATATAAAAATGTTTTAAATATTTTTAGATGAAGTATAGCATGCGAAGTATATGTACTGCGGTACAGTGATGTCACAGCTTGAAATGTCATGTCAACCGCTCATATCTTGTGATTGAAACCATTGAAGCACTCACAGACACTAAAAGAAAGGTCTATAATTACACATTAAAACAGAGAGAGCAGTAGAAAATGTTCCCTCTATTACGTCAATGCTCTGAGCGGGTCAACTCGCTGTAGCAACGTTTCATTATGAAACACCTAGTTCTCGCTATAATTCTACTCTGTAAAGAGAGAAATAGATGGCACTTTATATTAAAATGGTACAACTCTGTGTCCCACTACTTTTATTTTTAAAGCATTATGGGCAAAAATTACATGTTTTTGCTGTGAGGCCTATTAGATACGTTCATGTACTTTCACTGACCTTTTATTGTGTAAAAAAAGAAAAGAAAACACTGACATTTTAGAGGAGTTCCAGGTATTATTTTTGTACCCTATTCGAGGAAAGTACCATAAAAAAGTTTACATTAAAGAGCGCAAAAGAGTGACAAGGAAATTGCGATGTTTTTTTGATAGAGAAATGAGAAAGTAAATGCTCCTGGATAGTTCTGACTCAGTACAATGATGTTGACTTCTTTCTGTCTGTCTATCAGGGGAGTTTACGAGCACGCGAGCTGGGCGCAGTTGCATACGTGGAATGTTCATCCCGAATGTGCGTGAACAGCGTACGAGACGTCTTTCACATCACCACGCTCGTGTCCGTCAGACGTGAACCCGCCCCGAGCCTCAAGAGAAGCTCCTCGCGCCACGCTCTCAAGCGCATATCTAATCAGCCTCTGCTGCCAGTCAGCTCACAAGACACACCCCTTGAACCCACCCCGACCCTCAGGGAGGACAGAGCCAAGAGTTGCACAATCATGTAGACTAATGCATACAGTCACAGCAGGGTGTGAGGAAGAAAAGATTGCACAGAAGGGACAGAATCTCTGTATTTATGGGACATTGAGGGTCATATTGTCCTACGGCCCATGGGACTGTACAGTTGTGTGAATACATTATACAGAGGAGTTCTATTTATTAACTTCAAGTTTGCTTTTATTTTTTATCATTGTTGTATGGTTTAGCAGACCTAAGTGTCACAGAGTGTGTAAAACAAATGCAAAAAGAATAAATTAAAAAAAAGGGTTTGGAATTTTATGTGTGGACAGCTTCAATACTCCCCAACCCCCAAGTGTCATACTTTCATTTTAACTCTTGGGACACACTTCTCTAGAGGTTGCAGATCTGTAACAAGCTCATTTGTGTGGAACTAAATCCCTGGAATTCTGGAGTTCTGAGAATCTTTCCCCAGCATTAGTGATCATTAGCATTAGCATTAGCAGAACAAAGACATCTGTGACTTCTGCTGTTCGCTCCTTTACATGTGTGACAGCACCATCAGTCATGCTCCATGCCATCACAAAGACTTCATTCACACTATACTGAAACACCAATGCAAATGCTGGCTAAGGATAGATGTGGTATATTTTTGGATATTATTCATGTGGGAACTGAGAAGATGAGTTTTCTAGGTTACATAAAAGTTAAAGGGATAGTTTACCTAAAAATGAAAACTCTGTCATCATCTACTCGCCCTCATGTTGTTCCAAACCTGTTTGACTTCTAGTGTAGACAAAAGAATGAAGGTTTGACATGACGTGAGGGTGAGCAAGGGTACATTTTTTTGGCAACTTTCATTTTGGGGTAAACTACCCATTTAAACTCTGTGGATTAAATTAGAAAATTACTTTAAATTGTCAGTTTGTATTTGTATTATTCAGTTTGTAAAAACTCTTTTAACGTTACTGTTTACTCATTGTGAACAACGCACGTACATTGAAAGTAAATAAATGTTATACATAAATGTTATAATACACACAGTTTTGAAATAATATTGAGATAAAAATGATTTTTTAACATTGTGGTCCAATATTTGAACTCATTTCAGTACCATGTCGATACAAGAAATAATATAATAACACTGTATATAGCATGTATACAGTATATACACTGTTATATATCAATATGCAAAAGTATAGGGTCAGTTTGATTCTTTTTTAAATAATTAATACTTTTATTCATCAAGGACACATTAAATTGATCAAAAGTTGTGCTTGTTATTACAGTGTAATTGTTACATATGTTACATGTACTTACCATAGTAATAACAGTAAATTATGCATAATTACATGCAACTAACCCTAAACCAAATCCTAATCCTACCCTAACCCTATAGTAAGTACATGTAGTTAATTAATATTACTCAGTACTTAAATGCATAATTACACTGTAACAATGTCACCTTAAAATAAAGTGTAACCAAAAAATCTTATGACCCCAAACATTTCAGTACAGAATAATTCATATAAGTGCTTTATGCTTTTACCAACAATATGAACTGGCATTGCTTTTAAACTCTTATATTGCCTTTCCCCATTGGTTTCCATTGTAAGTTTGGTTCCACATAATTCATAGAAAATAACAATTTCTCCTTGCAGGGTTTACAAAAGTGTATGGTAACAATTATAATTTTGTTTCAATGAATTATTTGACTAATTTATATTCTAGAGGCCAGGAGAACGGGGAGTTTTGTGCTTTTTATGTCTATTCCAATTTGGAATAAAATCATAATCCAACTTCAAAGAGAAGTAACTCAAGAAATCCGGCTTTGTGCAGCATTACAATGTTCTGGATACAGCAAACAGTGGTTATTTCTGTATGCAAATTCTCTTGGAGCCAGTTAGATGCACGAAGAAAAAAAAAACCCACTAGGGCAGGAAAAATCCAGTCATTGCCACGGCAACTGTGTACAGCTTTGTGACATCACAACAGAGTCTAGCATGAGGGGAATGCTGTTGCCGTGGTTTCTGGAGGCTCTACGAAGAAGTCCATCAATTTTAACAAACTGAGAAATACATGTTAACATGTATGCATACACACACACACACAAAGAGGTCATGCATCCAACCCTGATTGACAGATGAGTTCGAATTAGTCGTGTTTAAGTTTAAACACTTATTTTACATGTTAAACACATGTTATGTATTAGTGAACACTGCACACAAGCACGTTCACTCACTGAGACACACACACACAGAGAGAGAGAAACATGTGGCGTGATGAGCTTCTGACAGCAGCAGGTAGATGAGGCTGCCAGCAACAGTCATGACCAGCCGAGCCCTACAGCTCAGCCTGCAGTGTAAGAGGATTAGATGTGTGTGTGTGTGTGTGTGTGTGTGTGTGTGTCTGACAGTTAGCCATCATGTGCACTCTGAATATTCAATGACACATTCTTCCCTTCAAAGTCCTAACCACTGGTTTTACACTGGAATATGAAATTGCTCATTTGCTGGGCAAAACAGGAATGATGAACTAAAAAGAAGCATGTGAATGCACACAGTCTTTTAATAACTCACAAGTCAAAAAGGATGATCAAGTGTGTGTCTCTAGAGTGTATCCGTCAAGTTTTGGCTCCCCCCACGAGGATAGTAAATCCTGAAATCAGCAACCAGTGTTCCCCACGAGGAAAACCACTTAAACATTTTTTTTTTTTTTTTTAATTAACGACAATATAAAAATGCTTAAAGGGTTAAAGGGGATAGAAAATATTTTTAGTTCAGTATAAAACAGTAGAAGTCAAAGGAGGGACCGTACTATGATACAAAAACAAACGTGGGACTGAGTGTGTGTGGCTGGCAGATCATGTTGAATGGCAAAATGCCCTTTCGTCTGCGAGTAACCAGATGAACAGACAACAGGGGTGAATTAGCATTCGCATTAGTATTCCAGCCTTAAAATCACATTTCAATTGAGAGTTCACAGGTGCGACGAAAGGCGAAACAAACAGAGCTAAATATGAAATCTTATGTGACAAGGTGATGTTTCTGTTCAACTGCCGTGCTCTGATTGTCTATGAGCATGTGTAGACTATAGCGTTTGTTTTGCCACTGAATGATTTGAGAGTTATGCCCAATTACTTTTTTTTGTAAAGCAGCTTTTTTTGGGCTGTTTTAAAACACAGGTCTATACTACTAATATTAGTATTGTCCCAAATATCCTGATACAGACCTGATGTAACCCCACCCCTTTTCAGTGCATGCGCTTGTCGTGTTCTGTCTTCCGGTTTGTATTTCCACAGCATCAAGGAATACATAGAAATATACAGATCTAATGCAAAAATGGAAGCTCAAACACAGAATTCTAAAGATGGCTGTGTGCTTGTTTCTCTTTCTCTTGTTTCTCTAATTCTTCAAATTACACTATATTCCAATATGCAAGACAAGCTAAGACAAGCCTGGACTTGTGGCAGGTGGGCAGGTGCTTGTATTATGTTCTGCATGTTTGTTCCTGTAAGTGATTGATTACAAAGTAAGTCATTTAATTTATATTGTATCTTTGGATGGAAACAGCTCATTATATACTAATCTTGTTTACGCTATTGAATTCTTGTGTTACTAATTGCTGTTTTTATTCAACCAGTTTTTCAAATGTCACTTGTAATTCACTTTGTTTGTGCTGTTTGTAATACCGTTTATGAACCTACTTAATTGTTCCTTTTTTTGTTTGTTTGTTTAATTGTAGACCTCAAATATCAACATGCATACAGATTAGCCTCAATAAATCTTTGAACTGGACATCAATGGGGAAAATTCCAATCGGAGGTGAGCATCCCTATGCCCTACTCACTCTGAAGGCCAGAGCACTTGAAGTGGAGACTTCGGAGGGAGCAGGGCACTTGTGTGTCATAATGAAGCCGTTTGGAACTCACTTGGCGAAGGGAGCAATGAAAGACCGAGGTGCGTTTCATTCGAACGTAAGTGGACTGCGAAGTGGACTTCACAGGGTATTTCCGCCATCTTAAGTGAGATTCCAATCTGAAGGGAGTGAACATGTTCAGTTCGAAGGGCACTGCAAACATCGTAGGGAATAAGGGAACACTGATACATCACTTCACAGGAAGTGGAGAGCGAAAATGACCCAACTGTCATTGCACACCGCGTCACCAGTCTTAACCATAAAACAGAGTCGTTGGAAGAGTTTTTAAGCGGCTTTGCGATGGAGGATTTTAGGTATGCATTTGAGTATTCATAAATATTGTTATTATTATACAAACTAGAGTATTTATGAATCGTTACGGTGATGAATGTTACATTTGCATGGTCTATGAATACGTAAACAAAGTAAAAGTGTGGAGAAGCAGCTGAGGCGCTGTCATTTTTTTAATTTGACCTTATTTACCTCAGGAATGTTTACTATGCAGCTGCGCCTGTGAAAGAAAGCGCACCAGATGAGATCGCTATTTAGACCATTTATTAAGAACACATTTGCATACAGTTAACCAAATAAATTTTTTTTAAATGACAGTTACAGTAATACTTCATATCTGTTAATAGTCAATTAAATATAGTCTAATAACCGAATAAAACTACCGGTAATAGATAAATACAATGTTTTTATTATATTTATTAGATACACACTGTATGTTTTGTATGTGTATAGGCCTATTATATGACTTTTGTTTTGATGTTTAGAATTGTGTCCACATTATCGTTGTTCAGCAGATTTTTGTGGGCGAAACCAGTCATTTCAATAGGGATCAATGCAGTCTTGAATTCTGCTTGAGGATTAAAGATTTCCCCATAACAAGTTCAAATTGGTCACATGGATTCGACACATTGGCCAAACAAAAACTGCTTGGTTTGAAAGTGACTTCTGTGTGAGCCGTGCTTCAAACATCGCTACAATAGACAGAGGACCTTTTTGAAATTTCACTAATGTGTGTAGTCAGAGAATCATTAGCATTAAAGTGTAAGGTTCAGTGTATTAAAGGGGTCATATAATGGTACATGCACTTTTACAAGTTGATTGTACTGAAATGTGTGTTGGCAGTGCCTGTACACAACCATCATAAAATGATAAAAATCCATCCAGTGTTTTGTTTTTTAATCTTCTTATATGTTTTCCCCCTTCTCAAATCAAGCCGTTCGATTTTGTGACGTCACAAAATCGACGCCCCTCCCACGATTGTTGATTGACAGCAGCGTTTCAACACAGACCCGCCCTCGCTCGTGAGCGAGCTGTCAATCATAGTCGGCGCGGTCATTGTTGATACGCTGGAGCACTGTCTATGAGCAGAATGGTGTCTAAGCGATTGTGGTGTTCTGTTCTTGGGTGTAATAAGGAACACAGCAGTCATTTTTATGTTCCTAAATCCGAACCGCTGAAGACGCAGTGGCTGAGTTTGTTTTCGAAGGGAATATTCCCCACGATCAACGTCAATGTTTTCATGTTTGCGCGAATCATTTCACACACCAGACTGCTTTACAAACGAGGGTCGGTAACGTTATAAAGCTGGTTTTGCTAAGAAGCTGCTCCTGAATAAAGGATCGGTACCAAATATTCGTGTTCCTGCTGCACCTCCAGAATAACTGAAGTGAGTGTAACGTTTTATTAACCTTTATATTAATATTTATATTAATCTTTGCAAATCGCTTGCTGCACGCTTCACGATGAATGCGGCTGTTTACACTCAGGGTACATTACGGCATCTTTTCTATGTACGACGTTCTCAATATAATTCATAATCCCACGTTTATAATGAACAACGTGTTATGGTTATTGTGTTACAATCGGTGTGCGCACTGAACAGAGGGGCGGGGTGAGCAAAGCTCATTATCATTTAAAGACACATGCACTTAAACGGCGTGCTGAAAACAGAGCTGTTTTTGACCAGGTAAAATTAGTGTTTTCTTACAATACTAATGAGAATTTTTAATTAAAGTATATTACAGACTTTTAATTTAGACCCTAAAGAATCATATTAGCTTGTACAAAAATGACATTATAGGACCCCTTTAAGAAACAGGCAAAAGTGGCTTGCTGTTCATAGGTTGTTTAGCTCCGTGGTCAAGCTAGTATTTAACTGGTATCCAGCTGGTCAGTATTGGAGACCGGCTGGCTACCACCCCCTACACCCACTTTAAAACCAGCAAAAACAGACAAGCTATAACCACTGTAGGCTGATCTAAGCTGTTCAGCAGAGTTTGTGAGTGTTCACTCGCGACAGATTTTGTGACTGATGTTGTCAGCACAGTCTGTTTGTGTTTTGGATGACTGACACATAAACACAGAGCTTGTGGAACTCTCACTGATCAGATTGAGCTTCATTGACACTGAGTCTCTAAGTGCACTTTGCTCTCTGCATGTGTCCACAAATATACACAAACACACTTACTGTAAGCAAGTACTGATGAAACACTTGCTTTGGTGTTGCCTGGAAACTTTGTGTGTGTGTGTGTGTGTGTGTGTGTGTGTGTGTGTGTGTGTGTGTGTGTGTGTGTGTGTGTGTGTGTGTGTGTGTGTGTGTGTGTGTGTGTGTGTGTGTGTGTGTGTGTGTGTGTGTGTGTGTGTGTGTGTGTGTGTGTGTATTTGTGCGTGCCTTGGCACTGGAGTTCAGAAGCTGAATAATGGATGAGAATGTTGATGTAATTTCCAGACACACTTTGCTGCATCTGCTTTTTAGGAATGCAAAGGTTTATTGGCGCTGCCCAGGCAAGACGCCAAACCTGGTGTGGAAAGTGGCAAAACAAAAGGAGAAAAAGAGACACAAGAGAGGGAGAGAGATCAAGTGAAGTCTTTGAAGAGTGACATGCACACTTGACACGCACAAACACTGTCAACATGCGCAAACATTCTCAAGCAAATATATAGACGTCCTCTCCCTCTCAGCCGTGGCGCTGATTGGTTCACACAGATAGTTCACTCTCTCTTCTATCTCTGTGGCGCGAGCAGTTAAAGGTGAAGGCTCAGTGAGATTCTATAGTCTGTCACCATGTCTGTCTGACTCCTGAGACCGGTCAGAAGTGAGTCAAGGGTTAAAATATTCTGTTTGATTTTGTAAGATGAAACCTGGGGGAACTATCTATAGCATCATAGATCTCATATAATAAAGGCTAGATGTCTCGTGCGCGCTGCTGGCCAATGGAGGTCGACGTCCGCACACGGTGGCCATCTTACCACATCTTACCACATTATTATAATGAATAATTA
This sequence comes from Rutilus rutilus, assembly GCF_951802725.1. NCBI lineage: Eukaryota > Metazoa > Chordata > Actinopteri > Cypriniformes > Leuciscidae > Rutilus > Rutilus rutilus. The sequence goes on along the minus strand of NC_140209.1, from coordinate 48,208,408 downwards.
TAACAACGGACTTCCATATGAAAGAATTATAGCCACGTTAATAACGTTTGTAAGAAACCAAACCGTTTGTAAATCCGTCAAGATTTCAGCGAGATAAGAGGATTTGTGTGCGTGCTGATCACTCACCTTAATTCACAGCTTCCCTGTGGTAAGATGGCCGCCGGTGATGCCGGAAGTGACTCCGCTGTAAGACATCTAGCCTTTATTATATGATATCTATGGTTAGCATTCCCATTCTTTTTTTCTTTTTTTTAGCCAATCACCTGAGCCATAAATGCTATGTGGCTAATTGCTCAGAAGTTGATGCTGTGATAATGCTGATTGGTAAAGGCTGTTGACATGTAAAAATAATCATGCTTAGCAATACATAATATAATTTAATAGAATAGAAAGATGGTGTTTGCCCTCATATTACAGCATCTACCAGTTTAGCTACTAACTGCCGATGATAACCAGACAAACCTTCACCCTTGATGAAGCACAGATCTTTTCTTACATATTGTGACGTACATCCAAGTGAAACGGACTATCGAAAAAGAAAACATGCGGGACAAAAACAAAAAACATGCGGGCCATTGACTTCTATTCATCGGTTGTTGATTGGATGGAGGCCGATCTTGCAGTTGATTGTAAGAAAGGGGCGGGGTTTACATGTACAAAATGATTGGAGAAGTCCTGCACATATCCTAGACACGCCCCTGATCCCCAGAGAGATGTCCGGAGGAAGATCGAGTTATGACATTTTGATTACAAGGTCAAAACTCATTTTAAAAATGAAATCCATAAGATCAATAACATGCATTTAGAAAATAGATCAATTTGTATTTCATGATGACTTTAGGGTTAATCAGTTCATTCGCAGTCATCTTGGCAACATCCTCAGGCAGATCTAATCTAAGCAAAGGGCTTGCAAAAATGCACTTCCAGCCTACTTGAATCAGAAACATCAAAATCTCTAACTAATCAACATTGTTTCAATATGCAATTCATATATCATGTTAGCAATAAAATCTGACAACACTACCATACATTTTTCTTCTTTATCTCAATTGACAGTAAAAAAAAAAAAAAAAAAAAAATCAATGTGGTTCAGTGAAAAAACAAATCCCACAAAAATAGATGAGTAGGCAACTCATTTAATTGAAAAGCTTCATATGAGTGGTCTGTCTTTTCCTCCTCATACTGTCTCTGATAATGGCACACAAGACAAACACAGACATTACAGCAAAAATGACTGCGCACATTGTTGACTCTATAATTATTGAGGGGTTGATGCTAATGTTAGTACTAATTAACATTTTGTATTTAATTGCTGCTATCCTTTGCTTTTGCTGACATGTTAGGATTAGTTCACCCAGAAGTGAAAAATCATAATTTACTCAAGTCGTTCCAAATGACTTGCTTTCTTCTGTGGAAATGTCTAGGCCGGGCGCTCTTTTCTGAACAATGAGAGCGAAAGGTAAAGGTGAAAATAAAGCTTTCAAGCTCCAAAAATGGCTGAAAAAGTAATCAAGATTTAGAACAAAATAAATGTCTTGCGTAAGATGTTAATACAAGTGTTCCTATAGCTCCTCTGGTATATATTTTTTTACAGTCTATGGGTAGCAATGGTAAGTCATTCTGGGTCAAATCGTTTGTGTGTGAGAGTGAGACAGGTTGAATATAATTGGACATAGTGCCCCACCATCATGGCTTTCGGCCAATCAGATTCCCCCTGCTAGGTGATTGACGCATCAGGAGTGCCGGTCCCATATCGGCTGCCACCTGCTGCTTTACAATATGTCATCCTGTTCCTCTGAGAGCACAAGAAAAACAACACATCAGACCTTCTTCTCATTTTATGTTCACTCTACGCTGTTTTCTCACCTCTCTTTTTTCTGTCTGTACACACATACACACACACATTTGCCAATAAATCTCATAGTGTGGCAAAACACTAGGGAAATTAAAGCAAATCAGTCAGCCTTCACACCTATGCTTCAACAACCTAAATCATCACTCCTATTACTGTCTTTCTAAACACACGCTTACGTTCTCCTTCAAACCTGCACACGCAATCAGATTTATCCTGCGCAAGCCTCTAATTCAATCACTCTGCCTCATTTCAGTTTGCCTTAGATTACACCCTAGAGACAAACAGAAGGAGACACATACAGTGTGCAGTATTGTGCGGCAGGGCTTTAGGGTTGAGTTGACAAGCACAACTGCAGTCAGCGGGCTGCAGCTGCTATAATACAAATGTACATTTATCTACCATGGGACAAGAAAAAATTGATATCAGTGTGAGAAAAGCTGAACAGTTCTTTTTCCTGTTCCCCCCCCTCTCAGTCTTTGCTGATACACAGGAGAAGATGTGTTCAGTGAAATGCAGTGGTCTGGTAATGCAGCTTATGTTGACAGAGCATCTCATCTAACTGCTCTTTGCTCACACACTTTCACATATTACAGTGTCCACTTATATCAGACACACAGAACAACAAAAGGCAATATACTGTACATATATATATATATAAATATATAAATGTTTAATATAAGTATTTAATATAATATTGTATTATATTTATATAAATATGGAAAACCACAGTGTGTGTGTGTGTGTGCACGACACACAGAGCAACAAAAGCCATAAAATAAGACACCAATAAATACAAATATGAGCATTTACATTTTTAAATAAATGTATAAAATACATACAAATCCAAATACATTTATATTATATTATATTATATTATATTATATTATATTATATTATATTATATTATACTATATTATATTATATATGCACCAGCAGGGACAATCTGCAGAAGCTATAGAGCAGAACATTAATTCCCTAGTTTAAACAAAACATTGTCATGTCTAGCCAAGTCTAGCCACTCAAACAAACAGAATGTAATTCTGTTCGGTGCCACTAGTGGTAGGGGAATTACACACGTAACCTTTAGAGAACAACAATAAAAACGACGGTAAAAAAATACACGTTTGGTGAGATAAAGACACAAGATCTGATCAAGCCCCCCCCATCTCGCTCTTATTTTCTCTCTCAACAGAAATATCTATTACACTCATAACCCCTCAGCTGGGCTGTTGTTTGCCACTTCACTTGATGATTTCTATTCACTTCTGTTCAACAGTTATCTCTTCTCATCCTCTCTCTCTCTCTCTCGTTCACCATTCAGTGTCCAAGTCTTTGTGGATGTGTGTGGTGCATTTTATGTATGTAATCATATCTATACAGACAACAAATGAGCTTATTGGAGCACAGACAACACACAGCGTACCCTGGCACACGCACACACACACGCACATGCCTCAGGGGTCGCCACAGGGAAGAGTGAAATTAACATAATCCATCCTATTCACGCTGACACTCTCCTCTTTGTTTGGCGTAAATGAACTCTAACCCCTTGACACTGACTGTAAAACACCCACATACACACAGTCCTGCTTCACAAAGAGCAATCAGATATTAAACGTTAACTAAACTGGGGGAAAGCAGCAATGAGTGTGATACCAGTGATAGACTGTTTATCAGCCAGACCAATTGAGTCATTGCTATTTGGCTAAATTGAGAGTATCAGCTTATAACTTTGCCTGCTTCAACGAAGGGTCAAGGTTTGGCTCGTTAGTGTAGCCCTTGCTGGTAGATGCCATATCTATACATACTTAAAAAATATACGTTATGCTATTTTACATAATCAAATTTCTGTAGTGTGTAATGTTGCTGTTTAAGCATGAAAAAGGTCTGAAAAGTGCTCTTATTCTCTGTGTCAGTAAGCACTGTTTCTGATCAACCTGAAACGCCTGTAGATTGTAGTCCTGAGTTTTCTTCCAGGAACGAACACTTCACAATATTCCTCATTTGAAAAATTCTCGCCCACAGCAAAAAAAATCAAAAGGGGGGTGAGGCCTGGTTGAGTTGCATTAGTAGTTTGTTGAAACTCACGGTGATGGTAAAGCATTTCTAAGACACGCTTGAAGTGGTTGATCACTATCGTAATGGCAAACGTTCAATCTCTAAGGAATAAAATCGATGAACTGCAAGCCACTTTATGTTCATCATGCATAAATAGAGGCCTCCATTTTGGCCTTTACAGAGACCTGGCTGAAAGCTCGGAACAACGATTCTGTTTTAACTATTAATGGCTTTGGGAGTCAAGGAGGCGGCGTTGTTCTATACATTAATGAAAGTGGTGCAATTCAGTCATAAGAAAAACCCTGTGCAACTGAACTGCTTTCTGTATCATTACGACCATTTTACTTTCCTTGAGAATTCCCTACAATTTTTGTTACGGTGGTGTATTTTCACCCTAAAGCAAATGATAAAGTGAAGGAGACTGCTGAACGTATTGTTTCTAAGTTTCAAAATGTTTTCTTGGGGGATTTTAACCATTGCTCATTGAAACACACACTGCATCATTTTCAACAGTCTGGTGCAACATGATTTAACAATACTTTGGACTTGTGTTATGGTTCCATCAGAGGTGCATATACACAAGTCCATTAGTAATCCACCCTTGGGACTGTTTTTAATTACTGTGTTTTAAAAAAAAGTATAAGGCTGACAACAAATCTATCAGGAAATGGTCTGCAGATTCATCTTTAGCTTCGCAAGGATGTTTTGACCGCACAAACTGGGAGGTTTTTGAAAACTCAAGTTCTGATATTGATGAATTAACAGATGTTGTAAGCCGTTACATACATTTTTGAGAGGATGCTTATACCTCAAAACACTGTACGAACATATGCTAATACAAAGATAACTTAATCTATAAAGTCCCTTATGATTGAAAGAAATAAGGCATTTCATGTAGGTGACTTTGAAAGGAAGCATGATTTGCAAAACCAAATAAAGTGTGAAATTAGGAGGGCCAAAAATAGGAAAAGTAGAGGGGGATCTTAGAAGAAATAGACTTGGCTCTGCCCGGGAGAGTATGCATACTATAACTGGATATAAGAGTAAAAGTAATGCCCCCAGAAAATTGGTTTGTTATCAATCTGATATAGAGCTGGCTCAAGAATTGAATACTTTTTAAACTAGATTTGATGTGCAGGATTTTACTAATGTGCTTAGGAATGAGACTTTATCTTCAGAAAATTCCATATCCAAAATTGAGGCCATATCCCAGACAGCAACATAGTGTCGGCCCAGATCCGGCCCACATCAGGGCCGTGTGGAATCCACACTATGTTGCTGTCTGAGATAGTTGTGCCTGAAGGAGAGACAAGTTATCCTAAGGCTCTCTAAATGATTTTAGACCTGTTGCTCTGACATTATTGGTGATGAAATGTTTCAAGAAATTTGTCAGGGATGAACTTTTATTGGAAACTCAAAATCTTATCACATATCGATCGACATCTAGCTCATTCAAAGGTTACAGGTTTAGGTGCGACCCATTAAGTGAGACTCCTCTTTATGCCAGAAATACTGTGTCCTTGAGCAAAGCTCTGCTGATATTAACACTGCACTCTGGGTATTGTATGATGCTCTGGATTGAAAAACATCTGCCAAATGAGAATAAAGGAAGCTCAGCTCTTTTTATGGAAACCTACACAGTGCTGAAACAGGCATTTCTGTTTGATTGGCTTCGACATTTGGGAATATAGCTCAGCCCCCCCCACACACACACACACACAGAGGAAGACAACTCTGAAATGAACTGTCACTCAGGTTAAATTATGTATCTTACTGTCACACACAAAACATGTTTACTGTGGCATCAAAATCGAATTAAAACAAAAAAATATACATTTTGGAAATATATGTTTTTGAAGGTTGTCTCATACTAACCAAGGCTGCATTTTTATAAATAAATAAAACAACAACAACAACAGTAAAATCATTACTTTGTGAAATATGATTCAAATTTGAAATGACTGGTTTCAATTTAATATATTTTAAAGCTGAATGTTCGGCATCATTACATATGATCCTTCAAAAATCCTTCTGATATTATGACTTGCTGCTCAAGAAACATTTCTTATTATTGTCAATGTTAAAACCAGTTGTGCTGCTTAATAATTTTGTGGAAACCATGATACATTTTTTTCAGGATTCTTTTGATGAATAGAAAGTTCAAAAGAACAGCATTTATTTGAAATAGAAATCTTATTGTAACATTTTAAGTCTTTACTTGCACTTTTGATCCATTTAATACATCCTTGTTGAATAAAAGTATTACATTTTTCAAAACTGTGCAACTCACCGAGTGGTTAGTGATGTTCGTTGATGTTCCAAAACAAGTAGCAGTAGCGTAGCGAAATACAGTTTCTGTCGTGTTTTATTTGGCATTTTGTACAATCCCATTGATTTCTGTTGGAGGACTCATTGCTCGTTGATATTACTGCGCTTCAGACTCAAATATCAAGCAGAAGTTTATACGCGGTTGTGAGGTATCTGAAAAAATAGTTCCACTATAGCAAATAACACGGATTGAAATCATACATTGCGACGATATATTTGTTTTTAATCATCAACGAACACCACTAACCACTCGGTGAGTTGCACAGTTTTGAAAACGAACGGATTGTTTTAAGGACATGTTCGTGCATGCCCGTAGCCAGCCACTCTGAAGCGGTCAAAGGCGTTTTTCCTTCGTTATTTCTTCATTAAGCAGGTAAAATGTATGGAGTTGATACTAAGTGCATGTGGCATTTGCAATTGGAAGCTGTTGCTGTGAACCCACATCATGCGGTCAGAGAAGCTCTCCATGCAAGTGAAACAGGCCATCGTTGGGCTTCAAAAACAAATACAGATCCATAGCAGAAACATTAGGTTTGGTACATTCTGAAAAAAATAAGAACACACTGGTGAGCTCAGCAACATAAAAAGGCCTGGATGTCCAAGAAAGACAACAGTGATGGATGATCACAGGATCCTCTCCATGGTACAGAAAAACCACAGCCAAGAGAAGAACGCTCTCCAGGAGGCATCCGGTAAAGTCTACAATAGACTTCACAAGAGCAAATAGAGGGTTCACCACAAGGTGCAAACCATTCATAAGCCTCAAGAAAAGAAAGGGCAGATTAGACTTTGCCAAAAAAAAAAAAAAAAAAAAACACAACTAAAAAAGCCTGACCAGTTCTGGGAAAGCATTCTTTGGATGGATGAAACTAAGATGATGTTTTGGGTGATCCAGCATAGCATGGTGGAGGCAGTTTGATGGCATGTGCATGCATGGCTTCCAGTGGCACTGGGTCACCGGTGTTTACTGATGATGTGACGGAAGCGTTTAGGGATATACTGTCTGCACTGGTTCAGCCAGTGCAGTGCACTGGTTGATTGGATGGCGCTTCACAGTACAGATGGAAAATACTGCAAAAGCTACACAGGAGTTTTTAAAGGTAAAGAAGTGGAATCTTCTGTAATAGCCGAGTCAATCACCTGATCTCAACCCAAATCGAGGATGCATCTCACATGGCAGAGAGACCCACCAACAAACAGCAACTGAAGACAGCTGCAGTGCAGGCCTGGCAGAGCATCAGAACGGAGGAAACCCAGTCATTGGTGATGTGGGTTCCAGACTTTAGGCAGTCATTGACTACAATGGATTCTCAACAAAATATTACAAATGAACATTATATTTATGATCATATGCATCTGTCCAATTTCATGAAAATAGGGGAACTGTGTATAAAAATGTTTATATATATATATATATAAATGCGTGTGTTTGTGTATATATACATAAAGTTGTTAAGTCTCTTATGCTTATCAAGCCTGCATATATTTAATCAAAAATACAAAAAAAAAATTATATTGTGAAATATTATTACACTTTAAAAATACTCCAAAGCTGAATTTTCAGCATCATTACTCCAGTCTTCAGCGTCACATGATCCTGCAGAAATCATTCTAATATGATGATTTAATACTCAGTTATTATTAATGTTGAAAACAGTTGTGCTGCTTAATTATTTTTTGGAACCTGTAATACTTTTTTAAGGATTCATTGATAAATAAAAAGTTAAAAAGAACAACATTTATTTAAAAGTGAAATATTTTATTACAATATAAATCTTTACTATCATTTTTCATTTAATATTTTTAAACATCCTTGCTGAATAAAAGTATTAATTTCTTTTAAAAAAAGAAAAGAAAAAAATTTAAAATTATATATAATTATATATATATATAGATTTTTTTTATCTGATCTTTTTTTTACTTTTAACTTTTTATTCATCAATGAATCCTGAAAAAAATATCACAGGTTATAAAAACAACATTCAGCATATTAGACTGATTTCTGAAAAATCATGTGACACTGAAGACTGGAGTAATGGCTGATGAAAATTCAGCTTTGCATCAGATAAATAAATTATTTTAAAGTATATAAAAAAATTATTTTAATTATTAAAAATACGCATTATTTTAAATTGTAATAATATTTCACAATATTACTGTTTTATCAAATAAATGCAGCCTTGAGCATAAGGGACTTCTTTCAAAAAAAATTAAATAGTAATGTTTCCAAACTTTTGACAGGTACGTCTTGTGTGTGCCAAGGTGTGTGTCTTGTGTATACATATATATATATATATATATATATATATATATATATGCATCATTCCGGTTTTTTTATTTATTTTTATAAATGTATCCTTCGGTTTTTGTCGGGATTTATGATAATAATCATAAATCCTGACAAAAACTGAAGGATATATTTTCATCCCTCATTTTTCCTGAGAATTTTTGAAAGCAGACTCTGCCCCCTAGCGACACATACTGTTTAGTGCAGTTACTCAAACAGGTAGGCCTCCTTCACAAGCATTCATGTAACGTTTTCAAAGATCATTCTAAGCATTTTTAAATCACCTCTAACTGAAATGCATAACTTTAGGTTACTGTTAAGACAGACATTTTTTTTTATAGCAGTCACATAGCAAACATATTATTTATTCATTTTTAAAAGCAAATTCACAAAATATTCAAAACAAAAAACAAACAAACAAAAAAGAACATTTTCATTGTCTTCCCAGGGACTGAAGATGAATTATTTTTCTCATTAAGTCAAAAAAAGGTTTTCCCGCAATCCCACTTCTATTTGTTGAGGGCTAATTCAGTCTGAGCTATACTCACACAAACTGTTTCGCAAAGTCTTAAGGCTGAGAATAATTCTTGCATAATTGCATGGCCATGTGCAAGTCATGACGGCAATGTGTGACATCATAGTCCATGTATGTGGAGAAGTTGCATAATCTGATGCTCTGTATGATCTCTACAGTATATGGTCAAAATCAAACATGTCATTTCATACACACGATAGTGAGAAACAACTGTCCGATGTCGTACTGCAGTTTCAGGCCACATGCGTGCGTCAAGTCATTTCTTAGAATTATATTAAAAGGCCATTCTCATACAAATCTTATTTCATAGTTATAAGTAAAATACTAAGCAAAAAAATATGTTTTAACAGTGAGCAAGAAAGTTTAAAGTGTAAAGAATAGTCTATAAGTGCTGAAATGGCGCCACCTATCTCTCTAAAAACAAAGCCTTGCGAGTAAAGTTAGCACTGATACATGGAAGCACTGGTTACGGATTATTAGTGGTGTTTGCAAACGCAAGATTTACAATTATTAAGCCTCATACTTAGGGGTTAGCGATCTGAACAAACCCCTAAACCTAAATAACCTAAAGACCAAAGGAACTTGGAGGTGAGCTCTTTTGAGTAAGCAACTATAGGCTATAGCAATGCAATAAAAAACCCTTAGAAGCCACACATCCTGACAAGCACTACTCACTGTTTAAGAGAATGTAGAAATCTTTTCAAATTCCTTGGTAACTAAGTCTAATGGCCTTCAAACTGCAGATTGTATATTGCTTATTAAAACCATGAGAAATAAATGTATAAAGAATGTACACGGAAAAATAGTTTTTATTACTCAGTATTTTTGTCTTGTTTTTCAGTACACATATCTAAACATTTTCTCAAGAAGCAAAATTACATAAGTTATTAAGTCTTGTCTTCTAAAAAAAAAGTATCAAGATTGAGTGTTTTTACTTAAAACAAGGTAAAGTAGGCTATCTGCCAGCTGGGTAAGAAAATTAATAGTTTATTTTTCAGATACTTTACCTTGTTTTAAGCATAAACTCACTTCATTTTGATACATTTTTCAGAAAGCAAGAAGACTAAATAGTCATTTGGCTTCTCAAGTAAATATATCTTGATATTTGTGCTGGAAACCAATACTAAGAACTTTTTTTTTTTTGCAGCGTAACAGCAACAAACCATACAACTTTACCCATTTGTAATAATAATTTGACTTGATTTCTTTGGCAAACTTATCCACAGCACTAAAACACTCTTAGATAAGCCATCTGTGCAAATATCCAGCAGGGAGCAGTAACGTAAGTCCCCTTTCAGTCGCCAACACTTCCCGTAACTCCTGCTCACCTAAAGTCCCTCTCTCTCGAAGCCCCACCTCTCACTGTCTCCTCCTCTCCATCTTCTCCTCCCTTATCCCTTTTTGAAGAACCCATTCAAACCTTCACTATTCTCTCTCTCTCTAATGCCTTGCCCTCTTCGCTCCTGTGTTCTGATTGGCTCCAGATCTGCTCCACTCGCTGACTCGACATTCCACAGCTGGCCACAGCACCGTTTCACCTCGAGGCCTTGCCAAGAGTCGAGGGGGGAAAAAGGAAAGCAAGAAAACAGGAAAAAAAGTTAAGAACTGGAAAGAAGAACTAAAGAAAGTAAAGAAAGAAGTACAAAGTTTAAGTTTCATTCCATGTACTGTTTGGATTCAGCTTTTACATGAGCTCATCACACCGGCTGAGATCAAGCAAACCGTTACAGTGAGATCAGACTTCCTGTTGGGCAGCTCTGCGTTCAGCGTGTGATTAGAGAGAGAGACATTGCGGTGCTTGTCACAGGCTCATTCACATGCACTTTCATCTGTCTATTTCTGTCCGCAGTTCTTTCTTTCTTTTTTTGGTTCTGCACCACTGAACTTCAAACGTACCATCGTTTCACTTGATGTGTAATTATTATGATTATCATTTTCAGACGGATCAGCGAGGGACCTGGATTCTGACCCAGAGATAATCAAATTCAGCTGCACAAATTTAGAAAAAGAGCAATAATAAAAAAAAAAAATGGCACAACAAATAACTTCAAAAGTCACAGTCTGAAAAAGAAATACTGTTGTGGTGTTACCTTGTAGTGTGTGTGTGTGATTGTGCGCTCTCATTGTCTGTAAGTTCCAGTCAATGTGATTTTTGGGGGGGGGGGCACTGTTCCCTTTTGGCACTAAAGGATAAAACTGAGACATGAAAAAATACGCATATAAACTATTTCAACTTCCGGATAAAGAAACAAAAAAAAAAAAAAAAAAATGCTATTTTCCACATTAGCCAATCCAAACAGCTCCTCTGAGATGGTGGAATTTGATTGGCTGACATACTTAGATGGATTGACCTTAGGAGAAAAAAAGTTTCAGCTCTGTTGATTTTGGTTGATCATCTGCTGCGCTCTACACAGCTCTCTCGGTGTCTTTAAAAACAAACAAAAAAAACTCTTTTTTCCTAAACGTAAATTCTCTCAGTCAGTTGCTGCGGTCGCAAATTGTTTTCCTTGGTGTTTCGAATCAGTTTGAACACATCCAGCATTATTCGCTCTGTTCGTTCAACTCCATGTCTGAAACGAGAATGTTTTTTTCTGCTTCTTCGGAGGGGGTGGAGTTAGTGCGGCTGTACCGAGCGCTCTCATAGGAGCCCGTAGAGCCAAAGCTCCGCCTACGATAGAGATAAATTCCACCCACCACCAGAGCGATCAGAACAAGCGCTGCCACCAGGACCTGAATTAATACATAGAGATGGTTGACCTCAGCTGGAAGAAAGAGAAAAAAATTCATATTCAAGTAAGTAAATGGCAATAGATTTTTGATAATGTTCTCAACATATTTTAGGTAAATGTGAGGTTTAAATATGATTATAACTTACGGTGAAATACAGGCTCTATTGCTGCTCCTATTGAATAAAAAAGAAAGGAAAATTGGGCTCAAAAATGTGAATCATTGTATTAGCATTTCTTCCATTTCATACATTCTTAGATATTTATTTTTTCCTTGAGGTCAACTTATCATTTTCAACATTTCTTGTTAGATTTTATAAAAATACAGTAAAAACAGTAATATTGTGAAATATTATTACAATAAAGCAATTTATTCATATCTAATATGCTGATTTGATGCTCAAGAAACATTTCTTATTATCAATGTTAAAAATATTTGTGCCACTTAATATTTTTGTGGAAATGTTTTTCAGGATTCTTAATGAATAGAAAGTTCATAAATCATAAATGTCTTTACTGTCAGTTTTGATCATTTTAATGCATCATTACTTTTGCATGACCATTTATCACCTTCTTATTGACCTTTAAAAATCAACGAGGTCTTTTTTTGTTGTGCTCTTAAAGGGTTATTAGTTCATAAAAAAAAATTAAATTCTGTCATTTTTTACTCATCCTCATATCGTTCCAAACCCGTAAGACATTCGTTCATCTTCAGAACACAAATGAAGATCTTTTTAATGAAATCTGAGAGCTCCATTGACGGCCTACGCAACTACCACTTTCAAGCTCCAGAAAGGTAGTAAAGGAGTCACATGGATTACTTTTATGATGTCTTTACTACCTTTCTGGAGCTTGAAAAGTGGTAGTTGCATAGGCTGACATGAGGGGGAGTAATTAATGACAGAATTTTCATTTTTGGGTGAGCTAACCCTTTAAGACTTCTATGTACACATACTTTTGGAGTCTGGATGACACTGTGGTTACACATAGGAATGTTTTGATAAGTTTGTGCTTTTGTGTAGCTTTTTTCTATATGCAGATATATCATATGTTTCCATATGCATGTGACAGTCCATACCCCGTGGTCGTTTACAGATGACTCCATGTGTGCGATTTTTACAGGACCCAGGCCTCCAGAGGCCCGTGTTGCTCTGAACCCAGAAGCAGCTGTTGGCGGACAGCATGCTCAGATTAGCGTCCTGCTGCTCCCAGTTACTGTAGTCCACTACTTCGCTGTCGGACCACTCCAGACTGCCTTCTGTAGAATCAAACACATACAGGGAGGTCTAAATAAGGGAGATCCAAATTTAAGGTCAATAAAGGAAACCTGTGTTAATTATTAACCATCTTGCCTTTGGAGTTAAAGATCATTCCAAGCCAAGCGCCGTGGGCCTGTTGTTGAAAACTTTGCATGTGCTCCCACACAAAACCATTCTCGGTTTCATCTAATATTGACAACAGCTTAGCTCCCACTGAAAAAGAAAAAGAAAAACAAGATTACAAAAAGTTAATTGTGTAATATGTTCCTGTGCTGTTCTTGTTGGCTTTTCCTGTGTGTGGACGTTACCTTTGCTACACTTGCGTATGGCCTCGTGTTTGAACTGTAGCTCGTGCAAGATGAACGAGTAGCAGTCATTTCTGAAAGGAACCCAGGACCAATTACCTACAGGATGTGGGCAAATACCTGGATACATCCACCTGTGGTCTATCCTCCTCTCTGACACAGAAGCAGAACAAGCAAAATGCTATTAGAACACACCTGCAAATTTTGCAGACACAGACAGATCCAAACACACTGGCTATGCCTGGAATGGAACACCAGCATACTGCACAGTATACACTTGTGTTGTTGTTGTTTTTTAAATAGTTTTTGGTCATTTAAAATAATGTTGAAATAAAATAGTTTAAATATTAGATGAAAATTTCTAATTTAACAACTTACAAAATTTAGATATGCCTTAGAAACTAACTGAAATAAGTATTGGTGCTAAAATTACTCAAACTAAAAGTGAAATAAAAAAGCTGTATAGAAATATAACAAAACTAATAAAAAAAATGATAAAAGCAAATGACTTCAACTTAAACTAAAATTAACTGAAAATAATACAATAATCAGGGGTGCACATAACTGCTGCGGAAAACGTGGAGGAAAGCACTTTTGTTTTGGGAAACAATTTTTGGGAACAACTTATTTTTGGGAACAGGTGAGTTACTGGAGTAGGATTATTCTCCATCTCTGGTAAGAAAGCAATCATGATGATAAGTGTGCTCATTAGTGATGGGAAACCGAGGCTTTCATCAAATTGTGCCGAAAATCGGTCCAAAAATTTAAACGGAATAAAATGGAATCCAGAACAATTAAAATGGAATTAAAAAATGAAATGGAACATCATCTACCATGTTTGAGAGAAAAGAAGATAGCGAGGAGAGCAGTCAGGAGGACAGTGATGACGACAGCTTGTAGGATAAGTGTGCTGCGTAAAGTGTGAGTATCAAGCAGCATCTCCAGGTGCTCCCTTGAGAACCAGATCTAAAAAAGTTATGTGCACCCCTGAATGTAATAGTATATAAATACTACTACTAAAATAACTATTTTATACACTGAAAATTGCTTGCTATAATTTAAAAAAAGTACAGAAAATCTGCATCCCAATCAAAGAGTGAGCTAACTTTGGATGCATACTGCACATTTGGGTCAGTGTAGCAGGCTACTATATCTGGGAATTCCATGCATTTACAAAATGTACATACTGTCCAAAGAATATTACAAAAAAAGTATAGCATGTCATTCTGAAATATACTGTAACATTTTCTTACCCGTGTTAATTTCACAGATGGCTGCATTTAATTTTGTATTACAAGCAGCCACAGTCCATTGGCCCTCAGTGGTCATGTGACCACATCCATACATTTGCTTGGGCTCTCCATCCCGCCAGTCACTAAAAGAGATCTCCTCTTCGCCCAACCATGTGTAGCTTCGCCCCTGGAAATACAAGAAGCTTTTGCTGAAGCTCTGACATGTCAGGAGATGAGACGTACAACATGCACACAATGTCACTCACCCCATCGTTGTGCAGTGCAATCCAGGCGGGTTTGCGGAGAGTGCTGACGAGGAGGGTGAGGTAGGCATGTTGCCGTGGGTCCCGTACTGCAGCCAGTGTTCCATTAATGGATTCACACACCTGTAGAGCTGCTTGCCAGTCCAGACGCTTCTGCAAGATCCGGTACTGCACGCCATTGAATTCTAATGAGCCATCTAATGATGGGGGAAGAGGGTCCAGGCCAGGGGGCAAGGCAGGGTCTGGAAACACATGCACACAGGAAATATAACAGCATATATGCAATGCATATTTGTGTGTGTCTGTGAATTTGAGATGTTCCTGTACCTTTATCCTTCATGCAGATGAAGCCATGTTTCTCTGCGTCACACTTGCGAGACGCCCACATGCCCATCATCCGTTGAGGACTACCATGGAGAAGCACTATGCAGTTACCCTAATGGGACACACATATGCATATTGATGGGTAAATTTCTAAGTTTACAAATGATAGATACTATGGACAGACAGACAGACAGACAGACATACTGTCTGTAGATAGATAGATAGATAAATATATATATATATATAGACAGACAAATAGATAGATAAATAGATAGACAGGCATATATCGACAGACAGACAGACAGACAGACAGACAGATAGATATACAGACAGACAGATATACAGACAGACAGACATATAGATAGATAGATAGATAAATAGATAAATAGATAGACAGACAGACAGATATATAGACAGACAGATTGATATATATATATATATATATATACACGGAGAGAGAGAGAGACAGACAGACAGACAGACAGATAGATAGATAGATAGATAGATAGATAGATAGATAGATAGATAGATAGATAGATAGATAGATAGATAGATAGATAGATAGATAGATAGATAGATAGATAGATAGATACATTCATAAAAAATCCAGTACCGGGCTTTTCATTTGTCTGTTGTCCACTGGTTCACCAGGGGCCCAGTTAGTGTAGCTAAGCAACCCAGGTTCAAACCACCTGAACTGAGCCTGAGATTCTGAAGTGAGCCCCACCCACACATGGAAACTGCTGTTGGGTAACAGAGTCAAAAGGAATGCTGATGAGAGAGAAAGAAATAGATAAAATTTGAGGTTAGCCTGTTATCATTCACACAAGTTATTGCAAAACAAAACAAACTGAAAACAGGGCCCTAAGCACCACAGACGTTGGGGCATGTCAGTCCCAAGATTCATAATAGTTATATATTTCATATTATATATTTATATATCTCATTCTTTCAATTTTTTTTTTTTTGTAACCTAGCTTCCCTTCTGTTGTGTGTGTGGGTTTGATTTACCCTGAACTCTGTGGTTTGGCACTGTCACTAGCGTGGCTCTATGTGTCAGACACGTCTTGGAGGCAGCCTCCCAAGTGCTACGACTCGACAGCTCCTCTCCAAACACCTTATAACACTGTTGGAAAATGAGGGGAAGAAACAGAATTCAGAGATTACTGATATGCGAAAATGTGCAATGTGAATATTCCTGGGAGAAAGGTCAGATCTGTATTTCCTTACATTCTAAAACACATCAAGGGAGTCAGCACACTCTACCAAAGAAGAAGTCATCAAATGTGAGATAAAAACAATATTTTACTGGAAAAAAGGGCAAATATTTTTGGTCACATGTGACCTTTGTCAATGTCAAGCTTACAATGCTTAGTGCAGGAGCCATCTTAATTTAAGGAGTCAAATGGTTACATAGATCACATGATCAACCAATATTATGAGCATCATGATATAAATAGATAGTTTACATCAAATTAGAGAACAATAACTGTACTTAGGATTAACAAGAAGAGTTCCTGATTATTTTTACGTTCTAAAGAAAAATTATATAATCAAAATGTAATATCTTGCTTTATCAGTGAAACGACTGATTTTCTGACTGATCTGATTTATATCCCGTTATCCCTGAATTTTACCCTGAAAAATCACTTTTCATGATCTAATAAATTCCTGAACAGTTGCAGTTAAGTCAACGTAATGATACATTTCTTAAAAAGTATAAAGTTTATATATATATATAAAAAAATAGATGAACCTAAAACCAAAAGGCTGAAATAAAAACAAAATTTGAATGCAAACAGATTTTTTTTAACTACAACGTAGCCTTGCAAGTGTAAAAGCAGACAGGTTATGGGAGTGAATTTCTGACCTTGTGTAGAAAAGGACTCCAGCCCTGGGGGCATCCGGCGGGTATGAGGGGAGGAGCGGGTGTGGGAGGCATGGTACCTGTCACATTTACCCTCTTACACACGTACGGAAGATCGACATGACACTTCTGGTCTGCCCAGTCACCTGAGAAAACATTAAAGCAATTCACTTAACTCACTGCTGTTGAATCACATATCATTACCCAAAATAACCTGGACATTCAAAAGTGTTGAACCTTAAAGAAACACGCCGACTTTTTGGGACTTTAGCTTATTCACTGTATCTCCCAGAGTTAGATAAGTCCATTCATACACTTTTCATCTCTGTGCGTGCCGTAACTCTGTCTGACGCACCCACCGCTAGCCTAGCTTAGCACAAAGACTGGAGGTAAATGGCTCCAGCTAGCATACTGCTCCCAATAAGTGACAAAATAACTGGGAACTATATTCTCAGAAGGCAAAGCACTGCTACTTCTGCGGAGTGATTTGCAGCACCTGAGAAGCCCCATGGTGAGGAGCAGAGAGTTCGCTCAGAGTTGGAGTAAATCCCGCCACAGAAGTAGCAGTGCTTCGCCTTCTGAGAATATAGTTCCCAGTATGTATATGGTTAGAAGATGGCTGTGTCTCATGTGACCTTGTTATTTGTACACGCTGTGACTAATAGGAAAATGTTGGCGTTATTTTGGCACTTATTGGGAGCAGTATGCTAGCTGGAGCCGTTTACCTCCAGTCTTTGTGCTAAGCTAGGCTAGCGGTGGGTGCGTCAGACAGAGTTACGGCACGCACGGAGATGAAAAGTGTATGAATGGACTTATCTAACTCTGGGAGATGAAAAGGGTATGTATGGACTTATCTAACTCTGGGGGATACGGTGAATGAGCTAAAGTCCCAAAAAGTCGGCGTTTTCCTTCAAGCCCGTGGACAGCTTTAAGTTTATTAAATTATAAATGTTTTAAAATGTGCAGTCAAAACTGGTGCATGTCAAATCAAGGTGAAAATGACATATTTTCTGGTCAAACCTTTTGAGGCAGAGATTTGGACACATTTTGGCTCTTTGCTGATTGGGCGAGGCTGTCCTAGTCCCCAGGACACATAGTTGAGCACCGAATGATCAGACCACCTTAATCTCCCATCGTTCTTAAATGTGTGTAAGCCAACCCACCACAGATCATTTTCTTTGCGGGACATCTAGACACAGTGAAATATACAAATCTTGGTTGGTATTTAAAATACATTTCATATACAGTTAATATTAAAAGTATATATATATATATATATATGTAAATAAACTCTCCATTCAAAATATCCACCCCAAATATTTTGTAAATTTACACTCATGTCATTCCAGATCCATATTACATTCACAATGCAAATAACTGTTACCAGTCAACGCCCTGACATTCTGTCTGAGATTTCATTTTGAGTATCATGTAAGAAAGAAAATAATGTAAGGTTGTAATGACATGAAGGAAATGCAGACAGTATTTTCATTTTTGGGTGAACTATTCCTTTAAGTGTAGATCACAATAGCTGTCATAAGGATACATCTTAGAGGACAGTGTGTGTTTGTGTTATGTGTGCGTACCTTGCGTAAAGTGCTAACCAAAAACTGATTCTCCTTAGGAGAGTGCATGGAGACCAGAGAGGCGCCGTACCAGGTGCAGATCCTCTGAGCTTGTTCCCACGTGGAGCGATGTTCAAACATTTTATACTGGGCCTCCTCAAAGTCAACCCACGCTAAACCAGTGTCTACACAAAGACACACACTTATAGTAATCTCACATTACTTAGATTCAAAATCATATTCAGCTCACAAACAAGCTTGTCGATTATATTACTGTGTTATATTTCTAAAGGCAAAAAAAGAGAAGATAACATGGTAACATGTACTGTGACAGACCTTCATTGCTCTCGGGTTCCTCTTCTACCTTCCCTTTAGGTATTTTGCAGATCCAGTCTAGCTCAGACTCACAGTGTGATACCAGCCAGTTGGTGTCAGCCATGTTAGCTGCTCCGCACTCAGCAGAACCATAATTCCCTCTGCCAAAGTTCTGATAGGCCACCTGAAAGAGAAAAAAGATGATAGACTTTATATTGTAGAATTCCAAGCAAAAAGCTAGTGTGGCGGTACTATAGTAAAGTAATGGTAGCAGATCACAATACCATGGTACATTGATATTTGCTGCGGTACTTCAAAGAATACAATGGTAGTACATTTTTGTTAATTTGTTATTTTATTTCACCCAAAAATGAAAATTATGGGCCATAAGACCTTTGTTCAACTTCAGAACACAAATTGAGATGTTTTTGATGAAGTCCGAGAGCTTTCTGTCCCTCCACTGACTGCAATGTTATTATGACATTTACATTTATGCATTTGGCAGACGCTTTAATCCAAAGCGACTTACATTGCATTTCAAGGTACACATTTACATTCTTATCAGTTCTTGCTTTCCCTGGGAATCGAACCCATGACCTTGGCTTTGCAAGCGCCAACGCTCTACTGTTTGAGCAACAGGAAAGCGACGAGAATACTTTTTGGGCGGAGTTTTTATTTTTGAGCACAAAAAAGTATTCTCGTCATGTCATAACATTATGGTTGAACCACTGTAGTTACATGGACTGGTTTAACGATGTCTTTACTACCTTTCTGGGCCTTGAAAGTGGTAATTACATTGCTGTCTATGGAGGGACAGAAAGCTCTCGGATTTCATCAAAAATATCTTCATTTGTGTTCTGAAGATGAACAGAGGTCTTACAGGTTTGGAACAACATGAGGGTGAGTAATTAATGACAGAATTTTTATTTTTGGGTGAACTAACCCTTTAAGAATCTTTTTTTGCTCTATGGCAGTGGCTCTCAAACAGGGGGTCGGGGCCCACTAGAGGGCCTTCCAAAGGGCTCTCATAATTATTTAAAATTAGACGAAACAAGCACTAAATTCAACATTCTTAATTAGTACTGGATATCATTTATTATCCTGACTTAGTATTAAAATAACCATTAATATTATTAAAATATTCAGTATACACACTGCTGTAGTACAATGAAATACAATGAAAAATTCACAGTATTTTAAGAAACTCACAGCTGATCCGTCACTCCATGTCCAACTGTCACTATTCCGGCGTGAAATCCCGATCCATATCCAGTGCTGCTCATGATCCTCCGCCTCCCTGTCCACACAGCCAATCAGAAAGCAGAACTGTTAGACACTACTATACCTTTAACAGGCAGTTTTCACATGATGCTTTCTACTCATAAAAGGTAAGTTCGACTAAATGAGGCGCTGCGCAGACCAAGCGCAAAGAATTCTGATTAGACATTTTGTTAAAGACGAGACCAGCCGCCCCAAATCAGCTGCACAGGCTCTGATGACGACGATTCACGATTGGCCTGATTCGCATTCAGCAAATCACAAATTCGTGTTTTTAAACCAGTAAAAACTCTTTTCATGTAATCTTCATGTTATATTATATCAAAATAAAACTGATTAACATAAATAAAATTATAAATATATACATTTATACATTTATATAATGTCTATAAAAAAATAGAGCCACTTTATTGGTATTTAAATACTATAGGCTTATGTTGAACTTCATTCTTGTACATTTGGCACTGTATTAAGCAGTACATAAAGTAGTGAATGAAAAATGTTTCTGTTGCTTCATGAAAACGTCTGAAACTTCGGTGTATTTGACAAATATTGTATCTAATGCACTTCATCTGTGATAAAGTACGCAAACACCTCAAAAGCGTCACTACAGGATTACAGGAAGCAGAAAGTGTCTGACTTCTTATCTCCGTTTTCAACTCCTCCCCGCCTGCAACAGGCACATCTAGCCCCGTCGGTGGAAGCCTAGTATAGTTCAACTCGAACACAACTATTGTTTAAGACAATAACTAATAACTTACACATAAAAAACATAAAGACATTCTATTTCTGGAGCATCTGAGTGTAAAAACTGGTGAATAAAGAAAACTTTACAAAAACATGAATTCTCACACCCTCATACGTTACAAACCCACACCTGTACCCTTCAGCACACACACCTACCCGAAGGCCTCATGGAGGATCTTGAAGACAAAGGCCTCTTCCTCCGGTGTGCTGAGGCTGGCGAGCTGAGCTCCATGTTTCTGGCAGAATTTGTGAGCTTGAATCCAAGTCAATTTCTTCTCCAGTGCACCTGCATGAAAGACCTACCAAAGCACAGCGATGAACACCGGGGCTGGACAAAATTCAGTTTTTAAGAATATGCTCAGTTTTTTAATTGAATGACAGGGATAATTCAACTCAAAATATTTGTGATTATTAATTGTGTGATAAATTTGTGGTCATTAATTGTGTCATTTTATTCCATGATAGGTTAAACAATTACTGTCAAAACAATTAATGCAGTCATCAAAAAGAGATTTTAATTTCAGCACCATGAAATATCCATGATTTGTTTGACTGCATTGTAAAGACTTTAGGTTAAATTAGAGACCAATCTGGGAAAATACATTTTTAAATTGTACTAACAGAAATGATATGACTTTGCAAGTCAAAGCACTTTTCACAATACACTTTGTTTCAAAGCAGCTTTACAGAAAATCATGATTATATTTAAATTTCTTCATGCTTTGTAGTTGCATTTAGCAGACCAGTGCTGGGCAATAATATAGTTTACATTTTGCAAAGATACAAGCAATCAAGCCGTTGAGATTTACTAATATATATTGCCCTATGTGAAGATAAAGCTTTTTATAAAGAGCTGGGTGATAATATAAACGATTTTGCAATTTAAAACCATCAGACTGTTTGATTTGCTATATTGTATATATCGCTTTATGTGAGCGAACTGTATAGACTAGATATAGATTTATATGTAGAATCTGCATCCAAATACAAATTCAGTTCAAAGCAGTTACAAGGCGTTTTCGTTTTCAATTTCAAAGTGGTGCACAGCTGTGACAGACACACCTTGTAGCAGTGGTGGAACGTATTGGTGCTTTTCCATCCTGATGGGCATGACCCTGTCAGGGAGGGCGTAGGCTGAGGAGCAGGAGGGCTGGGGATGAAAGAAGTGTCCTGATTCTGTTTGCAAATGTATTTGGAGCGGACGCTGGCACAGTCCTTCACCTCCCACAGACCCATGGCCTGACCTGTCACCATCACCACACAGCCTCCCTTCATCCGTGCTGCACATCAAGCAGGTTCATGATTAGCATTTTTATGGTTTAGTACCAAATGATAAAAGGAATGATATACAGACACAAGCTATTCAGGCGCACACATGCTCATCTCATAAATACGGTCGTGTGTGTTTCTGTACCTGGTTCGTCTCTGTTCCAGTTGGTGTATGTGAGCTCGTCTCCCGTTATCCAGTGGAAGGGGCCGGTGCTATTCTCATTATACAGGCCGAGCCAGAACTGATCAACAGACCGTCCAAACACCAGGCTGCTCACAAAGGCCTGCTCAAACCTTGAAACACACACACGAGGACCTCATAAGTTACGCTATCATTTGGTGATTTCAGGAAAAAGCACACAAGCTGAATACAAATCCAGTCCATGTTGCAAGGCTTGTGTCCAGTACCTGTTATTAATAATGGCGAGCGTAGCATTGTTGCTAGCGCACATTCCTTTTGCATCACTAAAGGGTAGAGATTCTTCTCCAACCTTGAAACAAGAAGGACTGTGCCATCTCCAACCCTGAGGAGATTCACCAGAGGAAAAGAGTTTGCAGGGTTATAATGCATTATATTATTCTTGCTTATAAATATTGCACTGATAGATGCTCCCGAACAGTTCAGCATATTTTTTTTTAACCTAGAGATTTTTAAATGTTTTATGTATCGATACACCAGAAAGAAAACCATTTGTGGGGGCATAATCTGGAAATTTGTTTGAAAATTATTTAAATTGTTTGCATTTAATTTGTCTAATTAAATGCATGCCCACCAGCACAAACTAGCATAAACCAGTCTGGACTAGCAAGGAATTAGACCATACTGATCTAAGCTGGTTCTGTTCGTAGGTGAATTTGACCTGTGGCAAAATTAATAAAGCCCCCCATCCCCCTCCCACATGCACACACACATGTGTTTCACTATATTAGTGAGGACATTGCATAGACTTCCATTGTTTTTATATCAGATTAATGATATTTTATTTTGCCTAACCCGACCCCCCTACCCCTAAATTACCCTAACCAATTACAGAAACATGTGCAAAACACTAGATTTAAATAGAAATGGCCGATTTATAAGCCTTTTAACTAGTGAGGACCAGTAAAATGTCTTCACACATCTGTTGTCATAATATTTCACTATAAGTGAGGACATTTGGGCTTCACAAGTATAGCCAAACTCGTACACACAAAGACACACGTACACATACAGACACCCACATTTTAAGGAATGTATCTAAATGACACGTCAGCACTTGGCAAGAGGCGGTAACTTGACCTGTCGGCCGGCTGTCTGTTTAAGACATAACTGAGAGACAGATGTGTTCTCTCATTGTCTGACAATGACAAACTCACAATGACTTTAATAAACATTACATTCTCTAACTAGATTTGCATCTGCAGAAAGTGCTTGCTAAGCAGCAAAAGAATAGTTTGAATGCCTTATAAACTGATTGCAATTTGTAAAGCTCTATACAGGAAGAACGTGGAAGAGATATTAACAATAATATGCAATGTAGATATGATTTCAAAAGTTTGGGGTGGGTAGGATTTTTAAAAATCATTTGAAAGAAGTCTCTAATGTTCACCAAGGCTGCATTTATTTGATAAAAAAAGTTGTATTATTACAACTTAAAATAACTGTTTTCTTTTTTAATATTATCACGTTTAGGTGAGAACTGTACGCTCTGTTCAGTTCAGTTCTTTGTCTGGTGTTGTCTGTGTTAAGCTTGGTTTATGTAACTCCTGTGTTGCTCTCCTGTGCCAGAGTGTTTTGTTTTATTTAGTTCAATAAAGTAAGACAGCTGCTAATTATACATCCTCTACTTGTCTCATTGTGAAACCAACCATGGCAGATTATTCCTGTGATGTCAAAGCTGAATTTTCAGCATCATTACTCCAGTCTTCAGTGTCACATGATCCTTCAGAAATCATTCCAATATGATGATTTGCTGCTTAAGAAACATTTGTTATCATTATCAATGTTAAAAACAGTTGCGCTATGTAATTTTTTGTGGAAATACTAATAATTATTTTCAGAATTCTTTGATGAATAGAACGTTTGAAAGAACAGCATTTATTTGAGATAAATCTTTTGTAACATTATACTGTAAATCTCTTTACTGTCACTATTGAGGAATTTAATGCAACTTCCTGAATAAAAGTATTAACTTAAAACTATTAAAAGTCTTTAAATGGTAGCGCAAATAAATCAGTCAATCATAATAAACCAATCAATATCAGTATGCAAATATTGTGCTAATAGAATTGCTGACGGTTAGATTTTAATCAGTGTAAGTCAAAAATTGCTGAAATGATCTACAAAATGAAGTTTAAATGGGACTGGAGTCCCAAAAGTTAATTTGTGGAGTAGAAACATAAAAAGTCAAATTAAAAAAATACTGGAAAGCACTGTAATTATATGAAATTGACGAGGCACACATCACATTTACTAATGCTCCAGTGTGATTAAAACAACCCCCAATCCTAAATATTCAACTGGAACAAACAACCATCCATTTGTGCTACGGATATGAATGATATCTCAAATTGTGCGGCTTACTGAAGGAATGTGAAGAAAAATTTAAGAAAGACTTTTTTTTTGCCCGGTGGATGAACAGGTGAAAAAAAATCCCACAGACCTACATTAAAGGAGGGGCCTGAGTCATATCTCTGGAGCAGAACATCACAGTGAAACCACCCAGAACTGCATAGCAAGCATCATACTAAAAACCAATCAGGAACACTTTTATAACCAAAGAGCAGCGCCCTGGTTTTGCATGTGCAAGAAAAGAAGAGAAAGAAGTAACTTAGGCAAACAGTCTAGTAACCTCTGAACTCTGAGGGTCACAGGGTCACAGTTCTTATTTAACAGATGCCTATTACCAGGGTCACAGCAAGATAACTGCAATAATGCACACACTCATTCAAAACAAAGGGGTTTCATGCAGAGAGACCTGAATGAAATGGGTGGAGGGGTGACAGACAGAATTTTGCCGATGTATGCATATTTTGTGTCTGTGAGTGCAACTTG
Source organism: Rutilus rutilus (assembly GCF_951802725.1). Classification (NCBI taxonomy): domain Eukaryota; kingdom Metazoa; phylum Chordata; class Actinopteri; order Cypriniformes; family Leuciscidae; genus Rutilus; species Rutilus rutilus. The sequence continues at coordinate 48,183,161 of NC_140209.1, read as the reverse complement.
GTCCATGACCTCAAACTTTTTTGAAAACAGTTATGAGTTGCGAAGACTAGCGTGTGTGAGTCAGACTTTTCTGTTTATTGTATGCTTGTGGCAGGTCTGGGTCTACTGACCACATCTGGAGTTTTAAGAGCATGACACAGCAGCGACTGTGAATAGAGGCTTTATGCAGAGAGAAAGAGGGCAACAGAAAGTATGTAGAGGGGGGGAGATCCAGCTAAACAGAAGAAACAAACAGAAGACTGCAGGAGCTGCAGAGAACAAAACAAGAACGTATAATTACGGGGTTAAAACAAATGAAAAGGGAAGAATGACACAGACGAATGGGAGACGGAAGGAAAAAGGCAACAGAGTGATTTACCCGTTTGCAGCCGTGGTCCTCTATCCGGTCGTCAGCCTTCTGAGCCGGTTTCTTACAGATCGAGGGCAGCGAGTAATTACATGGGCTATCGTTCCAGCGGCCCTCCTACAAACACACACATACTGTATAATGAGGGGTTATCGTTATAAAACTGCTGTAAATTTAGCCTTTTAGGACCGCTGTCTTAATCATGAGTTTAAGAAAAACAGATTCATATCCATTAGCATCAGTCAGACAGTTCTAAAAAGGATAAGGTTTGAAAAAACATTACATTAACACACTGTACCTTTAACTGAAACCTTTTTACCTTTAAAGGGATATTTCACCGCTGGAAAGATGAATGTGTATTTAAATCGGGTCATTTATGTAGTAGAAATGTGAAATTATTTTAGAAGTTGGTGCCTTCTAGACTGAGAAAAGCCAGAAAATGTATTTTTGGCTCATGTGGATGAAAGACAACAACTCCCAGAATGCACTTGCTTCGCTGCCCAGCCACGCCTACCGGTTACAGAGGGCAGTATCGGAAAGAAATGATACAACTAGTCGACTCGAAACTGAAAAGACGCCGTTTTATCGTGAGATCCCACCCCCTATGGGCGGGTTGAAAACATGCGGAACGAGCTCCTCCTACTGGCTGTAGTCTCTAGCCTCTGGCCAAAACAGCCTCAGATGACGCAAAATGACGATCTTTGCGTCATCGGAGGGTTTTTTCCAGACACGCAATACAGAAATCTCTCGTCTCAGGGGGAAATGCTGAGATTAACAAATCTTAATGCTAATCGGTGAAGTATCACTTTAATTGAATCCCAAAACATACCTGCCAAGAACCCTTCTGTCTATTTCATCCAAAAATTACATTTTGTAATATTTTATTTTTATAACATTTTTAAATTACAATTAAGCTCTTTCTACATTACCATGATTTTTTTATGCATTTGAAAGAATTCTCTTACGCTCACCAAGACTGAAATCATTCTGATATGCTGCCCAGATAACATTTGTTATTATTATCAATGTGTAAAACAGTTGGATTAATTTTTTTCAGGATTCTTTAATGAATAGAAAGTTCAAAAGAACAGCATTTATTTGAAACAAAAACTTTTGTAACATTATAAATGTCTTTACTGTCACTGTTGATCAAATTAATGCATCCTTGCTGAATAAAAGTATTAATTTATTGAAATTCTTTTCAAAATAAAAAATCTTACTGACCCCAAACTTTTTAACGCTAGTACACAAAAGCTTTCTATTTCAGATAAATGCCGTTCTTTGGAACTTTCTATTCATTAAAGTATCCAGAAAAAAAAGAATTGTGCACAACTGTTTTCAACATTGATAATAATCAGAAATGTTTCTTGAGCAGCAAATCATCATATTAGAATGATTTCTGAAGGATCATGTGACACTGAAGACTGGAGTTATGATGATGAAAATTCAGCTTTGTCGTCACAGAATTAAATTACATTTTTAAATATATTCAAATAGAAAACAGTGGATCAAATAAATGCAGCCTTGGTGAGCAGAAGAGACTACGTTTACATAAAAAAAATCTTACCGATCTAAAAGTTTTAAACAATACAGTGTGTAAATAAACACAACATATAGTAATATGTACTCACAGGACCCCAGATGGTAACACAATCCTCGTTAACGCTTCGGAAATTGTTGGGTTCAAACGGATGCCAGTAAGTAAAGATGACTGGAGTGCGATCCGTCCATTCAAAGTTCATCTGCATAGCTGTATCATGTAGACCAATCCACAACTCCTCTATGTCTAAGAGACAGGAAGAGAGAGAGTCTGAAACATCATGGAGATTGTGCCAAATTATATAAAATATAATTGCTTTTTTATTATCATTATTATATATTTTATATTTAATGTATTATCTTAAAATTAGCCAAATTTAGTGAGGTTCATGCTCAACAAAAAGAAAAGGCAATTTCTTGTTTTCACTAAAAAGACTGATAAAGAAAATGTTCTCTGTATATTTATAAATGGGCATTAGCATGCCTATACCTTTCTTCATATGCTTAGTGATAAATTCGAGCTCTGGGAGGGTGTGAATGCTAACAAGGTTAGCCTCCATCTTCTGACATATTTTGTGGGCGGAGCTCCAGTCCAGGTTGTCTGAGTTCAGCCTATAGCAGCCCGCCTGGAAGTTCTGCCAGCCTACATCACACTGGTACCGCCCATCATCTGCCCAGGAGTCTGTTTCACAAACAGACACAGGTGAAATCTTCGCAAACAAAACAGACTTTCAGCTAGATCAGCAGAATCCAAACTCTAAGGCATGCAAAAAAGCATGCAATTTTGGGTCAAGATACTTAAATTACATGGCTGGGCAAGACAAGGTTTACCTATGAAATAAATCAAATCGTATTTAATCATTTAAAGTGTAAGTGTAAGCAGTGGTAACATTGCTCTGTACATTTATATGTGAACCACAAGCCACAAATGTGCATTCACACACTGCACACATACCTGTGGTGAAGGGGTCGAGTGTGGCGTTCGGTCGTTTCTTGCAAATGTAAGGCAGAGCTACTGAACAGTCCCGGTTGTGCCAGCGACCCTGGGCATCGGTGCTGATCACTCCGCAGTTGTCCTCCTCGTCATAGCTTGGCATTTCTACAACACAAACACAAGCACACATGAGATAATAACACAAACTCCCGAATAGAAATGCAAATGAGCTCCTACATATCCTCTGTTCCAAATAAAATAAGATCTACTAAGAACTGTAAAGAGAGCAGAACAATGCAGAAAAAAGTCTTAAAGTAAAATATTGTTTCATATGTAAGAAAAATATATAGTCAGCTGGTTGGTCATTATCAGAGGTCTAATAATGACCTGCTGACTGTACATTATCCTACTTATTACATGGCTTTATATATATTATAAATAAATTCACTACTGTTTAAAAGTTTGGGGTTGGTAAGATGTTTTTAATGTTTTCAAAACCGCATTAATTTAATTAAAAATACAGCAAAAACAATAATATAACATTGTGAAATATTGTTACAATTTAAAATAAACTGTTTTCTATTTAAAATATTTTAAAATGTAATTTATTCCTGTGATGTCAAAGCATCATTACTCCAGTCTTCAGTGTCACATGATCCTTCAGAAATCATTCTAATACGATAATTAAGGTGCTCAAGAATCATTTCTTTTTATTTGTTTTTATCATTGATTTTAGTTTAAATAATGTAATTACTACAAGTGAGAAGAAACTGTAAAGTGCTACAAAAGACATGAAACTACCACATAAACTAGATGTAGCTAAACTTAAACAGTGTAGCTGTCATTATCTGAAAATATTTGACTGCAGAATGCTTCAATTGTCCAGAATCACATATTAGACAGAGCCATGTGATAAATTAATAGTTGCTACCATTTTTAATAGCTAAAGTTCTACTAATTCAGTGTCAGGGTGGGTGTGTTTATATGAGGGTGTGGTCTCACCTGTTTCCCAGTTTAGGTATTTGAGAGGGGCGGAGTCAGCCCACTGCCAGCCACCATTGAGATCCAAGTCATTCAGTCCCATCCACAGGGTGGCGCTGTACCCAGTTATCAATCCTACGGAACACACACACTTTATAAACACATTCCACAGAGTTTAAAACAAAAGTGAGAGAAGCAATTTTGGGTCTTGTTTTTCTGCATTTACCAGAATCATTTCATTTTAATCTCTTTCCAAACCAAATCATTTCATTAATGTAATGAATGTAATCGCGTTTATTTCCCTCCGTCTCTCACCGTTGATATAGATTTGTTCCTCAACTTTAGTGATGCTGAGCAGGTCTGCTCCCTGCTGTTGGCAGCTGGTTCGTGCTTCACTCCAAGACAGCGTGGCCTGAAAGTTAAACTGGTAACAGTTATCCATCAAAGGGTTTATGTCCCAAAATGTCTCACAGTCGGCACCTTTGGAAAGAGAGAGGGATGCATTTTAGTGAGCAGGAATGTGTACAGTTGTCTCACATTCCCGCTGCCAGACTAAAACAGTGAAAGAATGTCCTGAATTTAACAGGTCAGGTCTGTTAATGACGTGAACAGGATTCAGCTGAATTCACTCACTCTTTACTGGGCAGAAGCCCCAGCGTTGGTCCTTTCCGTAATCATGGGTCGTGGCACACCAGTGAAAACCATCTTCCCTGCCCACACTGGTGCAGCTGTGGAACCACTGGCCATCATACAGGAAGGGAAAGTAGCATGGGCTGCCGTGAGAGTTTCCTTGGATGGTGTAGATTTCTATGGAGAAGAAGAGACAGAGAAACACAGGAACCCTTACTCCAGAGAGCACTCGTGATTCATAGGGTAGACAGATATAAATATAAAGCTTGAATGTACAAACGTCTGCCAAATGAATAAATGTAAATGTAGAAGAGGAGAGGGAAGGTTTTATCATGAAGAACATAACAGCCGTACTATATTTTATTGAGGTCTATTGATTTTATGCAAGTTTTAGTATCAATAATCCATTCCACCATATAGAAGTTATCCCAGAAGTAACTTGCTGCTATGTTAATTTTACCTGCCAGTCATGGGTGACAAATGTGAGACTATGTGGCCAGACATAACTGTTAAAATAGGTTCCAATACCACTAAAAACTGGCACTGTCATACCCACATTTAGACAGACAGACAGACAGACAGACAGACAGACAGACAGACAGATAGATAGATAGATAGATAGATAGATAGATAGATAGATAGATAGATAGATAGATAGATAGATAGATAGATAGATAGATAGATAGATAGATAGATAGATAGACAGATAGATAGATAGATAGATAGATAGACAGATAGATAGATAGATAGATAGATAGATAGATAGACAGACAGACAGACAAGACAGACTGATGCAGTGCAATATTTGATACTTAATAGTCAGTTCATGTCTATGTGAAACTTCTGACTCTCTTCCTGAACTCTTAACCCGCCCCTCTCCTTCCCTCTTTGCATTTTCACACTTTCTTCTTCTCAGTTGCCCTCTGTTGGAATGCAGTTGTTACTATAGAAACCCCTGGGCATTCTGTCTGACTGTACAGATTAGCTCTCAGTCAACAAAGAGAAAAGAGAGAGAGAGAGAGAGAGAGAGAGAGAGAGAGTGAGAGAGAGAGAGAGAGAGAGAGAGAGAGAGAGAGAGAGAGAGAGAGAGAGAGAGAGAGAGAGAGAGAGAGAGAGAGAGAGAGAGAAAGAGAGAGAAAGAGAGAGAGAGGAGACGTGAGAGAGAGAGGAGACGTGAGAGAGATGAGTTACTAAGACAAAATGAAGATAACTTCAAAGGAAAAACAGTGAACACATTTTAGACTGGAGAGAGAATGTGTAGTTGTGTTACAGTTCTACCGCTGCTGCAGTTCAGAGATGTGGAAAAGTAGGACACTCAATAAAAACAGATATTCACTTCCAAAAACTTGACTCTCAGTGGAACTTTCAGAACGTACACAGTTTCATTCTTGTGTACACAAACACACACACACACACTTAAACACAAAAACAGCTCTCTGTTGGCATATGTCTGTAGCAACTTTCTGTCAAGAACGACCCGGCACAGCACTGAGACCAAGAAACACAGAGGTGAGAGGAAAGACAAGGAATCTGTGCTGTGTGTGAAGTGTCTGCTTCTGAAGGACTTTAACAGTTCCAGTTTACATCAAGTTACCATTCCACTTAATGATTCTGGGTCCTAAACAATTCCATAGACAATTCAAGGTTTTTTTTTTTTTAAGACCACCAATAAATACATATGTACACTAAACTAAACAAAACAAAAATTAACAATTAAGCTCCATCGACATGGGCAGAAGAAAGCAGACGCTCAAGACCCATTAACATAACCAAACGTCATGAAATTGTATAAATGTTGAAGGGGGTGGATTGGAATCCACTGCTGCTTCAATGTATATGTAATGAGTGATTATAATCAAGGTATTAATCAATATTTTTCCTTCTAAATATCAAATGAGTTGAATGACTTCTCTGGAGATTTTACTTTGTTATAGAAGTTACCAGTGTGATCACTGAAATGTTCTTTTCATGTATTCTTTAATATCTGTATTTGATATCTGAATGCAGTAACAGTGCTTGCTTATCCAGAAATGAAATAGGGACTTGTTTTGTGTTTGAGAAAGGTCTTCAACGTGTTAAAACAAACAGGGGTCATTGAAATCTATAGTTTAAGGGACCATTTCTCAGTTAAAGCCTATATTTTCCATTTAGACTGAAGTGTCCTCTCCTTGAGAGAAAGAACTTGTTATCTTGATGTTTTGAGACGAGACTCCTGTTTATAGTTAGAGCCTGGCCAAATCCAACCTTGGAACCGTGTTGGTCTGTGTGTTAGTCTTCTTGGTTACAGGTTAAGGAACCACTGGCATTATTGGAGATTGACTGAGTTGTTGTTTGGGACATGCTGGCGCCCACCAACCCAAATCTGCGACCTGGAAGGTCACGACGTGCCTGACTTCAGGGTCCGAGTGTCAGCTGCATAATCTACGGAGATATGCTTCAGTCTATCTGTATATGTGTGGAAAATTACTATGTTTATCTATTTCTTAGCCAATGAGAACCATTCAACCTGTAAGCAATGACGTAGCTTAGACCTTGGAAATGGTATAACTGCTGTGATCAGCTGTAAGCGGGGCGGCCTACGAACTCCTGTGTGAGTCTTGAAGCTGACGTCTGCTGATGAAACTGCAAACTATCTTCAGTAAATCTTTTCTTTAATTTATTATAATTCTTCTTTCAAACATCTGGTCCTTGGGTCCTAAACTGTTAACCCCTAACAATATAATGGCTCTTTAGCCTACTATAAAACCACAATACCTATCAGTAATGATATGACCTAAAAATACATGTAAAAACTACTGTTGGGTAATGAATGACTGTGATTTGAGATGTAAATGAGTCACTATGAGACAGATTGTCTGATGAGACGACTGGGCCTGTGTATACAACCACACGGCAGACTTTTTAATTGGCTTCTTGTTTGGTGAGTTGCTGATCCAAATTGGGAGTTGCCCTTTGCAACAAGTCCACACTCATGGATAAAATCCTAGTTTAACTATCACTGAAGTCCAAAAGATATGTGGCCTTAAAATGTCCAGACTACCTTCCCTTACCCTTTGTTTCTTTTTTAAATCATCTTCTAATTATTTATTTGTTCCACGACCTTTAATATATATATTTTCTAAAACACAATGTCCTAACCATGCGTGACAGCGACAATCAAAATCAAGTTTTTGTCCAAACCATCTGCGACAACAGGCAGGACATTTTGTTGATTGCTTGGTTTATTTGTCATGTTTGGTTGCTCCGCCCACGATGCAATCTCATTGGTCCAAAATCCTGCTCCACATAGCTGTACACTACTGTTCAAAAGTTTGGGGTGAGTAAGACTTTTATATTTTTTAAAGAAATTAATACTTACACATTAAATTGATGAAAATTGACAGTAAAGAGATTAATAATGTTACAAATTATTTCTATTTCAAATAAATGCTGCTTTTTGTTTTTACCTTTTTATGCATCAAAGAATCCAGATTTATTTATTTTTTTATCACAGATTCCACAAAAATGTTTATCAGCAAAAACTGTTTCCAACATTAATAGGAAATGTTTCTTGAGCAGCAAATCAGCATATTAGACTGATTTCAGAATGACACTGAAGACTGGAGTAATGATGCTGAAAATTAAACTTTATATCAAACAATTTAAAATATATTGAAATAAAAAAACAGTTATTCCAAATTCTAATAATATTTAGCAATATTACTGTTTTTACTGTATTTTTAATCAAATAAAAAAAAACCCAACTTTTGAATGATATTTTATATTAAACATCAAATATGTTCTGATTGGCTGTGATTTGTTTCAGTGTGGCCAGATAAATGACTGGTTAGGATATCGTGTAACTGTGAGAAAGAGAGTAAAGAAACAACAACATTTAATTTGCTGACCTCGGTACGACTTGGCGCAAAGGTCTTGATTGTCATCATAAACTCGCCACAGGAGCTTTTGGGAGGGGGGTCTTGCAGGCGGGACGGCGCCGTCCGAGACATTGCCGCTGTTGAGGAGTAATTTAGGGGAGTGCAAGTGAGTTTCAAGCGTCTCCAAGAACTTGCCGCAGCTCCAGGTCCAGCGCACTCGTGGAGGCTCGTAGTCGCACCGAAACGCGCCCAGTGGTGACTTGATGCCAGAAGTGCTCGTGTTGCCCACGGTGATGCCCAAGCAGAGGGAGGAGCCAATGTTGAAGAGCCGCCCCCTGGTTACCCACTTCCAAAGCTGGGCGTCACTCTTGCAGGAAGGGGAGAGGTACAGCATGTGATCTCGTACCCCCAAGCAGCCCTGCGCTCCCTCGTGGAAAAACGCAAAAGTGTCCGATTCATCCGTATGCGCTGTTGCAGAAAGAGAGAGAGAAGAGTTAGCCAGACATGTTGTAGAAGAGACATCTGATAACCCTGTAATTGTAAATATGGAAAGATCATTAACGCTTTGATGCCAAGCATAGACATTTACAGAGGTTTTTAATGATTTTACCCACCATTAAGCCAAATGACTGATCCGACAGAAGCCATTTCCGTCAAACTCTCAATGTCATGTGACCAAAACTGTTTTGGTCTCACAGCTATTTTCATAGTATATTATTACTGCAGTAGGATAAGCAAACCCCTTTTGATTCTCTTTCACCCACTCTTATGTTCAATAAAAACAAGTAGTTCACAGCCAACACAAGCAAAGCACAAATCCTGCTCAAACAATCCCACAGAAAGTTTTTATGTGCTTGAACTGGCCTCGATTGTAAAACACTGATTTAATTACAGGTGAAAAGTAATTGTTTGAGGGAAATCTGGAGTTTCAGGTTACAGTCTGTGTGTGTGTGTGTGTGGCTTCTGGGTTTGCTTTGATTTTCGAACACATCATATTTCTGACTGCAAATAGATAGTAATTAACAAAAACAAAACGAAAAAGTGCAACATAAACTGGCCTGAGAGAACGCAGACATTGGCAATATTCCTCTTTTGTGTGAACACACACATTTATCCCAGTTTCATCATAACTGAGAACGCTCCAGCACCCATAAGTGGTTTGTGGTATTCTGAAATGAGGAGGCAAAACAACCTCTCTGTGATTAGATTTATTTATTTTTCGTCCATAAAGAGGTATACGTTCAAAAGTTTTTTTTCAATGTTTTTGAAAGAAGTTAGTGCTCATCACAGCTGCATTTATTTGCTCAAAAATACAGTAAAACGGTAACATTATGAAATATTGTTACAATTTAAAATAACTGTTTTCTATTTGAATATATTTTAAAATGTAATTTATTCCAGTGATGTCAAAGCTGAATTTTCAGCATCATTACTCCAGTCTTCAGTGTCACATGATCCTTCAGAAATCATTCTGATATGCTGATTTGCTGCTTAATAAGCATTTCTTATTATTATCAATGCTGAAAAGAGTTGCTTAATATTTTTTGTTAAAATTTTTTCTGCTAAATAGAAAGTTAAAAAGAACAGCATTTATTTGAAATAGATGTAATAGATTATAAATGTGTTTATACTGTCCCTTTTGATCAGTTTAATGATGTTTTAATTGAATTTTAAAGGGTTAGTTCACCCAAATATGAAAATTCTGTCAGTAATTACTCTCCCTCATGTTGTTCCAACCCCGTAAGATCTTCGTTCATCTTCGGAACACAAATTAAGATATTTTTGATTAAATCTGAGCCTTGTCTCACTCCTTCATAGGCTTCTAGGTGACCGAAACTTGCTGGCCCAGAAAATGTATTAAAGAGATCGTTAATATAGTCCAAGTGACTCCAGTGGCTCAATCTTAAGTTTATAAAGCGACGAGAATACTTTTTGTGCGCAAAAACAACAAAAATAACGACTTTATTCCACTATTCATTTCCTTCTCTCTGGGCCTCGAGTCTTTTCACGTAGTGTTTTTGCGCAGCGCGTCTGTGTTGTGCGTCACACGCATCACACACATGACCAGCGTCGGCCAACAGTGAGCCTACGTGGTGACGTGCAACACAGACGCGCTGCTCAAAAACACTACGTGAAAAGACTCGAGGCCCAGATAGAAGGAAATGAATAGTGGAATAAAGTCGTTATTTTTGTTGTTTTTGCGCACAAAAAGTATTCGTCGCTTTATAAACTTAAGATTGAGCCACTGTAGTCACTTGGACTATATTAACGATCTCTTTAATAACTTTTCTGGGCCAGCAAGTTTCGGTCACCTAGAAGTCTATGAAAGAGTGATCCAGCTCTCAGATTTAATCAAAAAATATCTTAATTTGTGTTCCAAAGATGAACGAAGGTCTTACGGGGTTGGAACAACATGAGGGAGAGTAATTACTGACAGAATTTTCATTTTTGGGTGAACTAACCCTTTAATGCTGAATAAAAGTATTATTTATTTAAATAAAAACTTTGGAACAGTAGTGTATTTACATTGGACTAAAATCTATTACATTTATACTAATATATAAAATGGATATATCACATCAAAGTCTCATAGTCTCAAAGTGTATGTTAATAAACATTGTTACATTGACACGGCAACAAATATCTACTTACAGATCATGTACTTTTGATTCTGACATGACAGAAAGTGATGATATCCGATGATATTGAGCTGTTTCGATGATTTGTAGACCAGTTGCAAACATAATAGGTGGCATTATCCTGTTGACAATCAATCACTGATGTCAAACTTAACTTACTTGTGTCATTGAGTTTAATCTCATATTTCACAATTATTTGTTTTCATTTTGTACTGTCGATTATTTTCCTATTGAGGAGTAACTTCCTTTCCTTGCCTCCTTGGAAAAAAAGTGCCTGCCTGTCATAAATTATAGAGCTGCTGAACCGGATACTCACAATGCATTAAGAATAAAGAAATACATTGGTATTTGAGTATATATATGTGTGTTGTTTAGCGAGAGAAGGAAAAGGAAAAGAGATGGCTAGGAGGAGAGTCAAGTAGAAGGCAGAAGAGCCAAACCCGGCAGCGTTCCCGAAAGCCAGTCTGGTTTCTTTTTATACTTCCATTCTGCTCTCTCTTTATCTGTCTCTCTCGTGCTCCCTCTCATTCCTGCAGGGGGGAATGCAAGGTTACAACCACAACGTCAGAAAGAAAGAAAATCAGAGCAAATGAAAGATAGCCTGAAGAGATATCCGAGAGGAACAGCTGTGTTTCCAAACACAGTAGTTCTAAAGCCGGGGAATGGGAAATGGGATCACTCTAAAAACAAACAGGAACTTCTCTAAAAAACAGACCCTGGGAGACTTTCCGAATATCATCAACACTGTAAAAAAATTCTAACCTCCCTAACTCAACATCTAAATTTTTCAATTGGCCCAAGTGAAAATCTGTAAATTTAATTTTATAATCTTATAATTTTGTTATCAGTCACTAGAAAATTTTGAGTTAGGGAGGTTAGATTTTTTTTTTACAGTGAAGCAATGCTCTCAGACATATATTTCCATATAAGCATTCTGTAATTTAGATAAAAATATATAGATGTTTTTAAAGATAAACTTTTTTTTTTACCAGGCCCTGGCAACAGATAACCTATGGAAAAATCCTAGATCAAGTGTCTAACGAATGAGATGTAAAATAACAAGAGTTGAAAATGTGAACAAATCCAACTAGGACAATTCTTTCCCTGGGGTCCTGATTGCACTTATTAATGACATGCAATCCGTGACAAACCGGGAATAAAACAAGTCTTTCCCGTCTTCCTGCAGAAGAATTTGAGGGCACCATGTGATCTGAGCGAGTCATATAATTGGTGGAGGTGAGACCCTGGGGAGATCCTTCAGGAAGGAAGGAAGGTAAAAGACATGCGCGTTCACACAAACTTCAAAGCGTTTCTCTCCACTCCTGACAGATAAAGGGCAAAGCAGGCTCAGACATTTCTTGAGCATCATCTTAATGTCTTCACCACGACTCGGGGCTTTACTGCATGAGATGAGTAATTATGAGCGTTTGAATAAAGGCAACAAAAATGACAATGTTTGTAAATGATCACAAACTCTGATCAAATATTTTTGATGATCAGGTCAGGATCTACATTTCCAGGCTTTGTCTCAAACTAAATATGTAATTAAATTATAAAGTCAAGCTTACTCTGGTTCTTCTTAATGCAGAATAAAAATAAAATAAATGATAATAATAATAATAATAATAATAATTATAATCCTACTAATTTTCACATCAATAAGTAAAGTAATTTAAATATTAGTTAAATAAATAAATACTTAATTACTTAATAAATAATAATAATAAGTTTACTCTATTTTTTCTCATTGAGGGCCAAATTAAAATAAATAAAAATAAAAATAAAACATACTACTTAAACATTTTTATTTTAATAATATATAATAATAATAATCTTTCTCTCAGTGTAGGACAAATATAATGTAATGAATACAAATAAATAAATAAAATAGCAAAAGCAGCAGCACTTTTAGTAGTAAACAATGATAATAATAATAATAATAATAATAATGATACTTAAAACTGCAAATTCATAAAACAGAAAGCCTAAATCAAATAACCAAGAGCTATCGTCATCAATGTGCCCTTGAGAAAGGCAGGTTACTTGAAACAAGGTTGGATAAAAGCATCTGCTAAATGACTGCTTACTTCCAGAACTACTGCATAACAGAAAAACAGAAGAATAGCATGACAGCTGGCGCAGGATGTCACATGAGCAGCAGTCGTGCATGCCCTGCAGAGAGCATGCAGTGGTACAAAAAATGATTAAACATAAAAAAAGAATCTGTAAATCAGCAGTGGATGTGTGATTGAAGAGAGATGCATGGCTATGGATGATCTGTCTGAAGTACAGTTAGAGCACTGAGAGGCAGAACAGCATCCGTTAGAAGGTTTTCGGACAGTTATTGAGTAGGCTGACACGGCTTACAGGAAGAAACTCTTTTTTTCAAGCCTGTGGTTTTGGCACGAATGCTCCATAAAACCACCTTCTTCCATGGTGGAGATGAGAACATATCATGGCACGGATGCTGCCGCACAGCTAAATAAACTGTTTTTGCGATCACTGATTACATAATGCTGATGATGACATCGATAAGTCTAGTGTGGGCGAAAATGGTCTCTTCATCACAGTCTGTGGAATGTTCCCGATGAATTGTCTTCTTAAGGTTTAAAGTTGGTAAAAACAGATCTGATGCTAAACTTCCCATTTGAAACAGTTAAACACCAACTCGAAGCTGAAGGCTTAAAAACACAGGAGACATTGCTAAGATTATGATATTTCACCTCAGGCGACTGCCTGCCTAAGGAAGAATGTTGTTATCTTAGAAATTAATTAGCCATGTTCTGATTAGTGTTTGACCGATACTGGCTTTCTAATGTGCAGGGTGACTGATAATAATGTAATGCAATGTACTAAGGAAAAATAAGATGAACACAAAATTTTGTCCAAATTCAATGGAGACTTATTTTACATACTATTTACTCCAAAATTAATGGTTAATTGATCAAGAACTGATCACAATCAAATAAAAAAAACTGCTGATTTTTCAGACAAACTTGTTTAAAAAAAAAAAGAAAAAAAAAGTGATTCTATACTTTAACATATACTCCTATCGCCAACATCTTATAACTAGTCGATGCCTTCTGAATTTAGAGTGTAATCCCCATGACGGAATACAAAGGACACCACAAAATGGAAAAGGCAGAAGAAACAGGCACACATCGGGGGGGACTAAAGTTTGAGCGTGAGCTTAGTCATGTGGTGGTATGTGGTTTCCCCGAACCCTGATTCTAAGCTACCAAGACTAAACGTTTATTATTATGACAGATGTATTTTTGTTTCTCCCTTCCCCTTTTTGGAGGAGGGCAATGAGTTTGGGATGTAAAATGAGAGAGAGAGAGAGAGAGAGAGAGAGAGAGAGGTGGAGTTGGGGGAAGGAAGGTAACAAGCCAGCTGGGAGACAGGGAGGGGAGAAGGAGTGAGGGAGCAAAAGGAAGGGTGCAGAGAGAGGTCAGGGTTTTAGTTGATCCTTTTATTCTGTAAACACAGATGATTGACCAACACACAGGAAATTCCGGCCGGTATTTGTTTCTGAGCTCCCGTTACTGAGCCCTCAGTCAGAGCTCTGACCCGAGATCAAACCCCGACTGAGGCAGAAACAGGTCTAATATAAGAGTCTCCCCACAGGTTTGTACATGCATTGACACACAAAATTTAAAAAAGCATCAATAATGTAAAAAATAATAATAACAGTCAAATATTATTAACATTATATTTTTAGATTAAAAGTGTCAAAAAGCATGTCTAATAATTAATATATATACAGTACTGTGCAAAATTCTTAGGCATGTTAACACAAGTAAAAAATATGTATAAACCTTCCTGCAAAGATACAGTACTGTGAAAAGTACTGCCACTTGTGTTAAAATGCTGTAAAGTGAGAATGCTTTTAAAAATAAAATCATAAATTGAATTTATTTATGATTTAACTTCTATTAACGAATTCAAATCAATATTTGGTGTAACGACCCTTTGCGTTTAAAACGGCTTTTGTCCAGGTACACTTGCGCATAGTTTTTCAGGTAGCTTTGCAGGAAGGTTTCTTCAAGCATATATATATATATATATATATATATATATATATATACAGACCCTTTCCAAAAAATGGAAAAGTTTATTTATTTCCATAATTCCATTCAAAACGCTAAACTTCCATAGATTATAGATTCAGGGCCCACAACTTAAACGATTTCAAGTATTTAGTTGTTTATTTGTACATAATTTGGGCTTCCAGCTCATAAAACCCACGAAAACAGGATTTCAAAAAATTTGAATATTACATGAAATCACACAGTAATTACACAGTGATACCATGGTCATTGAACCAGGTGTTGGTTCTTTTGGCAGTGTGGGCAGGTGCAAATCCTGCTGGAAAATGAAGGAAGCATGAAGTGCTCTGAAAATGTCCTGGTAGACGGCTGCGTTGACTCTGGATTTAATAAAGCACAGTGGACCAAAGTCCTCTTTTCTGATGACGAGTGCAAATTTTGCATCTCATTTGGAAACCAAGGTCCCAGAGTCTGGAGGAAGAATGGAGAGGCACACAATCCAAGATGCTTGAAGTCCAGTGTGAAGTTTCCACAGTCTGTGCTGGTTTGGGGAGCCATGTCATCGGCTGGTGTTGGTCCACTGTGCTGTCCACTCAACGCAGCCGTCTACCAGGACATTTTCAGAGCACTTCATGCTTCCTTCAGCAGACAAGCTTTATGGAGATGCTGACTTCATTTTCCAGCAGGATTTGCACCTGCCCACACTGCCAAAATAACCAAAACCTGGTTCATTTCACCATAATGGATAATAAATCTAAAGCAGCTCTCAGAAAAGCATCAAATGTCAATGGTAGAAGATGCTATTTGTTTTCTATAATACCCGTTACCAAAATTTGGTTCCAAAAAGTTTTCAACTCCTAAATGTAGGCTATATAAAACAATAATTTATTAATTATTATTTTATTTTAAATATGTAAAATAATTGTAAGTTCTAAAATATTAAAATGTATCAATAAAACTACAAAATAAAAGAATATTTAAATTATTTAAATAAATGTAATATTTTAAGGACTAAAATATTAAAATTGATAAATAAAACTATTCACCACAATAAAATAAACATAAAAAGGTTAAATAAGTTCAATAGATTTTGTTCTGTGATTAGTCAAAAAGCTCCAGCCCAGAGGTGACACGAGCCAAAAATAACCATTTTAGGATCTAGGCTACAAGAGAGAATAAGAAAACTTGCAGCCTACTCATGCTAAGAATATTCATAATTCCATCTGCATCCTGCAACTCCTACAGCAATCTGCGCTGTCGGGTCTTCGGTGAGGCCATCCTTAAAAATATTTTGGTTTGCAGTAACAGCAAAAAAAAAGAAAAAAAGGGTCGGTAGGTCGGTCTATATTTTTTTATATATAAAACAAATAATATAAAAAAGTATATATTTTTTCATTTTTTAAAAAAAAAATCAGTGTCGGGTGACATTAGGTGACATTTTTCACATTTTTCTAAGGGCTGTTTACACCAGGCCACTTCATGCGTTTTCTCAGATCAGATTGCAATCTGATTTATCAAAACGATTCCATTTACACCTGGTTACATAGGCTAAATGTGTGTTTTTTTGCGGATATAAATCCGATCTTCAATTATGCTATATGTAGATTTAATGGAGTGCACGTCACCGAAAGCAACAGTTATGACTAGCAGTACATTATTTATCATCAGCTAAAATTTCTGAATCAAAGCCCGCAATAAGAGAAAGCGGAAACAGCCCTGGTAAGATCATTTCGTTTCTTTACATTTAATGATGATGATGATGATTGTGTGTTAAGCGTCAGCGACTTACTTTCACTTTGATTTGCGATAGTTTGCACGTTGATGCTCAGCTTCTCATCTGCGGCAATGCGTGTTGCAGTAGCGTCGTCATATCTGACTAAAACATGACATATAGCCTATAACACGCTCTCGCATGTTTATTTTTTAATAAACTATATTCAACAACATATAAAAATGAAATAATCTTTAGAGTAAAGCCGCAGCCATCATTACCAAGCGCGAACCATTGACAGTGAATGAAACGAAGCAAACTTAGCTTGCAGGCAGTAGTGTGACATGCGTTAACGGTTAACCAATGGTGTAAACATAATCATAGATGACGCGCCACGGGGTTTTATTTAAAAGAAAGAACGTAGCTTATGTTTGTATGTAGGTCTAGGCAATTTATATTCACAATACTTAATAACTAATATTATTTTATTGCATTTGTATTAGTTGTTTGAAGAGTTAAAAAAAATCTGTCGGTCTTAACGCAAGTTTACAACCGGCAAGTCGGTCGGACTGAAAGGGAAAAAAAATAAATAATTGGGTCGGTACTAAATTGACAGGGTCGGTCGGGTTACGGCAAACAAGAATATTTTTAAGGATGGCCTGACGCATTTTAGCTTGTTTAACAACACTGCTCTGTTCTTTAGAAGAAAGAAAAATTTCCCTGACACAGAGGTGCAAAACCCTATTCTGTGTCTGCTGGACTGTGAAGTTGAGAGAAGCCCTAAAAAGTATACAAGACCTCCGAGACGCAGACAGCCCTCGGCTGCGGCTCGTTATTGTGTAACCGGATATTTAGGGCACATCTGCTTACGGGGTGAGAATCAAGCGCTTGAGAACACAGGTTAACGGAGCAGTGAGAAACCAAGAACATGCTTCTGCAAACAAGCCCACTAAAGTTGCGCTATAAAACATAAAAGCAGTGCCTAATGGTGTTGCGTCTGTGAACGAATCAGTTTTCTGAACAAATCGAATCGTTATTTTCAGGCACTGACTAGTTCAGAGAATCGCCGTTTTGAAACCAGTGCATTTCAGCCTTTAATGACTGAGTATGAGCAAACAGCATTAGAGTTTGGGCTCTAAAGGAGCTTGTTGGTCTAACTGAACGAGTCAAATGTTGGACTTATTTGGACTCTTTTGGCTTTTAAAGGGGTCATCGGATGCCCATTTTCCACAAGCTGGTATGATTCTTTAGGGTCTTCATATAAAGTTTGTAACATACTTTGGTTAAAATTCCACAATGGTTGTGTAAAACAACACCCTTTTTACGTCCTCAAAAACAGCTCTGTTCACAGCGACCCGTTTCGGTGCATGTCTCTTTAAATGATAATGAGCAACTGCTTACCCCACCCCTCTCTCCCATGGGGCGTGTCGACACAAGTGTAGGGTGCTTCTCAATATCCTCCCTCTGTCCTCCATCCTATGACCCTTAAAGGGTAAGTCTCGCCAAAATGCAACCTAGTGTCTTTTTGTTAATCTACCCGAGGCAAACTTTCGTTTAAAAGCATAATTAGAATGGAAACGCCACTTGTTAGTTTGAACGTATTTTTGTTTTCGGTCAAATTGCCTCTTGAATGGGAGTGCTAGGGGCACTACAGTGATAGCATCAAAAAAAAGTAAAACACTAAGAAGGCTCGACACAACATGAAACTTTGCTCGAAGTATCACCAGGGGCTCTACACATGAACTCGAGCATTGAAAACATTGTTTGTGTACACAGAGTTTACTAAAAAGAAAGATTTTGAACTACTCGCTGTAGCTGTGTCCGCCGGCATTTCGACAGTCAAAAATAGTCGATCTCCGAATACGAATGAACTGACTCTGAATTTTAGTATTGCTTCTTATATGAGTATCCTTTTTCAAATACAAGGTCAATATTGATTTTCACAAACGACAAAACAACAAATTATCCGTGAATTTATATGGAACTAAAGCTTTAGGAGCTTTCCATCTTTACTCTCCTCCCTGTTACGTTGCATTCGGAGATCGACTATTTTTGACTGCCAAAATGCCGGCGGACTTTTAAACATGCTTTTTAAATGGCACTTGACTTTCGGTAACAGGTCTGAGAAAACATGCGTCTATCTTCTGCTTAGAAACCTTGTAAATAAAGTATCCTGAGATTGACCAATACACATTTAGTGGTAGTAGATTCAGTGTTGAAAAAAGATAAAAAATAATGTTACAATGAGCAAATGTCACCCAATCGTTGGAATGGCCCTAATACGGGACAGTCCGTCAGTGGTTGTGGGCGGAGCATGAGCAATACGACATCATATTGCTCAGAAAATCCAAACGACTTAATTATTTAGAGCGTTTAGGCTTTTTGAGGATTAAAAAAAAAAGGAGTGAATGTTTTTTTTCATTGTATGGTGGTTGTGTCCACACACTGCAAAGACACATTTATATGCAAACACCATATAAAAGTGAATTTTGCATCCGATGACCCCTTTTAGAAGATACTCGTTTGTGAAGGAAATGAAGCGAACCAAGTCTTACAGACCTATCTATAGTTTGATTATGCCAAGCAGTGTACAAAATTAAGGAAAATTACAGCTATTGTTTGTTGTCAGTTTTAGAGAAATACTTATGATGCTTAAATGTCATTTCTAGAGTTTCTTCTTTATAGTATATCCATGAAATTTTTGATAAAGAATGTAAAATATTTTCAATCCTGAGCGACTTTTTTAACGAATCAGTTGAGTAAACAATTCAGCGACTCAAACAACACACAAAAGGATATTCTCTTGTCGCCACCTACTGGTGTAACTATGCAACCTGAAGAAAGCGTCAATAAACGAACCAGTTAATGAATCTCTTAGTAAATCGATTTAAATGATTCGAATAACTGGAATGAATCAATATCCACACCATCAGCGCTCGCACTCCCCCTCCCCCTGTTCTCTCTTCCTCTTTTCACATCTGGTTCCACTCAGAGTTTGGACCTTCGTGGCATTCCTTCACATCAGTGCACCCGAAGCCAACATTACACAACAGCACCCCAAATAAAACCAAGGCTCATTATTAGTTATTTCTAATTCACAAAACACATCAACAATCACGAAAACAAAGAAGTCAGGGGGGGGGAAAAAATGCAAAAGGCATTGGGGAAAAAAGTGATAATAGCGTGAATATTTCCTACCTGAGTGCACGGTGGTGCTTCGCTCCAGGCTTAATACTAGAAATAAATATAAAGTGCATCTGCAAACATTTATCCACGCGCGACTCCAACAGCCGTCCCGGTGCCCGCCACCGTGCTGAAGATGCATACCGGCGGAGAGGTGAAACGGAGAGAAACACGACTGTTTTCCCCCCTTCCCTTTGAAACAGAAGCAGGGCTTGTGAAGGACAGACGGTCTTTGAGAGTGTGAGTGTCGCTGTGTGCGTGGACTGTGATGAGTTCGGAGTGAATGAGCGGGGCAGACCGTTCACTTTCACTGCACACGCACACACTCACACGTCCCAAGAAAATGAAGTGGAAGAGGCGGAGAAATAAGTTTGAATGACTACCCGACACCCGGGTTAAGTGTCCAGGACTGGGAATTTAGCAGACTTTCTTAACACTTTGCTCTCAGGCAACAAAAACACGACATTGTTCATTCTTTGTAATAGCCTACATGGAAGACTAGCTTTAGCCTACTTGGGGAAAGAAATAGCGTTCTTGGAAGTCTCCTGTGACAAAAAGCAAACGTGCTACCTATTTTCTGCACATGAAGTTAGACAAAGACTTAATGCATTGCAGACCAACAGTATTCATATTAATTCAAGTAAAAAATGCATATGAAAATATCGGACGCTCTCCACGAATAGTGTACAGGGCCTAAAACCAAATGGTCAGTGGAATGAAGTGCTTAACCATGAGGTTAACCTAAATTGTAATATTAACAATTTTATTGATAACACTTTATTTTACAGTGTCCTTGTTACATATGTTACATGTACTTACCATAGCAATAACAGTAAATTATGCATAATTACATGCAACGTTAGTAGGCCTCAACCAAATCCTAATCCTACCCTAACCCTATAGTAAGTACATGTAGTTGCTTAATTTACTCAGTACTTAAATATATAATTACACTGTAACAATGACACCTTAAAATAAAGTTTAATTATGCATTTAAGTACTGTGTAATAATAAACATGTACTTAGGCCTACTACAGGGTTAGGATTTGTTTGGTTAAGGGGTAGTTTTATGGTTTTATTTATAGTTATTACAGTAACTACATGTAACACGTGTAACAAGGAGACTGTAAAATAAAGTGTTTCCATTTTTCTATTTATTTTGCAACCCCGTTATCAAAATCTGATAGTTTAAAAAGTTTTAAACGCCAATAGGGCTATAGAAAATAAATAAATAAACATGGCAGAATAGATAACCGGCTTGCAAACTGAGCGTTACATAATGTATTTGGTCACTAAAACTAGCTAATTAAAATAAAAGCACAAATAACTTAACATTAGTTTAAGATTATATTGTGTTATTTCAGTCAAGAGGATCAAGACCTGAAGGTGACAATGGTCAAAATCACCATTTTAGGTGATACAAGGGGGGAGGGGGGAATGTAACTTTTCACGGAAATTTATGTTAATGTTATAATTTTATGCTAATGTTAGATACGTTTATACAATAATAGTTAATCAAAAATATGATCAAACAAGTAACAAGCCAAAAACATTTTAAAGCATTAGAGGATTTTCTCCAACATTTTAAATGACTTGAATGACTTCTTTATGCTTATGAGATTTATTCAATTGCAGATTAAGAATTACATGTCTGTTTACTGGAATGTGCTCTCTCCAGGTTTTTGAGAGAGGCACCCAACACGTGTAAAAACATATTTAATCTTCTTGCCAAGACACCCGAGGTCACTGGGGTCTCTTCAGTCGGCCGCCTATACGTGACCAATTCTTAGCTAAAGCACTTACTTCACTTTTCAAATCAGAGAATGACGACGAATATTGTCTGAACGTCTCACTGAGAGAAAAAAAAACATGTTTTGGGGGCGTTTCCTGTTTAGAGCAAGAGCTCGACCAACTCCAACCTCCGAGAAGCTGTGTATCTGTGTGTGTGCGCGCGTTTCTGGTACCATTTTGTACAGGACCTGATGTTCATGAGGTGAACTGACACGCAGGGAATGACCATCTGACAGACAAACAAACCTAGAAACCCAGATTGGTGACCTCAGTGGAAATTTTCTAAGTTTATCTATTTCCTAACTAATCAGAATCATTCACCCTGAAGTAATGACGTAGCTTAATGACCCGTGTAAAGTATTGCTGTGGTTTTGTGAGTGTACAGCAGAGCGGCCTACATTCTCCCTGCTGAGTATTGAAGCCGAGTTCTGCTGATGAAACCGCAAACTATCCTTCAGTAAAACATTTCTTCAATTGATTATACTTCTGACTCCAGGTCTTCATTCATCATATCTGGTCTTTGGGTCTTTAACTGTAAAACTGTAGAACTGGATGTTTTTGACATTCCTTGTAACGTTTGGCAATCTAGGACAGGTTCTGTAATGTAATCGCACATGAGATCACAAGGCTAGAGTAAATAAGTGGGTGGAGTAGTTGGGTCGGAATAGTTTAGACAGGCCTGGTTTGGTAGAAGTAATCATCTACAGGTCCCAGCTTCTGCTTGCCTAAGTGTTTGTCCAAAACAATCCCCAAATGGTGAGTCACAGAGACTGGAAGTCTCCTTAAGCTGGGGGGAGGTTTTGTTTTGTTTTGGTGCCAGTCTGGTAAAAAGTAAAAATTAAACGTGTATAAAAATAAATAACGCATAGTGTTATAATCTTTACAGAATGTCCGAAACTATTCAGGTTCAAAACAATTATAATCCTTGTAATTGGGTTTTGACTATAAATTCAACAGCTGCTGAAAAGGGTTGAACGGTCCAAATGCATTTGGCTCGGCTTTAGACTGAATAGGTCAATGATTCATCAAGCACCCATCCAAACTATCTGGTTCTGATTGAAAGAGAAATTATAGGGTTTCAGAGATTTCACAACCCATCCCCAAACACCACATTCTACCAAATACACACTTTCTCAGCCATCGAAATCCAATGGCCATCAGTGTAACGCCTTGCCTCCCCAACATTATTCCAGCAGCTTTCACATTGAATTTGTCTTCAATGCAGTCACTCTGCAAAGGCAATGCAGTTGGAGCTGGAAGAAAAATCACAGACACAGATACCCTGAGGTGAGACGCAGCCTTTAACTGTAGTCTTGTATTCGGGTACATCCCGCCCACTGAACGAATGTGTGACGGATAACGGAAAAAGAACAGTTCTAACCACATTTGAGAGCATTTTTTTTAAAACAGCAGGTGATTTATCCATAATTCTGTTCAGGTCTAATAATCAACTTGCGTCAGCATCACGTTGACGGACGAGGTCATTAAAATGACACTGTTATGATTATAAAAGTACATATTTGAGACTTTAGACTATATAGATCTAGATTTGTGATACTAGAATTAATCCCGTTTGACGTTACAGTACAAAACAGCTCTTTCGGCATTATCCTGAAGATTGTTAGCATTCATTTCATGTGTCATAGAACGTAAGAGAGGCTCTCAGGAGCGTGTGTAAAAGTCACGTCCTTCACATAAAAATAAGTCTACAGGCTTTCATAGACAGGAAAACCAAGACCTTCCCTAGGTTAATTCCTAGGTTAAGTTTTGTTACAAGCTGTTCACACACTGGCAAAGAAAAAGCGATTCATACATGAAAATTCTTGAGGGGATAGTTCACCTAAATATTCAATTTTTGTCATTTACTCAGCCTCAAGTTGTTCCAAACCTGCATGAGTTTCTTTCTTCGGCTGAACACAAAAGAAGATGTTTTGAAGAATATGGGTAACCAAACAGTTGATGGACCCCATTGACTTCCATAGTATTTCTATTTTCCTATTATGGAAGTCAGTGGGGTCCATCAACTGTTTGGTTACCCATATTCTTCAAAACATCTTCTTTTGTGTTCAGCCGAAGAAAGAAACTCATGCAGGTTTGGAACAACTTGAGGCTGAGTGAATGATGACAAAATTTTGGGGTGAACTAGGCTTATCCCTTTAACTATTAGAACACTGATTTAGTGAACCGTGTGTGAGCAATTTAGAAGACAAATAATGCAGACAACACAATACATTAATAACCAATAGTATTTAATGATCGCTCCGAGTTCTGCCCTGTACCCCTGAACTAGCTCCGCCCTCGCTAGAGAGTTCTTTCCCACAAACAGTAAAACAGGATCAGGCAATTAACCGCATCACCAGACCTAAACATATATGACTGTGTAATTTTTGAACGCATTTGTGTCTGTATGTTTCTATGTGAGGCACAACACTTTTAATCAATGAAAAATAAAATCTAACTTTATCTCATTTTCCAACATTAGATTCAGTCCAAAGACAAAATGAGAAACAAGAACATACTTGGGGGGGGGGGGGGGGGGGGATCAGTTAGTGTCGCTAAATCTAAAAGAATATGCTTCCTAAAATCATGACATACCAGAATAAAGAAAAAAAAAAAAGAAAGAAAAAAGGAAAAGAAAAGAAAAATAAACACTCAAGTCAAACAGCACCACCTACTGGTAGAGCTCAGCTTTGGTCATAGAATAGGGGTGAGGAGGACAAAGACAAACCTCACCTCCAGAGACAAACAACTGGGCTAGACCTGTCCATCTCTCACAATGTACAAACATCTGATTCCCAGCATAGACAATCAGCTAACATAGAGGTCCTGATGCTGATTTGGCCTCAGCATTTATTATGTGATCTGAGATCAGAAAGGCGTTCAAACTAGGGTTAACTATTGTTGAAATGAACCCACTGAAAGTATTGCTTCCAAAAGTTCATAGATCCGTTCCAGAGGCAAAAAATAACAAGTAAGAGCGAGGAAAATGGGCCAGGACAGGCTTTGTGTCAGCAGGGAGTGTCTCCAGATTCTTTAGGAATATTGTACACTTGAATGCACATTAATATGAGTGGGCTTGTCCCTCAACGGTGTTGCCATGTAAGAAGAAAAAAAAAAAAAAAAAATCAAGCTGACCTCGTTATAAATGTGTACATATACATGTGTATGCATGTATTCGTGTATTGTGGGGTGCAGGGCATATACCAGTCTCTTCCACCAGTCTGAGCAATTGCAGTTCGGTCCTTCTCATGTAATACATCCTTATTTTGAATTCCTCTCGCTCTGGCTCACTCTATGGGGCGCTTTTTAGTCCCCACCCATCCAAAAAAAATGAAATAAAAACAAAACAACCCTCCAGATGCCTGGGAGAGGAAAAAGGGTGGAGGGGGATGCGTCTCGTCTTCATCCCTCTCTTACTCTTTCCTCCTGCTCCCTCGTTTGGCAGGTAAGGGGTTCGAGACCCCTCCCACTACACTGCAGAGAGGGGCGGGGCAAAATGCAAATGCCCTACACCCCCTTCCTTCGATCAAAACAAGCGAGGATGGACGGGGCTCTCAATTTGAGGCGCTGCTGTTGGAGGAGCTGGAGGTGGAGGCGACGGCCATGCTGTTGTTACCGGTGGCGGCCACTGACTTGCGTATGTGTGGGAGGAGGTAGGGATCACTGGCCAGCTGGTGAACGTCAATACGATCCTCCTTACGGTACACTAAACATCTGCGAATGAAGGCCTGAAGAAGACAAGGAAAATGCTCATTTATCATAGCATGTTCAAGCAGAACACCAACAGCAATTTTTTTAATGTTTTTGAAAAGTTTATTATGCGCACAAAGGCTGCATTTGATTAAAAATACAGTAAAAACAGCAATACTGTGAAATATTAGTCTTCAGTGTCACTTGATCCTACAGATATCATTCTAACATGCTGATTTGCTACTCAAGAAACATTTATTAATATTATTATAATCAGTGTTGAAAGCAACTGAGCTGCTTGTTTTTTTTTTTTTTTTTTTCATGATTCATTGATGGAAAAAAGTTTATTTGCTGATCAATTTAATGCATCCTCACTGAATAAAACTATTCATTTCTTTCAAAAATATATATTTTATTGAACCCAAACTTTTGCATGGTAGTTTAAATTGTTATATTATTCCAATAAATACGAATAAATGTCAATTTAAAGGACAAGGGAGGATTTATAATTATAGTCAAATGCAGAAAAGAGTTGCGACATTTTTTTTACCACACTGGAGATATACTCGTGGGACAATTTGGATGTAAAAGGGAATTACAGGAGAACAGTAACCCTTAATTCATGACACTCAGATACTTCAACAATCCTAGGACTGAACTTCTCTGCTCTGGGATCACACCACGGGCCAACTTCAACGCATCCTCCCACCAAATGCTGGAGTGATGTATCCCGATTGTCAAGCAGAAGGAGTTGGATTAAAATATTCTGAGTGATATCAATCCACAATCTGCCTGGAATCATATTCACACAATGTTGGCTCATTTGTCCACAGGAGAACTGGCCCCCGGCTGAGCCTGGTTTCTCAAGGTTTTTTTCTCCATTCTGTCACCTGATGGATTTGGGGTTCCTTGCCACTGTCACCTCTAGCATGCTTAGTTGGGGACACGTTATATTCAGTAATATTATTGATTTGACTGCATTGACACTATTGGATTGAACTGAGCTGGATGATTACATCACTGTTATCTACAGAGCTGATTTACAGATGAATTGATCTCATTCCATAATTGATGAACTTTAAACTTTGCACTATTGTCTTTTCAGCAGAAATGAATTCTGTTTGCAATACTGATCAGTATTTTCTTGTTTATCCCTGTAAAGCTGCTTTGAAACAATCTGTATTGTAAAAAAAGAGCTATATAAATAAAGGTGACTTGGCCATGAAAGAAAAAAGAGAGGCAGTGAACTGTCAATAAAAGGTACCTTAGCTTCAGGTGAGACTCCTGGTTTGGGAGGAAACTGCACCTCTGTGGCTTTGAGAATAGTGTTCTCCTGGAGGATGTCCTGTTGGGATTGATTATGACCGAACGGCTGTGTGGAGAAGTATGAAAATGATGAGGTGAGAAAGCTACTAATATCTCAGTGGAGAGTGACTATGCAGCCAGTATTAGAAAATGTACGAGTGTGTCTTTTACCTTCTTCCCATAGAGGCACTGGTAAAAGATCACTCCCACGGACCAAACATCCACTTTGTTAGAGATCTTAGGTGGCTCTTTTCCAACCACAAAGCATTCTGGGGGAAGATACCTAGAGCGGAGTAAGGCAAGAGTTTAGCATTTTGGGCTTAGCTGCTTATCCAAACCTTCAAACCATAAATGACTTTAAGGATTAGTTCACTTTCAAAAAAATTTTTGCTGATAATTTACTCCCAATGTCTTTCTTCAGTCGAAAAGAAATTAAGGTTTTTGAGGAAAACATTCCAGGATTTTTCTACACAGAATGGACTTCAATGGCAACCAACTATACCAATGTTCAAAAGAAGGTTCAAATGTCCGTCTCAATGCAGCTTCAAAGTCTCGACACGATCCCAGTTGAGAAATAAGGGTCTTATCCCGCGAAACGATTGGTCATTTTCAAAATAAATCAATAAAAAAAAAAAATATATATATATATATTAAAAAAATAAAAATAAAAAATAATATATATATATATATATATATATATATATATATATATATATATATATATATATATTATTTATTTTTTTTAAATGACCAATCGTTTCGCGAGATAAGACCCTTATTTCTCAACTGGGAACGTGTCGAGACTTTGAAGCTGCATTGAGACGGACATTTGAACCTTCTTTTGAACATTGGTATAGTTGGTTGCCATTGAAGTCCATTCTGTGTAGAAAAATCCTGGAATGTTTTCCTCAAAAACCGTAATTTATTTTCGACTGAAGAGAGAAAGACATGGATATCTTGGATGACATCGGGGTGAGTAAATTATCAGCAAAAAATGTTCTGGTCATTGCAGACCACTCACCAGTATGTCCCCGCCCCCTGTGACGTCAACTCCATGCCATCCACCCCATAGTTGTCGTCGTCCATGATCTTGGACAGCCCGAAGTCTGTGATTTTTATCTCTCCACATGCTGTGCCATTCACCAGCAGGATGTTACCTAGACAAACACAAGGATCCAACTTCTCCATCAAAATGGTGCCGTTCTCATTCTTGGCCCAGTACAGAAGTTCAATGATCTGCGGCTGTCATACGCACGTCCTACCTGGTTTGAGGTCGTAATGGATGATTGGTGGGCGGATCTCGTTTAGGTACTTGAGAGCATTGACGACCTGCATTATGATGGATCGGGCCTCTTTCTCTGACATTAGCTTGTGCTGTTTCAGGTAGAAATCCAGATCGTTCCCCTCACAGTACTCCAGAACAGTGCAGAATCTAGAAACAATACCACATAAAACAATTTCTCTCTCCACTTTAAGAAGTGAAACAATGGAAAACAAAACTGCACCAATCAAATAGGTTGATTACCCCAAATTAGTGAAAATGATCTTGAAATGAGCTTCAAATCAGAGACAATTCATATTTCAATAAGACAAGAGCAAGTTTACTCACGAGTCAGTATCCAGGGAGAAGTAGTCATACAGTTTAACTATTCTGGGATGGTCCAGTTCTTTATGGATCCTATATTCTCGACAGGCATGCCTAAAAACATTTCATGTCAACCCATTTTAATTAATAAGTGGTGCTGAATAAACTTTTCTTTGACAGAATAATGGACCATATCTGAATCTTTAAACATAATGAGAACAATTGTATTGGTATACATTTTAGTCATGATTTATATGATTTTATATTTTTAGAAATCAGGCCTCAGAATCCCAATCTGGTTCAGAAAGAGGAATGCATTCTGGGACAAGCACACTTGGCTACTAATGCTGAACCAGTAGTTTTTAAGAAACAAGGCTGGAAAAGATGTTTGCACTCACTTGTGATAGTTTTCTTTCTTTTCATCTCTCCAGTTCTTATTAAGCTGGTGAATCTTCACAGCCACGTACCTCTGCTCAGTCAAATCAAAGGCCTGAAGAAATAAGAACAGGGAGAGACCAATCGATTAGTGAAGCTGCCTAATTTATCTACTTTTTTTCTTCCATTTTCATTCTATTGTGCTCCCTCAAGCCTTTTTTTCAAACAAAGAATGTGTCTTATGTGAACAGCCCATGATTTTTTCTTTAAGATGCCCTAGTCGACAAGTCTTCCAGTCAACCCAATGACTAGTTGATTATGAAGATATGTATATTTGATTTGACTATTCCTAAACCCAACTACACATTCACATACATATTTCCCATCACAGATCTGCTTACCTTGTATACCTCACTGAAGCCTCCTCTGCCCAGCAGATGCAAGAGCAGGTAACGGTCATTTAGCGTGGGATGATCTTTAAACCTGAGAGTCGAAGAGACAATCGGACAATGATGTAATAGATAAATCCACCATAGACCCTGTTTAAACTCAGAAAAACCCTCAAAAGCTTTCTAAAAAATAAACCCTGTAATGAAACAGGCGAAAGTGTGGAAATAAACTTTGAAAGTGCATACTGGGAGTTATCTTCATTGTGAATTCTCTTGAGCTCTCGGATGTGAAGATTACGCACGCGCTCCAACCGTTCCAGCTCCACTTGAATCTCCGCTTCCTCCTGCCACACACACACACACACAGCAACCAGGAATTAAGACCCGTTTCCTTGACAACACGAATTTAATCACACTTGTAATATGAATGTGATGATTTGAATACCTTCTTCAGGTGTCCAAGTCTCAGTTTAAAAATTTCTTCTTGCTCATGGTATTCTGCTAAAGATAACCTGAGGACAAACAAATTAGGACAAAATCCAATTAAGTTGAATCGCTAAACTACTCAAAGCCTAACATGGAACAGGGTTTCTGCTGGGTTTGGTCAGTCAAATTTAAGACTTTTTAAGACCTTTTTATGACCATTATGATTGAAATTTATGACCTACACGAATTACGAAAAATTCATTAAAATTCCTTTCAAAAGTTTTTTTTTTTATTATTGACTTTCATTGAAAGTAACAAGATGTATTATTTAAATGCCTAAAGACAGCTCCAATGCCTTCTTACCCAGTGTGCAATTTGCTTGATACTGATTATTTGCAACGGGCTTGAGCCAACTACTAAACACACCATCTTTGAGCCATGGCTCGTTAAATGTACACTTTCCCATTGTGATAGACCGGGAGATTTCAGTTAGGGCTGGGCAATATGGCCAAAGGCAATTATCACGATAATTGTTTTATATTAGTCAATATCGATAATTATCACGATAAATGTCAAATCTTTATTTCTTTCAAGTTTAAAGGCAGACTGTTGCTTCTAAGTGAAAGTTGTAGAAACCAGAGCGTTAATTGTGGTTTTAAACTAACTTTACTCTTTATTGCCAGAAAATATAATGACAAACACTTGCTAAAACAGGTGAACATTTCACAAATCTGAGGTCTAGGACATTCAAACATTTGTCATTTGTCCTTAACAAAATAAATCTCTTTATTGGGAAAATAATTACTAGGTCAAGTCTTGAAACAGGTTTGTGTTGCCTAACTTTGATGGCACGTATCTTCAGGAAATGTATGAAAAACAGTAGCCTAAATACATTATTAAATACTGTAAATATTCCATTAGTCCTTTAATACATTATCAGCACTAATAATATAATAAAATTCAATATGTATATCCCACATGGTGCAGTTAATATTACTAGGCTAATGTTACAGTAAATCCATGGTAAATGATGGGAGATTGTAGACGGAAAAGCCTTCTGACTATATCGTTGTGCAGTGTTTCTCCTGTTTGTCAGCGCTGCTTCATCTGCCTTTAAACTGGTTTAAATCACTGAGACAGTGTGTTCTTCGCTGAATTCAGGCACTTCTCACTGGATCTTGTGACCGAGACCGATCGGAGTAAACGCGTCAGTTCTACTGAGCTCGCGCTGCGCTGCCGTTTGGACTTGGAGCCGAGCGGGTAAATGGTCCGTGTGGCGCGCGGTTCAAATGAGCGTTCCGCTTTTGCCGCATTTAACATTATGCCGCCAGCGCATTTTCAGGGGGAAAAGGCAATGGTAAAACCAACGAATGAACGAGCATATCAATTTAAGACGTGGCTAAATGAAATTTATGACCTTGTATGGAAAATCCGGACGTTTTTATGACTTTTTATGGCCTAAAATTCTTATTATTAAATTTAAGACGTTTTATGACTTTTTATGACTCCGCGGAAACCCTGATGGAAGAAAGAAAACTCACATCTCGTTCTCCGCGCCGTTGCTCTTGCTCTTGCGTTTGTTGGGTTCTAGGTTGGGAGGAGGAGTCTGACTGGCGTTGGGCGGTTTCTTCTTCATCAGCAGTTTCCTCTGCCTCTCTATGTCCTCTCTCTGCCCATTGACTCTCTCCTGTTGTCTATACAGACACACAGAAGCATAAGAAAGTTCAGTCTGATCAGTAGTTTCAGGCTACAAATTCCAAGTCATTTTTATTTTATACACACCCTCCACTCTTTGCATGTTTGTTTCTTAAATATTTTGGCTAATACGATTATACTATCTTTGGATGCACCAATACCACCGTTTCCAAAACGAGTCATTTTTGGTACATTTTCATTACATTTGTAATTTAAAAAAAAATGTTGTGTAGAAAAACCAAAAGAATACGAATCATATTAGTTGGCTTAATTCATTTAGCTAATTGATATTTCCGTCAGTTATTAGTTGTGCTTAATTATGCATGTTAAAGGGATGGTTCACCCAAAAATAAAAATGTTGTCATCAGTTACTCTCCCTCAAGTTGTTCCAAACCTGTACGAGTTTCTTTCTTCTACTGAACACAAAATAAATATTTTAAAGAATGTTGGTAACTAGACAGTTGATGGTGGCCATTGACTTACATAGTATTTGTTTCCTACCATGGAAGTCAATGGCTACTGTCAACTGTTTAATTACCAAACAGATTTTAATTACAGAACAAATAACCATCTTCTTTTGTGTTCAATAGAAGAAAAATTATACAGGTTTGTTTACTTTTATGATGGATGGATGGATGCACTTTTGTTGGGCTTCAGATGTTTTTTTTTGTACCATTCAGTCCTTAATATCCTGGCTCTTCCCAGCTTTATATTTTAATATAACTCCGATTGTGTTTGGCTGAAAGAAGAAAGTCATATACACCTAGGATGGCTTCAGGGTGAGTAAATTATGGAACAATTTTCATTTAACCCTTTAATGTGTCAGCTCAGAATGATGCATGTTGTAAATTAGAATTTTTGTATTATGTTTTTATCTCTTTTAGTGCAGAAAGTCTGAAGAAAAAAAGGGGTCTGGGGTTAACCCAAAAATCACAATACTACATTGTTATGAAAGATTTCATAATTTTTATATAATTTTATAAGATTATAAGATATAATTTAGGTCCTGAGGTAATTCACTCAATCTCAGTCGGAGATTAATATTTTGAAAATAAAGTGGTAAAAAAAATTCCGCAAACAAAGCAAAGCAAACTTGCGACGCTTTACAAAATTAAGGTTAAATCACTAGAGTCACATGGCTTACTTTAGTGATGTCTTTACTCCCTTTCTGGGGTTTGAAAGTGGTAGTTGTGTAGCTGTCAATGGAGGGACAGAGAACTCTCAGATTTCACTAAAAAGATCTTCATTTGTGTTCCGAGGATGAACGAAAGTCTTACGGGTTTGGAGCGAAACGAGGGTGAGTATTAATGTGAGTAAAACATTTTTTGGTGAACTAAGCCTTCCTGAAAGGACAGTGACCACCAAGTTGTTGTCTGTTCGTTCGTGTTTAACACCATGCCAGCTTCCACTGATTTGTTCATGGTGAATAATTAAAAAAAACATTAAAAATGTTCCTATGTGATGTTTTGAAAATCTATTTTCGATTAAATGGTAAAACTGACTTGTGTGTACTAAGTTCATGTTAGAAGGCTATGAAGGTCTGTGCACATACGAGCACCCAGCAAGATCCTGAAAGCACCACATTCATTCATCTTCCCTGAACACAGACCTGAATGAGTCTTTTATGGCTAGCTCTCTACACACACACGTGGGGTGAAACTGACCATATTCTGTCAGCACATGTCAAGTGTGCGTGTATGCAACATTTGCGTAGTCTCTGAAGTTTGAGAGCGTGTTTATGTGCAACTCACGCACTTGACTAGATTCTGAAAGGCGTAGCCATCTGTCCACTGCTCAGTAAATGAGGCTCCGTGCCGTACGGTGGTGAAATGGCCCAGACGTAGCCGGTCCTGCATGCTCTTTTCTCTGCATGCAATCTTCTCCTGTTTGGACTGAAAACATACCCACAATTTATTAATTGCATTATTATAACAACGTAACACATACAGAACACTACCACACATTAACCATCATGTCTTCTCTGAACACACATTTACCTTTTCGATAAGCAGTTTCTTACTCATGGTCACACATTTATTGAGTCGTTCTTTACATCGTTCCAGCAACTTCTGCTGCTCATCGATTTGTCTGCGCAGGTCACAGTTCACCTGCAGCGCACAAACACACCAACACAAACACGGTACTCTTCAGCAGTGCACTTTAAAACCTGATAGAAGCCACATTTCATTCATGTTGAGTCAGTGTCATTCACGGCTTATAGATTCATAATAAAATTTCACTTTGTGTGTACACCTTTGTTCAAAAGTTTTGGGTCAGTTTTTTTTTTTTAGCTTTATGATGCTTAAGGCTGCATTTATTTAATAATAAAATACAGTAAAAGCAGTAATATGAAATATTATAATTTAAAAACTTTTATATTAGATTTTTTTTTAAAATATTAATCACAGTATTGTAAATAGCAATGCTCTGTTTTCACAGGTGTGCGAAAGCAGTGTGTGAAAGTCGTACCCTGAGCAGGTCGTCAATTCGTCCCTCTTTCTTCTCCAGATCTGAACTCTTACTGCTCTCCAGCGCTGCTAACTTCTCCATTGTCAACTCAGACTGAGAAAGAACGACCGAAGCTGGGTGTTAGCGTGAGGATCTGAAAGTGTCTGTGTAGGTGTGAGTGTTTTTTAGAAGTGTGCGTGTTACCTGTGTGGCTCGGTGCTGAGTTTGTGTAGAGACTGGCTTGTGGGAACAGGAGGAGTGGGAGATGTCTGTGGTTACTGAGCCGATGGAGGAGGGGCTTCCTTGCTGCACCTGTCAATCAAAACCAAAAACATATTTCCATCAATACAAAAAGTGACCCGAAAGGGTCTTTGATTAAAAAAACTGGCCACTTTGCACTTGCCAGTCCTCTGCACTGCAACTCTACAATCATTTGTATAATAATAATAATAATAATAATAATAATAACTGCTACTGTGACGGTACATGAACAAATATAATTATAACTTCTTTGATAATGCTTGTACTGAACTGCTTGTACACAGCTACAGCAATAACTTGTCATCTTATTACTAAGCATCAGTTACAGCAATATACAATTTGCAATGCACACTATATGTATCCCTGACCTCTCATCCATACAGTTTTCAGGTTTTTTTTATTATTTTTTAATAATCTTTAATATTTATTGTTTAGTTCAGGGTTTCTCAAACTCGGTCCTGGAAGGCCACTGTCCTGCACAGTTTAGCTCCAACCCTGATCAAACACACCTGAGCAAGCTAATCAATGTCTTCAGGATCACTAGAAACTCACAGCTAGGTGTGTTTGATCAGGGTTGGAGCTAAACTGTGCAGGACAGTGGCCCTCCAGGACCGAGTTTGAGAAACCCTGTTGTAGAGCATCGCTCAAAGTATTGTTTTTACTGCCTAAATGCAGGTTAAACATGTATATATGGCTGAAATTACATAATCGATTAAAATACTAAACCCAAAAATTTTATTTCTGTCATCATTTACTCGCCCTAATATCATTCCAAACCCATACGATTTTGGTTGATCTTTAAAACACAAATGAAGATATTTTTAATGAAACCTGAGAGGTTTCTGTCCATCCATTGAATGTCCAGGTAAACAAAACCTCATAAATACGTTGAAAACAAATCCATATAAATCAAACAGTTTAATGCCAGTCTCGAACGCTTTATATGATGAGCCGTTTTAAATTACATCTAAACAATGATCGATAGGTTTGACACACATAGATAGAGCACATCACATCTGGTAAGCACGTGTGTGTGTGTGTGTGTGTGTGTGTGTGTGTGTGTGTGTGTGTGTGTGTGACGCTCGAGAACCAATGAGATTTGTTCTAGTGCGTAACGCACGCATGATTCCGTGTTTACCATATGTGATGCGCTATATGTATACAAGTTAAACCTGTTCATCACATAAAGCGATCATATCTCTTCACAAGACTTGTATTAAACGGTCCGATTTATAATTTATAAATGTATTCATTTAACAACGCCTTTATGAACTTTTTGGATCGTCTAAACTTTAGTTACCAGGACTTTCAATGGAGGACCAGAAAACTCTCAGGAAGGCTTGCTGGGGTAGTCGATGTTACCGGTGTTACACGGTGTTCGGCGGGTTTAGAACAACATGAGCGTGAATAAATGATTACATTTTCGGGTCCCTTTAATAGTTATATCAAATCACTACATGAATAGAAAGAGAGGCTTAGAAGCAAGAAAGAAACTCACGGCAGCAGGAGGGTTGGAGAGAGAGTGCTGAGGAGAGGAGCGCGCCACTGGAGGAATGCCACGTGCTGGACTGGTACCAGTACCACTACCCCCTGCAAACTACACAGAAACACATGACTTATAGGCTAAATCAGAGGAAAAGAGCATGGAAATAGAAGTCAAACCAGAATGGGGGTCAAATGGTTATTAATGACAGAATGCATGAACTACATGCACCTACCTCAAAATAATCACTAATTTTGTGTCCTCTCCCTCCTCCTTTGCCTGTGTGGGGGAAATCAGAACAATAGCCATTAAGAGAAAAGACACTCTAAAAGACGTAACATTGCCAAATGCTCTGGTTCTCATAGCTAGTCTATCAATCACATCAACTTACCCTGGTTGTCAAAAGGGTCTCCTTTCCTTTTGCGTGTTCTCTGGTCATTAGATTTCTTCTCTGGGGTCTGAGTAGGGAGACAGAAGAGAGAGAGAGAGAGAAAGGGAGAAAGAGAGACAGACATTGTAAGCTGCCAGGCGAACGCAAGAATCCATGACATCACCTCATTCCACAACCCCATTCATTCCAGAAGTTTCCATTGAAATGTTAGAGGCTCATACAACCTGAAAGACTGGACATCATCCAAAGACTACAGAGACACAACAATCTCAGTATATATCTGCCCGTTTTCAAATAAATTGCATCAGTTTTAGTTTACAACATCTAGTAATGCTGTTTTTGAACAATATGGTTAAAGTCTAAATTTGCCAATTTTCAACCCGCTTTCTATTGTTACAAATCACAATGTCAGTAGTATATATATATATATATATATATATATATATATATATATATATTAAAAAAAATGAACAATGGTAACTAGTTGTCCATGTTACCTGGACTTCCGTGAAAACTACAGATTATACTTTACAGATTATACTTTTTCAGCTTTATCGCTGATAACAGCGGAAACAACTTAAAATACTAATTTATCATTATACAGATAAGAGCAATACATTATTTGAAACTTATTTGTGTAAACTCCATTAACAAAAAAAACGTTGTGCTTTTGTGAAATCAAGAAAACAAACAGGATGCGCTTGCTGTCGTCTGTCTCCGTGAACTGGAGCAAAAATGAAACGAAACTCAGCATAGACTACTTGCCTCAGACAAGAGCAAAACAAATACACTCCGCTTATGTAATCTGTATGAAAGGTGCATTTCTCTAAAGTCAGCATCGACACGGACTCAGAAAACACTAGTTTTATTAATAAATAACTGAAATGTCTCCTAGCTATTTTTTCTGACACAAACCATTACACTGAAATATTTTTCCAGCTGATGAACAATTATAGCACAAACATTTAAAGCAACAGACGACATAACTGCAGTACGCTTATAATAAACAGAATGCCATCATCCATGCCATTGTTAAGAAACTTTTACGTGAATGGAACTTTAGTCTTGCTTTCTGTTGTTTGTACACTTTAGAGTTGTAACGTCAGACAGTTCTCTGAGAGAACATAGGCTACATTCTAAAATTCATTGTTAATTTATCTACATTAAAATGACGTACTATCTGTTTGTCTGCCCAATGGCAGACAGGGTCGTTATTTCAGAAATGTCTTAAGTTTAAAATATTTGCACACTTTTGTTGTGCATTTCACTGATTAACAAAATCCAGAAGCCAAATATTAAAGAAAGGGAAAAAAAAAAAACAGAAGCAACAAAGTCTTCCCAACCACAAGCACTGGGTTATCTTATTGGTGAAATAAATAAAACATGGCACTAGCTACAACATTTGAACACCAAGCTGGACCTCCCTGACTGTCAACATGAAACATGTTAGCTGACAATTGCATCACTTACTATAGACCGAAGCAGGGATACTTTAGAGACTCAATGACTTCTTCACATCATGAGCACAAAATGTGTACTAACCTCCAGCTCTTTGTCACTGAGGGAGCCCACGCTACACAAGCTCTGGTTAGATGACTCGTTGTGTCCAGAACCCTGTAGAGAGGAAGACAACGGATAACTGGATTTGCATTTCCTAAAAGGAAAGATCAGTGCTTGAAAGGCAGGAAAAAAACAGTGATAAAAGTCTTTAGTTCGGTAAAAATTAAAACGAAACACATAAAAGCCGCTTCGTAGTCGGCACCAATACCAGTAAAATTTGTTGAGCAAAAACTGTTGAATCAAGTACTTTAAAAAAATGTGTCCTATTTTGTCTTGTCCATTGGTTATATCCCTTTTAATCATCGCAGTTTCCGATTCAATCTCACACTTAACTCTTTCCCCGGCCTTGACAGAAATTTCCACCTTTATGGAAGTTAATGAATTCACACATTCAAGTGTTGATAAAAAAGGAATGCATGGGTAAAATAAAAAGTGTTCTTTCTTTTGATATATTGCATATTCAGACTTTGCAGTGTACTTAGCAGCATGAAAAACTAAACTTGCAAGCAAGAGAAGAGCCCTTTATGATCACTAAAGCGGTCAATCACTAAAGCAATGAATTCTGCACTCATGCAAAAACTACTGTTATAATATTAAATAAATAAAAACTGTCTTGTACAATTGAATCTCTTATTTAGATTATATGTTCACTTTGTTGGTTATAATGAAAGGAATCACAAGCGTGCGGCTCACGTTGTACAAAAAAACTTGTGAGTTTTCAGCAGTGTTAAGTGGATACTGGCTAACTTTCTGACTCGGACCTCTGACAGGCCATTGTGCTCGTGCACTCAACAGATATGATTGTGATTTGCTTTAATGCTTAACGTCTGTATAAAGTTTTTTTAAATGTTTTTATTTAAAGCAGCATAGAAAATAGAAACCTTTGACACTCAGAGCGCTCAAACAAACACGAAGCAGCGTCTATTGGAGAGTACCGAATATACCCGTACTATCTGTACTACCGGTGCTGCAGAAATTCTGGTACCGA
The DNA here is from genome assembly GCF_951802725.1 of Rutilus rutilus. NCBI lineage: Eukaryota > Metazoa > Chordata > Actinopteri > Cypriniformes > Leuciscidae > Rutilus > Rutilus rutilus. Next base: position 48,144,905 of record NC_140209.1, on the reverse strand, counting down.
CTTTTTTTTTTTTAGTACTGACTGGTATTGGTAGTACCGGTAGGTTTGACAACTCAAATCAAAATGGCTTTTTTTCTTGAGGTCAATATCAGCCATGTGGGGTACTGGAAAATGTTAAAAATGCCCAAAATAGCTTTAAAAATAAGCCTATTATTTCAGGCAGTCACGTATACAACACCAACACTTTAATTATCCAATCAATTCTGATCCAATCACAAAACGAATTGGGTTACAAATGGCAATTCATAATGACTTCAATTAATTTAGCTAATTGTCAGATTGTCATCCACAAACAGCAAAATATGGGGAAAAATTAGATCGTGATTTTCCCTTGTTTCCCTCTCTATTTTCCTATTTCGAAGACTAATAATTCCTAAATCTGCCTCCAAGTCTCTCTCCTCATTGCCTGTTGACCTAGAGTTTAATGTTTTAGGTGAAGAAATTAACAAAAAAAAGTCCAAAAAGTTCAGCGAGAAAGTAGCATCTGAGTTTTTAAATCATTACCTTAGTTTTTACACATGATATTAATGAGCCCTTGTTAACTCAGATTCAGTTGTGTAACTAAAGCCTTCCTGCTCTGAGCTAAACAAGCAATGAGGTACAGAGAGAAAGAGAGTGACAGATGCTGGTCATTCTGGTCAGGTCAGGCTATATCCCACCACAATCCAATAACAAAGTGATAAACACCCCTGTGCAGCACACCTACTGACTATTCTTAATCATTTACTTGGTGAAAATTCTCACACCAAACCAAACAGATGCAGAGAAAACGGTCATACTAACTCTCACACAACATCCAGCATTGGCCAGTCAGTGGGGAGGACTCTCGTGGCCATGGCAGTGACCAATGAACAACTAACACTGAAAAACTGACAAACCTATTGTCCTACTCAGAACTGATCCCAATCTTTTCCTCAGTAAAAGACACGTATCGCAAATGCTGATTGATATCCAAAGTCTTTCTGTGGTTCCCCAATACTAAAATGACTGATTCAATATATATTTTATCAAAATAACTTCCCCTCTCTCTTGCAGTGACATCTCTTCTCTGATGACTAGGCAACCTGTCACTCACGTGACATCACAGCAATAGCAAACCACATCCATCCAATCAATTCCAAGTGGACAAAATCAAGTCCTGCCTTACATTTTTTCTTGTTCGAGAAGCCGTTTCACTTGGATATACGGCACAATAGGGAAGAATAGACTATCGAAACTTCCACTTCAGGCTTTTCGATTAAATTAAATCTTTAATAAAAAACAGTGTTTTGGTAAAAAGAAAAATCATTTTGGTGCATCATTAATGGTCCAAAACGCTGTCCCTCTTAGACTAATGCTAATGACATGCATGAGCTTTTGCGGAAAATGAGTGAAACAATAGCTGGGCAAAAGCAAGAGGAAAAATGAACTTAACATGTAACTGAAACTGAATGTACGAAAGCAAACAGGCCCAGGGCCTAGTAAAACACATGAATGAGTGAAGAAGATGAGGTCTGATGTGAGAGGGAAGGTATGTGCAGGAATGAATGATTATCATAAACAGATAGGGATGATGGGGGCAGAAATATAGCAGTTTGAGACCGGACAGACCTTGGCAACTCCGACTCCTGTGAAACGGGCCTCCAGCAACTCCTGCCTGCGAGGATCCAAGCTGTGCAATTCCTCCATCATGGCTGGAAAGAGGGGAAGGGAGTGTGCATAACATTATGTAGCCATAGTGATGCTGACAGATTGACGGGACAGTGATGTGTATGACATGTTGAGTCATGTGTCCCCAATACATGTTTTCGAGAGCATTCTGAGATTCATGACTCAGCCTCGCCACCACCACTCATTCAGTCATAACTCACTCCAACCTAAAGCCATTTATCCTATAGATATCCTACGGGAAAACACCATGATCATGCAAGATCTTAAGACATGTCAAACCACATGCAACATAACCTGCAGTGCATTTAGCAAAGGAACATTGTTTCTTATTAATCAGTCTTGTTCTCGACTAGAAAACAAATGCAATCGGTTCAAAATCATACACTGTTATTAATATTATCCGAGGAGGAGGCTGGGGGGAAACATGCACAATGAACAACTCTATATCTACTTCATAACTAACTAACCAACCAACCAACCAAACTATTAAGTTACAACGTTAGAGCCACCCCACCACCGATTTATATTTTAGTTAAATCTCACCCGTTACACGTCTAATATGATTTAAAGATTCAATTTGTCAGGATTCCCTTGAATTTGTAATCTCGTTTCAGAATATTACACATTATTTCAGGATGACTTGATGAATTGGCATGGTCAAGTTCTCATTCTAGTCCAATCATTAGATGTGTGCGATTGATTGAAATAACCGATACAAATCAGGAAAAATAACGTTTTAAAGGACAAAGGGTTCACAAAGGATCAAAACAAAAGAAACAGTATATAAATACCGTCTCAGTATCGCTTTACCCCTGGGTTTTGCTTCTATTGTCTGTTGTTTTTACATTGCCCTGCGAATTCTTCCACTAGCCTCCTTAAACTGCAACATCTGTCTTTGTACCTGTTTTATCGGGGTCTTTTCTCCCTCTTGCCGATTAATTAGATCTCCTTTCTTCGACCGTTCTCCTCCTCTGGTCTCCCGTCTCGCCCTTCCCGTCTCAGCCCGACATCTCAGGGCTAGGCCTCAGCCGAAACCCCGACCCTCGCCTGCGCTCGGTGCCTGCTGTGTCGCTAGGGGACGCCAGCTCCGCGTCCTACTGTAGTCCGAGGACCGCGAGACCTCCGAGGCCTTGATCTCCCGAACCCGCCTTTCTCCGCTGGCCTTCTGCTATAACTATTTTCTACCAGATCTGAGGCATATGGTACCTCGCTGCAGATCCACACCTAATGATTTCCCATCCAAAATTACTCGATTCGCTTCGAAGTTAGTTAACTGTGGTGTTGTTTTTTGAGATATTTTGTTTCTCGTTTGTCTTCGCTGCTCTGGGTCAGCACCGAACCGGGATCAAGTCCTGGAATGATAAATTGGCTCTTTAAATTCCGTTCCAGCCTAACGTCTCCTTTTAGAAAGATTAGTTGATGTAGACGAAAATAATCATTTTCCCAATCGGGTTCGCGAAATCATAATCGATTCGGTTCTCATTTTGTGCAATGTAAACAATAATTGGTAAATCTCATATTTTCTCGTGAGATTGTGCAAGACATTTCTACCTTTCAACCACGCCCATTTCCACTAGCAAACACTTATCAATGAAAGGACAAATAAATGTTTTTTTTTTTTCTATATTTTTATTATAGGGTTTTATGCTGTGCACATGCAGCATTGTTAAAGAAATATAATGTCAACTTTACTGTGGACGTGTTTTTCCCCAGCTTTTGCATTCAAACAGTATTAAATAAAGGGTATAAAACTTGAAAAGGAAACAACTTCTTGGACAGTAACTCAAATTGTCCTGTATTATAGTGATTATTTAGGTGAAATGAGAGAAATGGTGATTACTCCTATTGATATAATATAACACTTCTCAATGGATGTATACCATGTAAAATGTAAATAAAAGTGCGATTGTTTTCACTATAATTTTTATATAATCACTAAATTAAATGTAAATGAATAATTTAACTGTGAACTTCCACTTTTTTCCATTTTGCAATTACTGGGAAATCATTTTTGCACTTACAAAGTGTAATCTTTAACCAATCAAAAACTTGAGCAGAGCAAAATAAATAAAAAATTCCGTGACATCGCAATTTAAAAAAATTCATCATATTTCCAGGTTTTCCACGAATGTGGGAATCCTGTTTTATCGACCTCAGAGCCCATGAAATCAGCATTGGAGTTTTGTGGCTTTCAGTCCACATTTAGCTTTGTGTCCAGTAAAGGACTAAAGACAGAAGGGAAAAAACAGTAGCTGACAATCAGAGAGATGCTTTGATTTAATACCATCATGTAGTTTATTCATAAGATAAAAAGTCCTTAAAAACATCACTCAGTATGATGAACAAACAGTTTATGGTCCTCAGGTGCATCATGGGAACTCATGTCCTCCATCAGCATTCCCAAGTAGGCTGCATAAGATCGAGTCTCCATTCCACTCAGTGCGTTCAGAACACTTAATGGCATGTTTCAGCACCGCAATCTTCAAAGTTGTTACATCCTGTCCATCTTTAAAACAACCACATCACCACATTCTCATGGTTCAGCCCCGATGTTCTCGATCTCTCAAAATAAGCAACCTTGATTCTAAGGCGGCGCCAGGACCTTGCGATACTTGCACTGTAACCAGACTCTGTACATTGTCAGCTGCTTTCCTCTGTTCACCTGTAAGCGCCGGTCCACCAAGTTCTGCACCTTCTCCAAGCCGGCACTGGAGAACAGATCATGCAGCTCATCTAGAAGAAAATGACAAAAGAAAAAAAAAATATATATATATATCCCTGTAAAATGTGTGCCATTCTTTATTAACTGCATTCATATTACACTAATATTTTGTCATGATAAATTGTGCAACCAAAGCTTATTCATCAAATAGAGGTTCTTATAAGTGTACAATTCAAGTATATACATGCATTTACCTTGTGTGAAAAAGTAGACGCGTGTCCCATCCCCTCTAACATAGAAATTTTCAGACAAGCACCTCCCTGATTGAGTAAAGGACAAATTGAGTAAAGGACAAACCGACAAACCACCGTTGTTTACTGCAATATCAGCTTCACAGGCCATTTATAGGCAGATACAGTCAATAGACACAAACATTTAATACACTTTTATTTAATGACAAATACTACATTTTTGTACTCAAATTTTACTTCAAAGTTTGTCCTGATAAAAACCATGGTCTCATTACATTAAAAATAGTGCAGACCAAAATATGTTTTACAGTAACGGAACGCTACAATATTGACATTTTGGTGGTTCTTCTCCCATCACAATTAGGCCTACTTGCTGCATCTGTGTGAGTGATTTGAACGTGACTCAAGACAACCTACTGCAATCTGAAAATCTTCTTTGAGAAATTATCAAAAAAAAAGTTGACTTTTCACAAGGATGTAACATCTACCTTTTTTGAAACGAAGCTGTGCCATGTCATAGCGACCATAGTCTCTCAATAGTAACACTCCTCCGGGTTTCAGCAATCGTGCTAATCTATTAATGGAGTTCTGCATCCTGAAACAGATGGAAGTTAAGAAGTGAATGCACTGCTAGTGGTTGACAATCAAGAGGGATGACAGGTCACTCTGTTATGTTTATTGTGTGACACTGGCCCTGCTGTCAGCCGACTTACAATAGCACACTTATTACACGGTTACATTTCAAACAAATTAATAGACATGAAATAGTGGCTCTCTCAACCGTGTAGGAAACCTGGACTTAACAGTCAGTCACTATGCAAAAATAAATAATAATGCCGCAACTGACCAATCAAAATTACATATCATCTACCAATAGTTTCGACAGCTTTTAAAGCAGTGGTTCTTCAAGACAATATTCAAAGCCCTTTGTCTCTAAGCTGATATGTACTTATGTTGCAGGGTTCGACAATAAGGACTGCCCGATGGCCCGGAGCCAGTGTGAACGGCGCTCGGGAGTCGGGACAGTGAAGGGAACTGTCACTTGCCGATCGGGCCAGTGTAGGGGTGTGCGATATATATCGGCTATGATATCGTAATTGTTGATTTAACGATCTGACATTATCGAGCATGTCCCTCACTTTCCAAAAAAACACACCCATTGAGTACACGCATACACTTCGTACGTGATGTAGTCTAGACTAGAGCGTGTGCACATTTAGAGTGTATGCTTTTACTGCGTGATTTAGTCTATTATAATGCATCTAGAATGCCCCCAGATTCAAGATAAGGGCAAAAATCCCCGTGTGTCTTTTATATTGATGTAATTTAATTTAGTTAACCAATATTACACGAAGAGCACCATTTTCTCCACATATCAGCATGATTACAAATGAGAAATTGATTTTATACAACATACAGTTTAATAAGTTAATATTAAGTGACTTATATTTTAGACATAAAAATCGCCTGTTTCGCTCTATTCCGCCAACGAAAATAGTTCCAAACAAAGACTAAGTCCACAGCAATGTTTTGCGTCTCTGAGCAACACACGGCGGTGTGTCTTTAGTGATTGAATCAGCTTTTTGAACAAATCAGCTGAATCAATGATTCAATGACTCACTCATAAGTAAAATGCTTCCTTCCTGAATGAATCATCCATTTGAATGAATCGGTTGAATCTCAATGACTCACTCATTAACTGTGACTTGCTGCCACCTCCTGGCGGGTTTACTGTGTATAATTATTTTGTATATATATATCAATACACACACATGCATGTATATATTTAAGAAATATTTGCATACATATACTGTATATATTTATATATAATTTATATTATATATAAATATAATTTTTTTATATATAAATTACACATTTTTCTTAAATATATACAAGCATGTGTGTGTATTGATATATACAAAATAATTATACACAGTACACACATATATTATGTAAACACAAACTTTTATTTTGGATGCGATTAATCGCGATTAATCTTTTGACAGCCCTAGTTTAAATGAGTTAATCTAGTAGCTTTTGGTGTCATTACCTTATTTATTATGGTTATATGTATCAAAAATAACAAAAACAATACTAGGCTTATTTTATAGGCCCATTTTCTTTCATTTACTTTATTATTTTTTGGTTTTGGGGCCGACCGGGCCAGTACAAAAAATCCTTAGTGTTGAGCCCTGAGTTGTAATTAAAATAAATATTTTGCATTTTAGTGAATAAATTATTAATACATTTAATAAATTATGCTTATATAACTAAATTTAATTCATTTTAGACTTACTGGGCTCCGCCTGGAAGTTGGTTGAGAACCACTGTTTTAAATATCACGTGCTTGATGGAAACAGATCATTTGCAGGGTATCAGCCATTCTAATTAATCATCGTTTAATACTATTTTTAAAACCTTTCCAAAAAATGTTCAGACCTGTACATCATTCCATCAGCTTCAATGCGAACAAACAAAACTCACCCTGCTCAACAGAGGTAAACAAATGAACACTGGACCCTTTTCACATTTCTGTTAAATTCTGTACATTAAGTTTTTTAAAGAAGAAGAAAAAAACTATTTAGTACTGAAAATATAATAATAATAATAATAATACCTTTTTATAGGGAGGGGATACAAATAGATTTAATAGATTTCTGTCCTAATTCAAAACTCACCCACGGTGTCATTAACACTCACTTCTGTGGATGCAGGGCGGACAACACAAATATGAGGACAATGACGTCCAGACTGCAGTCTGGCATTGGATACTCTGCAGACGCATCACTCATATCATGGACGAATGCGTGACAGCGCGACGAATCATACTCAGGGTTTGACTGCCAAAAAAATGAATCAAACTAGTTTAAATAAAAAGCATGCTATGAATGCTAAATACAGATTTCTTAATTAAAAGAGATTAAAAGCTTCCTGTTACTTACTTTGACAAGGTCAACAGCCGTGCTGGAGAAATCACAACCATAAACAAAGAGACCTGGGTCACTGTAAAGCAAATAGAAAAGAAGTTGTTTCATCCGCATGAGTAACAAACACTATGGTTGATTTATATCTGGACTCACTTGTTGGTTTTTAAGATGGGAAAGACTGTATTGCCTACTCCACAGCCCACCTACAGACCCCCAAACACACACACACGATACACAAAAGGTGAAAGTGAGCATATTCTACTGACAGGGCTTTCATTCTAATACTGAACAGTTCACCCAAAAATGTAATTGCTCACTCTTCAGGCCCATTCACACCAAGGATGATAACTACAATGTTAACGTAATATAGTATAGTATTATCGATAGCAATGATAATAGAACAGTGAAACAATATTGTTGGAATCACTTTCAGAACCAATTTTTCCACAGCCAATCAGGATCTATCTAGCTTTAAAAAGCTCAAGCATTTTAAGTGGCAGAAGGGCAGGCTAAGCTGCAGCAATATTGCCCACTGGTTCAGCTATTTATTTAATCAACATTTTTTTTATAATTACTATCGTTCTTGGTGCGAACAGGCCTTTATTCCACATAATGAAAGTCAATGGAGTGAGGTTAATAGTTATTTGGGTGAACTTTAAAAGCATCTACTGTATTAGAAAACTCACCTCCAGGATGCGATAGGATGCAGACACTCCAGGAAATTTAGTGTCTGTGTGTGATGAGGGAACATCTTCACCATTTAACAGATACTGAACTGCGGTTCCCATCTCCTCACTGTCCTGTGGAGCCTTTTGTCGAGGAGCCAGCTCAGGGAACTCTGTAAACAGCCAGTGGCGATCCTTGAAGAAGCGGTTCTCGTGAATGGTGTAGAAATCGTTCCAGTACTCATTAGCCCTGCTGTCAAACTCCTCTGAAAGAGAGAGATATGATCAAAGAAAAGAAAAATCCCTCTGAGCAAGTCTTTGTTAATCAAGGCGGCAAAAACCTGCTGATATAGACAGTGTTGTTATTGTAAATTAAAATGATTTCAAATTGTTTTATAGGTATATATATAATTAAATATCACTGAATAGAACCTAAACTTCAAAGAAACCAAAAAAAATTGCATTGGCAACTAAAAGTAAAATAGAAATAAAACAGCTAAAACTAATAAAAATGACAAAAGCACATAAAATTACAATGAAAACCAAAAATATAAAGAAAAACTAAAAGCTAATTCAAAATATGTAACTATATTTAACTGTATTTTTATTATTAAAGCATTATAAACATTAGGTGGGTGATAGATGAAGTGTTTAATACCTTGTTTTTCTTCTGGGAGAGGTTGACAGTTTTCCTGCACTTTCTTCTGGGCAGCCTCCTCCTGTTCTGCTGACCACTCCACATTATCCCTACAAGAGGTGAAACACCATCACGGAAACAAATCAGGTGTATTAAAACGACGGACACATATAATTGTACTAAAAGGACGGACAAATATAATTGTACAATTATGCTGATTAACTACAACAGCATACTGTTTTGTTATATATACTATATAAATAAGCTATAGTTTAATCAATGCTTTATTTTAACATTCTACATACATCATATTTTCACACATATTCATATTATACATTCATTATATTACATATTCGATATTCTGATAATGGTCAAATCCTTTATTTTAATCACTCCACATGTATAAAATATTGTATGTTTCGAACTTTCTAAAGAATTAAGTTCCCACCCATTTTGACAAATCAATTTCCGTGACTTTTCCATTAAATTGTGATTAAGTTACTGTAATAATTGTGTTAGCAGTCTGGAGTTTGTAAGTGTGTGTGACAGGCAGTCTTACATACCACGCGTTGTGCTGAAACACCTGTCGCGGGTCTGTGAGGAAGCGAGTGCCGAACTGCGGTCGCTTCTGGGCCTCAGTGAAGTCCTCCGAGGGTCCATTAGCAGTTTCTGGCATGTTTTCTACGGAGGAAGAATCAGCAGCAGCAGCAGGCGCCGCCATGATGATGATCTTGTGAACCGGATGCACATGGTTGTTCAGTGCGAGTGTCTCCGCCCAGTTCTGCGGTTCGCCAGGAAATATCGCCACCTACCGACCGTTATCAGATATCACGCATAGATCACGTGAGAGATTGGTTTCTTTTATCACAACATCACAATTAAGTTGACATCATGATTCAGTTGTTTGGATTTCAATGGAGCAATGTAGCATCTAACAACTGTATAATAATATACAATAATATGATTAACATGGTTATAAAACATATTTCAGGCTCAGTTCGTAGTTATAAGTAAAGTCTCACAGGAGGCACTTGTTTTATTGGTTACAATACAAAGCAGTTAATGCAAAATAAAATAAAACTTAAAATCAACTTAAGTTAAAAAGCTCTAATCTAGCCTTTAACCAGCAATATTGGAGATGCTGTTAAGCGCCCCAGGTATCCTTCACACAGGCAGCATCTGAGCAGGCCTTTACTCCTCAGACTTTTTATACTATTTTTTTGGGGAAAATCCACCTCAATATTAGTCATTAATTCATCAATGTCCTGTAATATCCAATCTTCATCAGTCTCTGTATATCTTGCTTAACCCGTCGGACGTCTTCACCGAAGTGTTCAACTGGCTCACTTCTTGAGGTTGCAGCATGCTCTCTTCATTCCAGTTTGTCTTCTCGTTAACCTTGTGTGGTTGCCGGTTACAAACAGTACATAGGCTACAACTTTCACAATTTTCTGCTCATCTCATCTTGTCTCAATTACACACAAAATGCAGCATCATTCTGAGTTGCCATTTGCACAACATAGCATTTCATGCAAGCATGTGGTATTAAATCAAAAGCAAGCAAAATAACTTTGAAAAAGGTAAAATATCAATATCCAAAACAATATATATATAATATATATATATTCATAGAGAGGTAATAATACAATTCAATACATCGCAGAGAACCTCTAGTGCAGCTGCTGCCATGGAAACAACAGTTCTAGAAGAGTTCGGTGAAACCCCAGAAGCAAGTGCATGTCTTGTTGTATCTATGGCAACAAAAGTTTCAGAGGCAGCTGCAAGAATGTGTCATGTGTAAAAGTATTTACATTATTTTACGTCATGCTTTACACTTCATGCTGACACTTAGGACATCATTATCATAAGACGGCTGTCATTGCTCATATTCACGTCAAATTGAAGAGCGTTCATATTAGAACAATGTTTTCTTTAAAATCTCTTCTATATGGGTTTTGACACTTCATGCATTAATGAACCCACTTGTGATTGATAAAGACATGGATTGTTGTTGATATGGTAAATGATATGTTATGTTATCTGGGATATGACAGACACCACTTCTCTTCAAACAAAGGCATCTTCACTGCAGTCATGAAGAGCAACAGGATAATAGAGAGACCATCATGACATCAGGACACTTAGGACAAAAAATAGACCAGAAATGACAGATTGGGATGTATATAACGACTCATATGGCAGTTTCCTGAGAATGAGAATGAGAGATTACATGCAGAGTGTCTCTGAATAATATTTGACAACTTCATGACACAGAACTTCCCTTCCTCTCGCCTGGGTCTTTTACAGTGTAGGGATTTTCCCTAAACTCTTTTAGTCTTCATTTTTTATAATGTGAATTTGTGTAGTAATTACATAAGTGACTTTCATTTTTTATGTCCTAAAACTCTTCTGTTTTTCTTTTATAGAGAGCCTAAAATCTAAAGGCGGATTATTGGACCCCCAAAAAATAAGTCTGTAATCCTTATATTTTTACAAACCTGAATGAAAGTCTAAGCATGAAAGAGTTAAATCAATCAGAATCAGAATGAGCTTTATTGCCAAGTATGTTTACACATATGAGGAATTTGTCTTGGTGACAAAAGCTTCCAGTGCACAGACAGAATGACAGCGACAAGACACAGATAATAAAAATGTATAAAAATACACAAAAAATAGACTGTATGTACGTTATGTACAAATGTAAGGGACGGTAAATAAGTGTTATAGGTCCAGCAAGGGTCCAGCAATGTCCTTCAGGTAGGCCAACACCAGTCTTTCAAATGACTTCATGACCACAGCGGTTAATGCAACAGGTCTGTAGTTATTCATCCCTTTGATTTTGGGTTTCTTTGGGACGGGGATGATGGGGGAGCATTTGAAGCAGGAAGGAACATCGCACAGCTCCAGTGGTCTGTTGTAGATCTGTGTGAAGATAGGACTCAGCTGGTCAGCACACGATTACAGACAGGCTGGTGAAACGGCGTGCTTTTCTTGTCTTCTGTTTCCAGAAGACCCAACACATATCCTGTTCACAGACCCAAAGTGCAGGAGGGAGGGAGCAGGGTTTGTTGGAAGTGTTGATGAATGCGTGGAGAGAAGGTCAGGACGAGTGTGTGATTCGACGCAGTGCTGGGGGATGGTGTCTTCTTGTAATTGGTGATGTATGTTTGTCAGGCCTTTCCAAACTGATGCAGGGTCGTTGGCTGAAAACTGGTTTTTCAGGTTTTCAGTAGTTCCTTTAGACCAGTGAGTCTCAACCTTTTCTGGGCCAGAGCCCCCTATCCATCCAGGTTTTTAAATTACTTGGTGAACAAAGAAAACATTTTGGCACTAGGCATTGGCATTAGTTAATGCCTAAAAATGTAAAAGTTTACCTTATAAATAGAATTTAGTTTCATTTTAAAATTCGTCGCCGGAGTGAATGGGAACATTATTTATTGTAAATATTCAATAGTAAGTCAATACTTTTTTAATGGCTTGTCAACTTTCCATTCCTCCACTGCAACACATTTTTGAGCAAGTGAATGCTGATTCTTGTCAGCGCTGGATTCTAGTCAGTGCTTGAGCGCTGGTCTATGACTGGGAAAAAGTAGTCATTGCAAAAGAAACGATACATACTGTAGCTTACTTGTCACAATAAACTGGCAGATTTTAGAATGCTGTAATTACATGTTGAATCTTGTCTTGCCTGGATCTTTGGTGTAAACTCGTGAACACCTGAACGCTCCCCTATAAAAAAGTCTTGCTTCCAACGTCCCCCGATGTTAGCTGAACGCCCCCGTTGAGAACCACTACTTTAGACACTCTGATCTCCTTTGTCAGTGTGTTTTTGGCCTGTTTATACAAGACTCAGTCCCCATTCCTGTAGGCATCTTCTTCGGCGTGACGAAGCTGAATGAGCTTTGCAGTGAACCACGGTCGTTGTAGGTTAAATGAGTCATGGTAGGAATGCATGTATCCTCAGAGAAACTGATGTAGCCTATGACTTTACAGTCTCTGTGAGCTCATCCAGATCAGTGGCAGTATCAAAAACACTCCAATCAGTGCATTCAAAGCAGACTTGTAAATCCCACTCTGCTTCATTTGTATATCTTTTTACAGTCCTTGTCCCAGTTTAGCTGATTTCAGTTTCTGCCTGTTGGTATAAGATGATGAACCAGACAGGGAGCAAAGCTGCGCGGCATGGGACAGGGTGATATGCGTTCTTTATTGTGGTGTAACTGTGGTCCAGTATATTACTGTCTCTGATAGGACATGTAACGTGGTGTCTGTATTTTGGCAGTTCACGGGAGAGATTTGCTTTATTAAAGTCCCAGAGGATGATCTATGTCTGTGATCTGATCAGCGCTGCGCTCACACATGTACGCTTGAGGAGGAATGTAAGCACTTACGAGAATGAACGAGAAAAACTCCTGCGGCCAGTAGAAAAGCTTACAGTTGATGAAGAGCGCGTCTAAAACAAACTATTTTAAAAAAAGAACAGTAATTATTATGAATGTTAAAGGGTTAGTTCACCAAAAAATGAACATTCTGGCATCAATTACTCACCCTCATGTCTTTCCTAATATAGAGGTTAAACTACTGGAGTCACATGGATTACTTTAATCATGTCTTTACTAGCCTGGCTTGAAAAGGGGCTTAACCCTCTGGTGTTCTTCGGACCAAATGGTCCCAAAATGTTTAAATAAAAAAATGTATAAAATCATAGCTTCATCGGAATGGTCCGAAATTTGGTGACTTTGTTGGTACTTGGTATATGAACATCCAAAAAAATTGGCGACAGGATTTGAATAGTCTAAGTGGTTGTAAAAAAAATAGTCACACTCAAGGTCTTCGGGACCAAATGGTCCGCCATAGGAAATGAATGGGAAATTGGCAAAAATGTGAAAATACAGAGTTTTTTTGTGCATACAATCTACAAATCAGCCACGATCCAGAAAAAAAGCACACAACAGTGAAGGGGTTAATCTATAAAACATCAAGAGTGCAAAACAGACACATCCACACACACACACACACACAAACACACTTTTATACACATACACACTAATAAATTCAGATTACATAAATCTATTTTGAATTTTTAAAAATCACAGCTTCTTCGGAATGTTACGAAACTAGGTGACTTTTATGGTATTAGGTATGTGAACACACAAAAAATATTGAGGTCATGATCCGAGCATGCTAAGTGGTCGTCACACTTCTGCTCTTTGGTCAAAAATGAACCCCATAGGAAATGAATGGGAAATTGTCAAAAATATGAAAACACATTTTTTGTATAAAACAAACAAACAAAAAATGCAAAAATAGTCTTTGTAAATCTGTTATTATATTTTAAAATCAACAACCTGAAAAAAAATTGGCAAATATGTTCAAAAATCACTAGAATTCGCAAGCCTTTCTACAGAAAGCTGTAAATCTATCTAGTGGTAAAAATGTGCTATTGCGTGATAAAAATGCTCAGTGTATCCACCAGATGGCACCCATCTCATTTAAAAAATTGATTTCATGAGGCCTAGGCTTGACTCTAAAATTAAATACAGCTTTAATAAAAATTTTTTAAAAAATTCATATATATATAAAAAATTTCTATTATATTCAATGGGAAAAAATGGGTCATAATTATTGCATAAATATTAATTATAAATCATAAAATTATCTCAAAACACCAAAAAAGAAAAGAAAAAATATTATAAAAAACAAGTAAAAAAAAAAAAATGATGATTTTTTTTTAATAAATATTATTCCCACCCTCCCGGACCATTTGGTCCCGAAGGTCTTGAGTGTGACTCTGAAATGAAGGACACCAGAGGGTTAAAAGTGGTTGTTGCGTAGCTGTCAATGGAGTGACAGAAAGCGCTCAGATTTCATTAAAAAGATCTTCATTTGTGTTCCTTATGGGTTTGGAACGACATGAGGGTGAGTAATTGTTGCCAGAATTTTCATTTTTGGATGAACTTACCCTTAAAATAAGAGTTGGCAATAGGGCCAACCACGCATTAGGCCTATCGCTGCAATACTATTGCAATACTGCAATGATAATACCTGAATTCCACATGTGTCATAGTTCCCTAAATGTTTTGACAAATATGACCATCTGAGCTTTACAGAGAGTAGGAACAGGTGTGATTTCTCACAGAAACCAGCCTCGCTGCAATTAGGAGCTGGTGGTTTGAGTTGCACAAGATGTAATTTGTGTTTCATTTTTGAAATGTCTTTTCTCACCACCTGTTGGTACAAGTCACAGAGGAAGTGTGCGCTATTGTTTCCTCATGCACGGTTACTCCCATCTGGAGAAGGATCTTACTTCCTATTTGCAGACTTTTCACATTTCCATAATGATTTTATCGTAAAATCTGCCAGTACAATCTGAAAAACATTTCCTGCTGATAAAATGCATTGTGTTTTATAGAAGGTGGCACATTCTGATATTATTACATTTAGATTGTTTGAGGTATTACATTTATTTTTGGTCTGTAAGATTTTAGATAATTAGGAATTAAAAATGAGCATAATCACCAACAAATTATAAATCATCATTTGAAAAGTAGTTTTAAATACAACAAAATAGTACAAATAAAGTGAAGCTGATTGAAGTGAGGAAGTGAATAGTAACATTGTGTCTAAAGCAATTTTGATGTCCAAACAGCAGTGTCTTACACAAGTGTATTTCAGTGTGAGTCATTTGCAAGAGTGTTTGTTTGTGTATACGGATGAAACAGTTCAGTTCTCTGAAATTATTTGTCCGATGAGGTGTGTCTGTTACACTCGTGATCTTGCCAAGTAGGACATGCTCCTGGATCAGCATATTTTGTTGGTCCTGGAACAACTTTCCACACTCAAAAAATGAATTTTTGCCTCTTGTTAAATTTAACTAATTAAAATAAGCAAAAGTAAGACAATTGTTTAATATTTTGTCACAACTTTATTTAATTGTGTTCAATCAACCTATAATATATTTAAAACTGAAGTTTACTTAATTAATTTGTGTGAAAGCTACATGAATCATTTTTGTTGACAACTAACTGGGCAGTGGATCTGTAGTTCCCAGCATGCTTTGCAAGGGACTGCATTAGGAGGGTAAATTTAGGGGTTAAAGTGTTATTTTATGTGCTTTTCTGTAAATGGAAAGATGTTGTTAGTTAATGTTAGTGTTTAATATTCACTAATGTTAGAAACTTAGAGGACTTTCTGTAATGTTTTTGAATTTTGTGGTTACCATTATGCAGAAGAGTGGCGACTGTGTTTAGTTTAGGGCCGTGGGCACTCAGTGTACTCTGTACATGCATTAAACCTTTTTTTGCACACCTGCATAAGTAATATTCAATATTATTCTGCAAAAAGTGGTTTTAATTAAACTGAACACTAGTAGCGCCTATCATTGGAAATAACTGAAGAGTCAAATTAAATAAAATTATAATATTGCCGATTTTAGGCTGGGCAAAAATTAAATGTGGTCAACCTGATTAAACTTTTTCTAGCAGGAATGACTAAATTAATTTAAGTTCATACAACAAGATTACAACAAATCATTTCAAACAAATTAGATTTTGTTGGAAAAATGTAATTCATTTTCGTGGAAAAGTTTTCCTTAATTTAATTAAGTTCATTCAACAGCTTATTTTTTTGAGTGCAGTCCGAAAACATGGTCCTAACCTTATCCCTACCCCTAAACCTAACCCTAACTTATTTCTAAAATAAGAGAGAGAAATGATAGATTGAACATCATATGAATAAGCACCTAACCCTGGTTGTAAGCCTAAACTTGACATAAACTAGTCCCTCAAATCTGATTGGTTGGTTGGAATGTTGTACCAGGATCAACAAAGATGCTGATCCAGGAATATGTTATACTTGGTAAAATCATGTTCACCCTAAAATGCATTAAAACTAAAGCAAGCTGTACCTAAACCTGACAAACAGAAGAAGAAAAAACTAACAGAAAAACATACTGAGCGTTTTAAAATTTGCAATATACTGGAATTAATATTCAGAAGATGACAATTGTGGAAATCATTTGTCAAGAAGATTCTCTCTCTGAAAATAAGTTTTTTTTTTTAGAATTGTAAACATCAGATTTGTGTCAAAACCTCCAAATTAGGTTTCATTAGACCGGACTTGTGTTATTCCTCTATCAATAGCGCCACCAAATGGAATTGCAAATATAATGACCGTTTTTCAGACAGGTTTCCACAAACACAATCCCAGTCTGCCACTGGTCGGGCAAACGAATGAATGATTTAATACAGCAAATTACATTATATTTTTGTCTCTGTATAATAAAGGAAGTAAGAAAGTATTTTAACACTGGAAAAAGTTGCAAGCATTATCTTTAAAAAATAAAATGACAATGTGAGAATACATGATTAAAAACTCTTTCCCCCACCATTTTCAGACTATCCATGTTTTCACTGTTATAGGCCAGGGGGCGTTATGACTCATCTTCTGAAAGAGAAGAGAATCTCCAGATCAAAACACATGTGTAGAAAAAGCAGAAACAAGCGATAACATATGTAATCATATGCATATGTAAAATAACGCAATCATCAACATTAAACAGCATTTAAAATCAAAACTGCCTAACGTTACCGAATGAAATGTTGACCCAGGACGAGCTATGGACTGTGCAAGCATTAGTGGTGTTGATGGACTCTATCTACTCTATGTTTTGACCATCATTCTGAATCAGAACCAGTCGTAGTCTTTGACAAAATCATAAATGTGAAAATGATTTTTAAAAATGCTGGCGATGGCAGGCAACTCTTTTTGCCTGGTGGAGAAAGAGTTCAAATACAATAAATGAATACCAGCAGTGCAACTCAGTATTTAGTGCAGGAATATAGAGTAAGAACAGAACAGTTTTAGGGGACATTTACATAACACCATTTTCAACTAAAAATAGAAAACATTTTGTCTGTTCATTTACACAACAACAGCGTTTTGGGGGCCTGAAAACACAAGGTTTTTTTTAAAGATAACGTTAACGTTTCCATGTAAACTACAAAAACGTTAATTTGTGCAAACTGACGTCATGCGCAAGTGTATTACATGTTCAGGCACGTAGTGTTTCTTTAAAAAGTGGCATCGCCAACTACTGGCCTGGCATGAATAATACAGCATTTGTAGTCGTTTTCGCGGATCAGTGTAAACAGGGATCGTTTTGACAACATTGTCGTCTGTATGCAAAAAACACAAAGGAAAAACGTTTCTGTTTTTAGTAAATTGTTGTTGTGTAAACATACCAATTCCAATTCCACAACAGCATTACAGCATATGCTGCGTAATTAATATCATAAAATAAATTGTAAATATATACCAACATTTCTTATTAACAAAATGACACCGTGGAGGTAACTGTGGTATAAGTGGAAAAACTTTGGACCACTGAATTATTCATTGCGGTTGCACTGACCATGTTCACACTGTAGCTGTAATTGTCACTCCTGAATGCTTAATCCTGTTCTATACACATTCATATAAGATTAAAGGGTATTCTTGGCTGAGACGTGTTGTAGAGATGATCTGTAGTTGTTCTTGACAGAAGCAGATGTGGTTTCCTTCTTAACTGCCACGATACGCCACATTTTGGAAGGTGGTGGTGGCTCCTTTGTAGAGCGGATTGTTAGCCTTAAAGACAGGAAAGAGTTTCATAATGACCAGTGCTGCAGAGCTCATAGTCATTAATAATGAAAGTCTCAAGCACATCTGTACTTCTCATTTAGACCACTTGGTGTCCATTTGATGAATGATGTTATCTTTCCTGAATGTTATCAAAATTGTAACACTTTACATTTGTTAAAGGAGAACTCCGGTCAATTTTAACATTGAGCTAATTTTTTTGTACATTTGGAGTGCTGTCAATACAGAGAACAACGACAAAAATCGGTGTTGCCTACACCGTGTTATCCTCGTTTTAAAATTTGCACCCTGTTGACTTCAATGGGGCAAGTTTTAAACCTGCTTTTAGGCTCTTAACATCCTTGATGTGTCATTACAAGTGCACAGGTCATGTGAGTGATTCCTTCTGAGTGAACGCGGGTGAATCTGACTGCAGTAGATGTGAAAGAAATATATAAAAAATGATGTTTATTCAGCCAGCGCACATACCTGTATTTACATCTTGTTTTCGGTCGAAGTCCACAGTAGTCGATTGTCGAGTTCACGCGCATAGGTTTAGTACCTATGATCACACGCGTGAACTCGACAATCGACTACTGTGGACTTCGACCGAAAACAGGATGTAAATACAGGTATGTGCGCTGGCTGAATAAACATCATTTTTATTAATATCTTTCACATCTACTGCAGTCAGATTCACCCGTGTTCACTCAGAAGGAATCACTCACATGACCTGTGCACTTGTAATGACACATCAAGGATGTTAAGAGGCTAAAAGCAGGTTTAAACTTGCCCCATTGAAGTCAACAGGGTGCAAATTTTAAAAAGAGGATAACACGGTGTAGGCAACACCGATTTTTGTCGTTGTTCTATGTACTGACAGCACTCCAAATGTACAAAAAAATTTGCTCAATGTTAAAATTGACCGGAGTTCTCCTTTAACATGAACTAACAATGAAATAATTTATTAATCTTAAAGTTAAATTCATTTACTCAAATGTCATTAAAATCAAAAGTGGATCTATTAATATTTAATGGACCTGAGCTAACCTGAGCTAAGCTTCTTGACTCTTCTTGAAAAGGTTCTTTATAAGTCACAGGATTGCATAACTTTCATATTTAACGGTTATTTATGTTTTTTCTATACAGTGTGTTTATGTACTGTTTAATAAATAAAAATTAAAGTAGAAATTAATTTAAACAAAACGGATTTGTTAAAGATAAAGCCATAAAATTATCCCATGATGGGGACCCCTAAAGGGTTCTATATATGAAGTAACAGACAGAACACTTTAAGGTTCTATATAGAACCTTTTCCTAAGTGACAGTGTTATTTTGTCTGAGATTAAACATAGCAAGACTGTGAGCATGCTAGAAGTTCTGAGAGGAAGATAAATGTAATAAATGTAACTAGTGTAAGATAAATGCTGGTAACACAATACCAACAGGATATGGATGGTATTGCATAATAGTCTGAATGCGCGTCTCACCGCTTCCCACTTAGCCTTGGCTTTCTCTTCCTCAAACTTGGCAAATTCATGACGGTCGTGAATGGTGATCAGGAGCTTCCACACCAAGAGCGTAGCCAAACCCAGCAGCAGGACCGCACCAGCAACCGATAAAGCAACCACCAAGATGTCAGGACCCTTCGGACACTCTGTGAAAAAGAAAAAAATCATACTTTATACTCAGTTGCCATTTGAACTGATCTCTTCAGGATCTATTATTCTGTCCGTGTGGTCAAACATTAATAGAGAGGGGATGAGGATCTAATTGCTGAAGTTTAGACTTAATAAAAGAAACAAAACACTCAGGAGCACAGTATTCGATTTCAGAATCTGTGACAGTAGGAGAGGTACAGCCGGTATTTATCAGTCTCTCACAGAAACACAGAGAGTTTATTAGCATGAGCAGGGTTTGACAGCTACATGTCACATGTCTCGTTCTGCCCCTTCTCTTCTCTCACCTGGTTCTTTAACAAGATAGAGAAAGGATTTTCCACTAGCATCTTCATAATACTGGAAGTTCTGAACACAGTCATCCTCATCCTTGTAGCTGCAGTTCACTGCGTTCTTCTCGTGATAGACTGGAGAGAACAGATGATTATTAACTCTGCGAGAACAACAACTGAACACAATATACTGCATGAAAAACTAGGTTAAGTCACATATAGCCAAATGAAGCTGAGGTAAAAAATGGCATTATTAACAGAAATACTGCAGTTATATAGATTAGATGTATACACTTTGTCTGTGTAAAATAGAAAACAGTTGTTTTAAACTGTAATAATGTTTCACAAAATCACTATTTTTGATCAAATAAATGCAGCCTTGTTGAGCATAGGAGACTTCTTTCAAAAACATTTTTTAAAAATGCTAGTGTATTTTGGTAATGTTTTTATATCATGGATACGTCTTCTTTATACATCACCTTGCGTCAGTATCACAACTAATAACGTTCAATCTAGTTATTTTCCCTTAAATCGTGGCTGTAGACAAGGTTGTCCTCTGTCTCCCCTCCTCTTTGCTCTTGCAATAGAACCTCTGTCCGTTTATTTGAGGTCTTTCCCCATTTTTAAAGGCATTATGCGTTCTCGGGTCGAATTCAAACTTTCTTTATACGCTGACGATCTGTTATTGTATATCACAAATCCTGTTGGGGCGTGCCCTGTTATTCTTTCTTTTTTTCATAGATTTGGTTCGTTTTCGGGGTACAAGATCAATGTCTCAAAGAGTGAATGTTACCCTGTCAATGACCTGGCAATGCAGCTCTCTCAATCTGATATTCCCTTCAAACTGAGTCCTTCGGGATTTAAGTATCTGGGGGTTCATGTGGCCAGGTCCTACAAAACTCTTTATGATGTAAACTTTTCTCCCCTATTAACTGAGATTAAGGCTGATTTCCAAAGATGGGGTTGCCTCCCCCTTTCCCTGATTGGTAGAATTAATGTGGTTAAAATGAATGTCCTCCCAAAATTCTTGTTTCTGTTCCAGTGCCTACCTATATTTTTATCTAAAAGTTTTTTCAAAAATATTGATTCAGTTATATCTAATTTTCTGTGGAATGGTAAGACACCTAGAGTTAGGCTAAAACTACTTCAGAATTGCAAATTTGATGGTGGCCTCTCTCTACCAAATTTCAAAGTTTATTATTGGGCCACGAATATAACTAAAACTTTATTTTGGCTAAAATTGGTCAATATACCTTGGTGTCAGTTGGAAATACAATCATGTCCCTCATCCTCTTTACTGGCAATACTGTCTGGTGTGGCTTCAGTCAACCCCTCTGGCTTTACTAGCAACCCAGTGGTCATTTCCACATTAAAGATATGGTTTCAATTTAGAAAGCATTTTAAATTTCTTACTCCCACCATATCAAGTCCACTGTTGAGGAATTATGCGTTCAAACCTGCATTTACTGATTCCATTTTCACTTCATGGCATGATAAGGGTCTGAAATGTTTTAAGGATTTTTATAAAGACGGGGTTTTTTGTTCTTTCACAGATCTAACTAGCGAGTTCGGCCTCTCACCTTCACATCTTTTTAGGTATTTTCAAATTAGGAACTGTGTAAAATGTTTATTTCCTAATTTTCCGCAAATTCCTCCTGAGCAGACATGGGACAGTCTTTTACAGTTGAATTTTTCACAAAGATCTTTAATTTCTAAAGTCTATGGTACTATCCAGTCCTATGATGATCATTTAATCACTAGGACGAAGGAGGCTTGGGAGAAAGAGTTGGGTTTGGCCTTTGATGTTGACTGGTGGGACTCTGTTTTAAACGGTATTCATAAAGCCTCAATCTGTGCCCGCTTGACCTTAATACAATTTAAAGTAGTGTTCAGATGTCACTATTCTAAAACCCGACTATCGCAAATTTTCCCTAATACAATTGATATCTGTGACAGATGCTCTGGTTCGCCCTGTAATCTTGCACATATGTTTTTCTTTTGCCCAACCCTAGGAAATATTTGGCAAACTTATTTTGACACCATGTCTAAAGTGCTCCTCAAGACCATCGATATTTCTCCGCATGTAGCCATTTTTGGTACTCCTCAAGAATACCACTGTTTTTCATCAGCGCAGTTAGAGGTCCTGGCTTTCACTTCCTTGATAGTGAGACGCCATCTTCTTCTTAATTGGAAAGCAACAAATGCCCCATCCAGTACACTTTGGATGACTGATGTCATGTCTTTTCTAAGACTGGAAAAAATAAGATATTCTAAGAAAGGTAGTCTCGCCAAATTTTACAATAAGTGGCAACCATTTATGCAATTTTTCCAGGCTAACTAGGCCTAACTCTAACACGCACTCCCCCTTAAAAAAATTATTATTATTTTTTTTTTTTTTTTTGTAATAAATGTATAAATCTATATTTTTGTATATTTTTTTTTTATTTATTATTATTTTTTTTTTTGTTTATAAAAAAAAAAAAGACAATTTGAAAAAAGGTGTATACAAATATGTTTGTTATTGTTATCCAAGTGCCTTTACTTTGTTTTTGTGTGCAAATCAATAAATATATGAAACAGAAAATGCTAGTGTATTAATATAGGCTACTGCGGTCAGAAAGCATGTATTGTGGATTGGTTGGAGGTAGAGATTACCCAGCTCATCCACCGGCACAATCTCATCTCTGCAGACGTGATTGCAGTTCTTCTCAAATAGATCCCCTCTCTTATAGTGTTTGCACTCCACACACTCCCTGCAGATGCACACATAAATCCACTTTAAACAGTTAAGTAAAGAAAGAAAAAAACTCAATGTCCACACACATACATTAAGCTACCTAAATAAAGATATACCGTGGTTTGTTGATTTTTACATAAATATTCTAAACTTTCACCCAATATAAGTCACAATATATAAATTTTTTGTTGAGATATTACTCCAAAGTAGTTTCATCATGTTCTACAATTCTTCTAATATCTGAACCAAGGTTATTTTCGTAAACGAAAACTGAAACTGAGACTAAAACTATTTGTCAAAAAAACATTTTCGTAAACTGAAATAAAATAGAAATGTCAACATAAATGAAAAACGAAACCGAAAATAAATACAACTGAAATAAAATAATAATTAGCAAAAATAAATAACCATTTTCGTAATTAATAAGCTCTCATCCTGTACCAGAAAATCAAGGTTTTCCATTGGACTGCGCCAATGTAAACAAGACAGATGTATGACCGTTGCGGCTCTTTTGCAGCCTTTAAGAAGCAGAAATGGCCAAATAAGTAGACCTATTTCCATCATGTCTAGACCGTATGCAAAAACAGCTGTTAGCTTATCTTTATTCCACGTAAGATAACCATCTCATGTGAAACTTAATAATCAACAAGATACCACACATATTAGACAGAAGACCATACTGATAAGAAAACGGAAAAAACAAATAACATGTCTAGCCCACAAATAGACTAATAGTAAACTAGACAAATAGTAAACTAAATGTCATGAATATGAGAGTATATGATATTAAAATATACAACAGACAAAAAGCATAAATGGATCAATACAAGAATAATATTTGAAAGGATTAATCATAGAAATAAATAACCATAAAAGAATAATCATAATTATCATACGCACATGTTTCTTTCTTTTTCTTATACACCACATGTTTAACAAGATTTAATGAATGAGTAATTTTTACTTTTATACTTTTAAGTTGCATTTGTTTGGTTCTTTGTTCAATCTCAAACAATTATTTTATTTTTATTATTAAGAGGTTTGCACAAAAGTTAAAGGGATAGTTCACTTTGAAATTAATTTTTGATATGTTTTAGCTTACCTCAAGGGCATCCAAGATGTAGGTGTCTTTTTTTCCGCAGTAGTTTCAATTTTGATATTTTTAGGTCAAACCGTTCTTGTCTGTCAGTCATATAATGCAGGTCGATGGTCACTGGCTCAAAACACAAGCACAGAGTCCAAATTAAAACAATTCCCCATCGTCCAAATTAAACAATTTCCCATCGTAAGTACACATTGATGGCCTAAGACACGAAACGAGCGGTTTGTGTGAGAAAACGAACAGTATTTATATCGTTGTTATGTCTTGAAAACAGCACACGTCCAAATGATCTGAAGGCGCGGGCGGGTATAGATATATAAATAGATGTCGCCTTGGCTACTGCAGTTCATTGGAACGAAACCGTAGCCAAGCGACATCTAGTGTATACATCTATACCCGGCCGCGGGCGGGTATAGATTTATACACTAGATGTCGCCTTCGCTACTGCAGTTCATTGGAACGAAACCGTAGCCAAGGCGACATCTATGTATATATCTATACCCGCCCGCGCCGTCAGATCATTTGGACGTGTGCTGTTTTCAAGACATAACAACGATATAAATACTGTTCGTTTTCTCACACAAACCGCTCGTTTCGTGTCTTAGGCCATCAATGTGTACTTACGATGGGAAATTGATTAATTTGGACGATGGGGAATTGTTTTAATTTGGACTCTGTGCTTGTGTTTTGAGACAGTGACCATAGACCTGCATTATATGACTGACAGACAAGAACGGTTTGACCTAAAAATATCAAAATTGAAACTACTGCGGAAACAAAGACACCTACATCTTGGATGCCCTTGAGGTAAGCTAAAACATATCAAAAATTAATTTCAAAGTGAACTATCCCTTTAACTGTAAACTGCAAACATTAAACTTTGCTAAATTAAATGCATTTTACTGGAAGTATTCTGTTAACTCTTCTTAACTATACAAAAACTGAAACTAAATATATAAAAACTAAATATAAATGTGTTCACAAAATAAAAACTAAACTAAAACTAACAAAACTAAAACTAAACTGAAATGTATAGGAAATTTGGAAATTATATTAAGATACAAACTAATTTAAAAATGCAAACCTATAATAACCTTGATCTGACCTTCATCCTCACCAAGATAGGAAAGCGTGCCGACACACACTCACTTTTTGATGGTGCAGGCATCTGGGCAGGTGGGGCACTTCTCACAGGTCGATCCATAAGCTCCTGGCTGAGTGCACTCACAGACCCCACACGCACAGTGTCCACGCCCACTACAGAGCATTCCTCCACCCCCCATACAGGTGTCTGTGCGGGTCGAACAGTCACAGCTCTCGCCGGACCATCCCGGACCACAGTGACAGGACCCGCAGTTGCACTCACCATTACCTAACGGAGACAACAAACATTATTAATGGCTGTTAATGACTTAACAATGATCTCAGGTCATTGCTGAAGGTGATCATGAGGTTTTTCCTTAAAGGTTTTTTCACCCAAAATTAAAATTCTGTAAATGAATGTAAGCTATTATTTTCTCAATGGAACATAAAAGTAGAAATTTTGAAGAATCTACAAGCAGCTCTTGATATACAACGACCGTTCATAGTGAATAGATACAGATGCAAAACTCCAACAAAAAAAAGAGACAAGTATCATTAACATATTCCATCTAATTCTAGATTTACAATTTAAGCGTCACGTGCATTGTTACATTTTCCAAAAAAACATCACTTAGTATGATTTATAAGCTGTTTTCCTCATGTGGACCATGGAGATGCGTAAACATAAACTACTATTCAAAAGTGAGAAATATTTTTGGTAACACTTTAGTTTAGGGTCCAATTCTAAATATTAACTTGTTGCTTATTAGCATGCATATTACTGAGATATTGGCTGTTTATTACTAGTACTTAAAAAAGCACATATTAATGCCTTATTTTGCATGACCATATTCTACATCCTTTAATCCTACCCAATACCTAAACTTAACAACTACCTTACTATTAATTACTATTAATATTATTAATTAAGCAGTAATTAGGAGTTTATTGAGGCAAAAGTCATAGTTCATATAGTTAATAGTGAGATTTGGACCCTAATCTAAAGTGTGACTTATTGTCTGACTTATAAGTGTGACCATAAGTCTCATATGTTCACCGAGGGTGCATTTATTTGCCCCAAATTACAGTAAAAACAGTAATATTGAGAAATATTATTACAATTTAAAATAATTATTTTCTATTCTAATATATAAAAAAAAAAATCTGTGATGGCAAAGTTAAATTTTCAGCATCATTACATCAGTCTTCAGTGTCACATGATCCTTCAGAAATCATTATGCTGATTTGCTGCTCAAAAATTGTCTTATTGTTATCAACGTTGGCAGCCGTTGAGCTGCTTAATCATTTTTATGGAAACTGTGACACATTTTTCAGGATCCTTTGATGAATAGAAAGTTCAAAAGAACAGCTTTTGAAATAAATGTTTTTTGTAAGATTATAAACGTTTTTACTGTCAATTCACATCACAATTTACGATCCATTCCATGCCGATTTTAATCAACTTCCTGCCGTACTTAAAATAAAAATCTTGACCCCAAACTTTTGAACAGTAGTGCATGTAAATATACTGTATATTCTAAATTAAACCACAGTATGTGTGTAAATCCTGAAATACAACATGGTGTTACATAATACCGACGTAGTGTTTGTTATTGAAGCAACAGAGCATTAAACTAAAACATCAACATTTCCCAACTCAACATATTCATTGCAACACACATAATTCATAAGAAAACCAGTTGCATTAATCACCTGAGTCTTAAGAACTAGCTTTACCAACTAGCAGTTAACCAAGGAGTAGCCTAACCAGTCTTACTTTTCAGATTCAAATTAGACCAATCTATCCGTTTCAGAAACTTAAAAAAAAGTTATGACCGGTCTTTAAAAAATAGATGACTAACTTGTAAGACTAGTCTAAACAGTTTATGCGAATGACCACTAGTTTGTACACTGTTTTGTTCATTGTGTGTGGTTCTGGCAAACCTCAAGTTGTTGAGACATAGCCTACATATCTTTGTCCTTGTGGGGACATTTTTTGCTCTGCATGAGGAAAACAGCTTATAAATCATACTAAGTGATGTTTTTTGAAAATGTAACAATGCAGAATGTTTTCTGTGAAGGGTTGTGTTTAGGGATCGGGTTAAGGGATAGAATATACAGCTTGTACAGTATAAAAATCATTGTGTCTAGGGAAAGTCCATATAAAACATGAAACCAAACGTGTGTGTGTGTGTGTGTGTGTGTGTGGTGTACGTATGTGTGTCTACGTTCCAATGTTTTCAGTTATTTATACCCAGAGGCTATACTTGTCGACTCTAATTCTTCATATAGTTCAACACATATCCACCCACAGATCATCTCAGATTTTGAGCTAGTGCCTAATCACACTACTTTCACAAGGCATTTAACTAACCATACCCATTACACATGCTACTAAAAGTCTCACTTTTCCAACCAACACATTCTTTCATGCATTTAACTCAATGTTTAGCTGAATAGAGAATATGACGTGAGCAACATAAATCATGTGACAGGCTTCAGGCTGCTGGCACTCCAAGCTGGATGTGCACAGACATGCAAAACTGAAGATCATCCTCCCATAACATCTAATAAATCCAGCATATCTGAGTCACACTGAGTCACTGTTTGGTTCTAAACGTGGATCAAATGGCCTAATATGGTGAAACACTGTCTTCGCGATGAGGCAAGAACAAAAAGCTGTGAGTGATCCTTTACAAACATGCAATGCTTTTATTTGTTCTTTTAAGACCACTTTATCCAACCTTACCTGAGCACATCAGTCCTTTGGAACGGAGGCAGCTGAAGTCGTCACATTCACAGTACGGCCCCCAAACCTTCCCAAATTCACTCGAGCGACAGGCACACTGGCCGCACACACAGTCTCCGCGTCCGCTACAGGCCGGGGTTTCTGGGTTGGGGCTGCAGCTGCCTTGTTGGCTGGGTTTATATTCGCCCTCGGAGCACTCGCATCGAGGGCCCAGTCGGCCCGGATCGCACAGGCACACGCCGCACTCCAGGGTTCCATTGCCGTGGTGACAGGACGGGCTGGCGGGCATTGAAGACTGCTGACAGCTACATTCACAAGCAAAGTCCACAGTGACCTGAAGGCTGTCTTTAAAGCCCAATGGCTTTACGATGAAGGTCCGACTCTTTTCTTTGGGACAGCCGTGAAGTTTCGCTTCAATGTTAAATGAAACCTATGGGAAAGTAAGATAAGAAACTGTAGAGTACGGCACTAGCAATGCTGAGGTGATGAGTCCGATTCCCAGAGAATGCATGAACTGAAAAGACGTATGGCTTGCAATGTCAGTTGCTTCTGATAAAAGCATCTGTCAAATGTAAATACAGTCAAACCAAAATTGATTCAGACACCCTCAACATTCCTCACATTATCACAGTTTTTTTGCTATAGTTTAGAAAACGATAATAAAATATGACAAGAACTCAGAGTTATTAAATCAGTTGATATTTCACTGGTTTTGGCCATCCTTCTGTTAGACTGTCTCAAAAATGAATTAGGTTGAATAGCTGTCAGCTGTTAAATTTAAGTACACAATTAGACAATACCAATTTAGATCAACCAATTACCAAGCAATGCTTAATTCTGTTTAAAACACTTTGTAAAAACACTTAAGCAAAACATGGTCAGGTCAAAGTGTCCGAATAATTTTCGGATTTTTGTATACATTTTACTGGTAATCCACTGTATGAAGAATTTTTGGGAAAATATGTCACAGTTTACTTTGTTTCGCTATCCTCACTTACATAAATGAACTATAGTGTCCTGCACCCACCACTAAAAAAATAAAATAAAAAAAAAGATATCTGGTGTCTGATTAATTTTTGGTTTGACTGTATATTCCTTGTTTACAAAATAAACAGTGTTTAAATGAACCTCACAGAGTGATTTTAATGTATACTGACGGGTACTGTAATGGAAATTTTACTTTTAAATGTGTTCTTTTACATTTAGATGTGTTTTTACTTCTGGGTGTGTACAACTTGTATTAACGTTGAACATTCATTTTTTTACTCATAAGCATTTAAAGAAATATAATCATATAAGCTAAAAGCACATTATTAAAGATATGTAACCAAGTTTTAGAAATGCATAAGTTAAGACAAGCTTACAGGAACGAAATGTTCTGGGTGATAGATGACTTAGTAGCAAAGAGACTATGTGTACTCAAAGTGACCTATTGTTGTACTTCAAGTGTGAAAAATGTGTGCGCAGCTTGGATCGAACTAAAGATAGGCAAAATGTGTTAATTTGAGCAGCAGCTAAAAAACAGGAACCTTTAGCAGACATGGTATTCTTCTGTCTAGATAGAATTTATGTTAGACAAGAGATCTTGAACAAAGATGTTTCCTTTTAAGGTAAACAAGAGATGTAGCCTACCCAGGATGTGTTAGGGGTATATAACCATGGCAAAGGGAACTAACCCCTTGCGCTTCTCATATCAGACTCTGACTGATGTGTGAACAGCCTTTCTTGCAAGAAATAAAGATCTTTATAACTTTTGAAATCTTCAGCTGTCTTCCAATTATTGTTTAAAGTCTAGAAAGAATTTCCACGACAGTACACAAACTATATAGTTGCTTTCTAACATCAGTACATCAGATGCTGACCATATCTCCGATTTTGAGTCCGTCGCAGGACCGGACACCTGCAATGACCTCTTCATCCAGGCATTTTGCGTTGATGAACAGAGATAACTCATCCGGCACACCCAACAACTCCAGCTCAACCTTAGACCTGATCTTCTACAAAGACAAATGGCACATAGATCAGAGGTCAACCTCTCCGACTTCTCCCTCTATTTTAGCTTAAGCCCTGCTGGCTTGGAATGGTAAAATATGACTGTTCAGAGTGACATACCACCTTCTACAATTGAAACAAAAGTATGTATACTTTATGCACATATACTTTGTATTTTTGTAATATAATCGGAGAACGCTGACTCTGGATGCTGTATGTATTTGCAATGCTAATATCTGGTTAATTTTTAGGAACACACTTAAAGATATCAGAGAACACATAATAGTTCAAAGCAAAACAGAACACGAAGTTCTCATAACCAACAAATTCCTGCCAAAGTGACTTACCGCATATGCATCCAGAATGAGTTGCACAACATTTCCAGAGTCTTTATCGAGCGTTCCAACTGCAGAGCCAGGAATCAGCTCGCTGTAATTCTGTGACAATGCAGGAAACATGAAAACATCCCATTAATGTGTGTAAATGTGTGTAAATATTATGCACAAACGTGTTGTAAGTATGTGTTTGACAAAAATATAGAAACTCACACGATATAGTGGCACCATAAGGCTGGTTACAGCAAAGATAAGGTTGATGTTATTCTCAGATATCTTGTCCGTGATCATGCCAATTGAGGGATAGTCCTACAAATACACATTAAAAAAAAGAAGAAATGATATCTATCTATCTATCTATCTATCTATCTATGCATATTATGACCATTCAAAGGTTTGAGGTCAGTAAGATTTCTTTTTGTTTTTGAGGTTGCATATACAGTAAAAACAGTAATACTATGAAATATTATTATAATTTAAAATAACTTTTCTTTTATATATTTTAAAATGTAATTTATTTTTGTGATGTCAATATTGAATTTTCAGCATCATTACTTCAGTCTTCAGTGTCACATGATCATTCAGTATGAAGGTAATGAAGGTAATATGATGCCATAAAGAATCGCATGCGCAGGGTAAGATTTGTGAAAGTGTAGGCTACATAAGATTGCAAGCGTAAATTAAATTTGCGTGTGCAAGAGAAGATTTGTAAATGTGTAAACCGCCTTTCAAGTGTAAGAAAAATATATTTGCAGCATTTCACTGTTATTGTATTTCATGTATTGTGAAGCTGCAGCTTCATGCAAACGCAAAATAAATAAGATCTGTATTCTTCTGACTTTCATTTTTCCGCGCTTACACTTTTGGCACTTTTGTTCGCACATATATGGCCAAAAGCATTGCAGGCCTGTGAACAGCAATTTGCAAGCGAAAACAACAGTGTCAGGAACTGCATCGCGTAAAACCTTTGAGTAAAAAAATGAACTGTTGCAGATGCCTAAATGACTTGTTGTGTACATGCGGCAAAAAAGTTCCCGAAATAACCCTGTACAGTTGTGTCTTTCTTTTAGCTGCGCTTACAGTTTTGGAACGATTCTCTTAAAGACCCACTCCGATGAAAATCATGTTTTTCTAGGTGTTAACATGTTCTTGTGGCATTTTTCTGATGTTAGACGACATATCTTGAGAAAAATAAGCTCAAAGTTGTATTTCTGAGTATTTCTCCATTCAAATGGCTGTGAATCAGTAGCAGACGCTAAAATGCCGGCTAAAATAGACTGGAGTTGTGACCTAGTAACTCCACTGGGCGGGGCCACAAGCTCATACTCCCCTCCGCCCCGCCCCCTCAGGTTCTGAGGAGTAGAGAAGACGATGGCGGATCAACACCTATGTGCGGTAGCGGGTTGCAATGCTAAGAGGAGAGATATTGGTAATATGTCCTGATTGATCACTGTGGGAGGGATGAAATATCGAGGCGAAGTCGAGCTGTTTTTTACCAAGACGTCTCGGAGTGAAATAATGATCGGTGATAACTTTGGTGATAACTTTGATTAACTTCGGATAATAATAATTAACGTGTATATAATACTGTAATGCTTCTATATTGACTTCTATACGTGCCAACGGCTCCGCCCACAACGCAGAGGCGAATTGCTAATGAGCTACTCTGCTGAAGCGAAGTCCCCAGAAAACGGCTGTGATTTGGGCTAAAAACGGCATAATCATAATTTAAAGACCACTGAGAATGTTTAAAAATAGCTCAAAATATGATCGGAGTGGTACTTTAATGATTTATTTATTTAACACGTATGTGTACATTAAAAGTACCATTTTGGCCACGAGAGCGATGCTGAGCCAAAGATGTGTTCTGGCGACTGGCGTGTTTATTGAACCAATCAGATAAGAGTAAATCGAGAGTCTGCGAGAAGCTCATTTGATTGGCTACATGATGAAGGTGGACCCGCCCTCTTCGCGCTTGCAAAAATCAATGAGTTTTATTATCTTTATAATTCCGAAATACTATGGTGGCTGAGAGAGTTCAACGCGCTGCAACTGAAGAAAACACATGCAAATAGAGAAACACCCACAAATTAAAGTCGGCATGAAATCAAAATGGACCCTATTTACTTTGTTAGCGCATATTACTAGTCTTGTGGTGAACAATTAATCCGTGCAAGTTAAAACACAGAAGAAAAAAAATTTGGCTTCGTAATCTTTAATCAAAATCTGAAAATGCCCCTCCCCTCTGCATTGGAGGACCTTCCCTGATGACGTAGGTTTGACGGCTTGGTTTGGGAAACGCTTAACCACTCCCCTCAAACCGTTAGTCTGTAATGAGCGAGAGATGGAGAGGAGGAGCGTTAGAGTAAAACCCTGCCCTCTGTTCAATATTCCTTTTCACTGGGAAATACGTCACAGCTTGGAGAAAAATCGTTTGCAACTTCCGGTTCACGCGGACTTTAAAGGAACACTCCACCGTTTTTTGAAATAGGGCTTATTCACCTTCTTTCCTACATTTAGATAGGTGGGCAAATGCATTTTTGTCTCAGTGCATGCACTGTTTTAGTTTGACAGGGTCGGCGCTAGCTTAGCTTAGCATAATGAATGTAATCCTTTGTTGCCAGCTAGCATGTCCTGAGTAAAAGTAATATAAAAAAAAACAAAAAAAAACACAGAATTACTTCTTGTGGCCTGCGTATTCACAACGAGTACAAATAGCGATGCAGATTAACACTAGGCGATTTCCTATGCAGATATTGACATGGGACTATATTAGGGGGAAGCACAGGCGAAGCACTGCTACTTGGGCTCAGAGATATCACGCCCAAGTAGCAGTGCTTCGCCTGTGCTTCCCCCTAATATAGTCCTTAATATATAAGTCAATATCTGCCTAGGAAATCACCTAGTGTTAACTATTTGTACTTGTTGTGAATACGCAGGCCACAAGAAGTAATTAGGTGTTTTTTTCTATTTTTTATATCACTTTTACTCAGGACATGCTAGCTGGCAACAAAGGATTCCATTCATTATGCTAAGCTAAGCTAGCGCTGACCCTGTCAAACTAAAACAATGCATGCACTGAGACAAAAATGCATTTGCCCACCTATCTAAATGTAGGAAAGAAGGTGAATAAGCCCTATTTCAAAAAACGGTGGAGTGTTCCTTTAAGAAAACATCTTGAACAGTTTCACAACACAAGTGTGCTCCAAATACTCACAACACAACAAAATACAGAAATGCGCTGCAAATAGCACAGACAACAACAGAAATGTTTCCAGAGGACCCCAATAAGTGACGAACCTGGCTGGGACGTGCTTATTGCTCGTGAGCATGCCTATGCCTAACTCCCTTCGAAGGGCAGAGCCCTTGAAGTGGGGACTTTGTAGTGAGCAGGGCACGTGTGTGTCATTATGTAACCATTTGGAACGCACTTGTCCTTGTGAAGGGAGCAAAAGTGCGTAATTTCGCAATTACGTAATTTCCTCATTATTTTCACCTGGGATGTTCCCATGACAATGCAGCACGGTGTCCATTAGCTGTTCTGTTCACTTCTTACAACAGAAATTTCTCATTATTGCTGTTAACAATATTATTTTGTTATTAATTAAAAAAAAGTATTAATATTATTTAAAAAAAAAAAAAAAAAAATTACAAAAAAAGTTTTTAAAATATGCGTTATATATCTGTGTGTGAGTGTCTCAACTTTAAAACTTGCCTTCTCATCTTTGGACCCTGCATTACCTAAAATTTCTTATGAAATTTATTTAAACATAACATGACAAATGTGTACAATGTAACTGATGCATAAAAATCTTAACCTCATGTTACCCTTTTTCTCTATCTTTTTTTTTTTTCAGCTCATTGTTAACTCTTCTTTTCTCATTTGTATTCTGAAGACATTGAACATATTGTTAATACATTTTGTATATTGTATACAAAGTTATATGTCATAAACATGTCATCTCTGTATGTTTTGCACAAAAAAAGAGTCAACTTATAAGCTATAAGAGCTATAAGCACGTCCCAGCCGGGTTCGTCACTTATTGGGGTCCCCTGGAAATATTTCCGTTGCGGTGTGTGCTATTTGCAGCGCGTTTCTGTATTTGGTTGTGTTGTGAGTATTTGGAGCACATGTGTGTTGTGAAACTAATGAAGATGTTTTCTTAATTTGCGGGTGTTTTTTCTATTTGCATGTGTTTTCTTCAGTTGCAGCGCGTTGAGCTCTCTCAGCCACCATAGAAATCATTATAATATGCTGATTTGCAGCTCAAGAATTTTTTTTTTATTATTATTAGCATTTGAAACAGTTGTGCTGCTTAATCATTTTGTGAAAAAACACAATACTTAGTTTCAGGTTTCTTCGATAAATAGAAAGTTCAATAGAAAAATATATCTTTTGCCTCGACTACAGGTCTTTACTGTCACTTTTGATCAATTTGATACATCCTTGCTGACAAATGTATTAATTTCTATACACATTAAACACACACACACACACACACACACACACACACACACACACACATATATATATATATATATATATATATATATATATATATATATATACACACACACAGCGAGAGAAAGAGAGAGAGATTTGTCCAATATATGTTGGCTGACCAGTATAGTGGACTTGTCATATTCATTTTTGTCATTGATATAGCACTCTCCATCATGGGGCTGGACGATTCCAGCCAGCTTGGCATCCAAAGCCAAATGACTTCTGTCATCGCTTGTGAAAATCAGCAAATGAGATGCATCAGGCCTCCATCCAATCTTTTCCTGGAAAAAAGAAAAAGGAGGTCATACAGAAAGGTAAAGAGAACGGATGTTATATTAGCGAGTACGAGGATATCATAGAGTTGTTTAATTTGTAGACCAATTTTGTTTAATTGTGTTACCTTGCATACTACTGCTTGTATGATGGCATCAAATCCGCCCTCAGGGGCATCTCTGTTTCTGGACACTTTCTGTTTCTTCACTTCCTCTGTGAACCGCTCTACCCGCTCCGTCAGAGACAGCACATTACGATAGCCGAACTGCGGTGGGCAGGGTTCAATAGACCTACACCACACACAGCAGGGAGACAGAAATCACTCAACTTAGTTACTCTCTCTAAATGTCATATGCTTTTCTACAGGACCATGTGAGATGAAATTGACCTTACTTATGGCAAGGATTCTTGATGACTTCTTCAGAGTACATGTACATATAAGGTGAGAGCGTTTTGTCTACAAAAGCTCCAAATCCCATGCGTAGATCACTGGTGACGCCACGTAATCCACTGGCCAGATTATTGCCAAGGGCATAAAGCTTCTGCAGGTCGTCCTTCATGGTATTGGTCATGTCCATCAGGTAGTACAGGTCAACTGGGTAATCAGATACTTGCTTCACATTGACGCTGAATTGCATTGAATCGTCTTAAAGAAATCGAAGGGAAGAAGGAGTTACAACTATCTGAATTTGAAGACAAAACTTTTTTACTTCATGGATTTTTTGAGAACATGATCTGTTTGGGCTCAGAGAGACGATAAGACCCTTTTACTAGCTCATGAAACATACTTAGTATTTAAATGTCAGGTTTTAACATCATGATTTGTTCTGCTCGTAAATGATCTGGTCATAAACAGATCCTGAAATCTGAAACTGAAATATGATGATAAATATAATATTGGGCTAGTGGGTTTTGATTTGGTCACAGTAACATACAATTTGTATTATTATTAATATTATTATCATTATTTAAAAAAAAAAAAAAAAAAAAAACAATAATGTCAAAATTCATGCTTTTTTCCTCTGGGACACCAAAGATCAAGAACATAGTATCAGGGTTTAAGACGAGACAAGTGAAGTAAAATGAAGGTGAAGGGGAAGTGATAAGAAAAGAAAAGAAAAGAAAAGAAAAGAAAAGCTGTGGGAAATTTACCAAAAACTATGCAGTGGGAAATATGTGTTAACATACTGAGGGACTATGTATCTGTAATAAACACATATTATGTTTGTTTTGTTGAAGTAGCATACCTGGCCTGAGGGTCAGGTGGATTTTTTGTGGTTTGATCTGAGTGATGTCGCTGCCTGAAACCTTGTTACTCAGTGGGACATCCTCTAGGATCCTCATGCTGCTAACTGGAAACTCAATAAACTTCACGCCACAACCAGACTGAATGAGACTGTCTTTGAGATCACACCGGGACACACTTGACCCTCCCTTTCCGAAGATCTAACAGATACACACATACACATACTGATGACCAGGGCTGCCAACTTTTGAGTTTAGCATGTAGTTAGAATTATGGAGGGGGGGGGGGGGGGGGGGGGGGGGGGGGGTTATATTGGGGGATGTAAAAAAAAAACAAAAAAAACACTTGCATTACAAAAGTGTATCGTGATTGTCAAAAGATTTGGTAACTAGACAGAATTTTTTGACAACATGTTACAATGTTTACATAGTACAATGACTGGTAGGCTACTGTTTTTATTATTGCTTGACACAAAATTCACGATTTCAATTCAATTCAATTCTTGTGATTTGATTCCGATCTTGATTCAATATCGATTCATTTGGATAAATATTAGGTACAGTAGATAGCCTTAATTTTTCTCAAGAAAACAATTCTCACCTAATGCTGTAAACATATGGAGCCCTGTCATCTGGTATTATTATTAAAGGTGCATTGCGCAAGTCTCTGAGTTTTTGCAGAACTATGCCCCCTTCTGGCGACACGCGAAACTGCAACCAGAGTTGTGCACGCGGTTATGTGGAGTTTGCGTTGGGGTTTGGGATGAACTAGAAGCCGGTCTGTTTGAATCCATCTTCTACTTTTGCAAAAGTCGCTTGAGTTGTCTTCGCTGATGCGGATAATGGCGGCGAATACACAAACCTGCCAGACATAGCCAGGTGAGCGTGAACGCGCATGACGTCACGCCCAGTCGATTCCGTCCCGAATCCCTCTTATTTATTTTACTGTACAGGATTATAGAGGCAATCGCAGTGATCATAGAAGGGCTCATTCAGCCCATCAGGCAAGTGTTTAAGCATGTATGGGTTAGAAAAACGGGTATTTTTAACATGAAAAGTTGCTTAATGCACCTTTAAAGGTTAAAAATAATATCTCAAATAAAATATATTTATTATAATAGCCTAACAACGTTATAATATTTTAATGATATAAGTAAAAATATAATAAATATGTATTATAGTGCACATATTTAGCGAAATACTCGTCTCTATAGCTCATTTGTCTAGCCAAATAACGTGCTATGGTCGTTAAATGGCTTTCCTGCTGTTCTCCAGCTGTTTTATTGACCTCTTTCCGCGGTTGAAAAACACTGATTGATCGATATTATGTATGAGGCATTTACATTTCGGTAAGTTAACTGTATCTTTCAACATACCTATTGTTAATGCGTGTTTATTTACTATTAATAATTAATACTATTACTATTGATATAAATTTATATACCTAGTAAATAGTAGGTTAAGTGATGACTGGTTTGACTGAGGCGATACAGCGATCTGTCACATCACATTTACAAGCTCCAAAAAGGTATTTATTGTTTGAATTTTGTGATAAAATTGGTAGAATATGAGAGCTGGGAATTTGTTTCCTATATCAAAAGTAACCTGCTCTGTCTTGTCTGTCGGTGTTTGTCATCTTTGCTTTGTAGTTTTTCTCTGCTGAAGAAAACGGATGTGTGGCCTGTGATAACCAGAGTGAGACATTTCAAGCAGCCAGAGCCAGTAGTACAGAGCCAACATACTTTTACATACTTTTGTGTGTCTATGCGAGTGTGTTTATTTGTGCATGTGGTGGATGAAATAGTGTTTATACCTCCTGAGTGCACCAGGCACAGGTTGGATGGATCGACAGGCATTCTTTACAGCTACTCACTCCTCTGGAAGTGCAAATGTTAGAGCCTAGAGAAACAAGACTATCATTAATCTCATATACATGCTTTAAATGGTTTGTAGCCTACTCTTTATAAAGGTCTTCTTTCAGGTTCCATTGTACAGCCTCTCAAGTATGTTGAAACAAGTGAAAGATTAATCAAATGTAGCCTAGGAAATAATAATAGTAAAAATGTTTGCAGCACATGCACATTCCTCTCATTCTTTGTGTGATTAACTAAACAACCAATAACAAAAGGCAAACTTACTTGTAGCTGAGGAAACTAGAAGCAAAACTGGTATCCAAACTTCCATCAAATTTAGTCCCATTTTAACAGAACTAAACTACTGAATGCCTCCTGCTGTAGAAACTCTGTCTCAACTCTGATTCTCTGATGCGCGAATTGGGAGTGGAAACTACCGTATCGACATGTAAGGACAGATGGCGTTTCAGCATTTCGCAAATGTTATGTTTCATCATCAAGATTCAAGACACAGATAAATGTATAACCACAGGCAAGTAAAGACTCAGCAACACTGATAAAAATGATTATGTTGATTCCTGTGCCCCAGAGTCTACTTAAAAAAATATGAGTGCAAAAACTTAAAATTAACTTAAATTTTACTCATTGTTTTTTCAGTGTAATGAACACTGAATGACAGCTTTGGGACTCTGTATTTACAACCCTGTCTTACGGCAATTAGTACGTAGGCCTATTTTACGAGGTGACTAATTCGTAATT
>NC_140209.1:48045649-48105712 GCF_951802725.1 Rutilus rutilus | reverse complement strand
CCATTGTCTGATATCACCTCAATTCCGTGTCGGGCAAACATACTTTTGAGATGGGTTACCTGCAGCAGTTGTTGATGACAGTTTTGCTATTTCCACATACGGGAAAATAGTCAATCAATCACCAGCTAGTTTTGATCCTCTTTCCACTGAAACAAATCTGCTCCAACTTTTTGTCCATGGCCTCTCAGGGAATTCTGTGGGAATCAGTGTCTCTTTAAAGTTCTTCCTTTGGCTTGCACAAATATCACATTTCTCCACCTTTGACTGAAGCTGTGCGCTGAGACCCAGCCACCAAACTGATTACTTAGCACGCTCTCTACACTTTGCTATGCCTTGGTGTGCAATGTGCAATTTCTCCAGGATATCACTCTGTAGTGATTTTGGAATTACCAGTCGACAGCCTTTTAACAACAGTCCATTTTCTATGGTTAACTCCCCAGCAAATTGGAAGTAGGCTACTGCTGCACCATGATTTCCACTCTGTTTTTAGCCGGCCAGCCCTCTGGAGAGTACTTTTTCACCAGCTGTAAAACTGGATCAGCTTCCTGATGTTGCTGAATTTTGCGAAGTCTCTTTTCAGTTGCAGGTAAGCCTGTGACAATAAAGTTCACGTACAGGTTCATCTCTTCTTCATTTTGATGTCCGTCATGTTCTCCTTCTTATCCAGGTGCTCTGGAGAGGACATCGGCAGTCGCAGTATTTTTCCCTGGAACATGCGAAATAGTGTAAGTGAATGTCATGAGTCTCATCCGCAATCTTTGGATATGTGGTGGTAGTTTGTCTAGGTTCTTTGAACTCAAGAGGGGTATCAATGGTTTGTGGTCTGTTTCTACATGAAAGGAAAGACCTATGAGAAAGTCTGAGAAGCGCTCACAAGCCTAGGTGACAGCTAAGGCCTCCTTTTCAATTTGCGCATATCTCCTTTCCGTGTTCGTGAGTGCTCTTGATGCGTATAGGCTACAGGTTTAAGCTGCTTGTCACCTTGCATCTGTAGCAATTCAGCTCCTAGCCCATATGATGATGCATCAGTTGAAACAACTGTGGTGGTGCTTAGATCTCTTTTAATGTTCTCAAAAGCTCTCTGTTGTTGCTCTCCCCATGGCCACATATTCTTTTTCTGCAGTAGATATCTCAAAGCCTGCGTTTTCTCAGCTAGGTTTGGTAAAAACTTCCCTAGGTGATTTATCATGGCCATGAATCTCCGCACTTCACTTACATTTGTTGGCTCGCTCATTTGTGTGACTGCACGCACCTTTTCAGGATCTGCATGAACCCCTGACCTATCCAGTATCTGCCCAAGGAACTTCACACTCTTCTTAGAGAATTCACATTTATCATTGAGAGTCACTCCTTCCTTTTGCAGTTTTTGCAGCACAGCAAAGAGACGTTGATCATGTTCTGTCTGGGACACTCCGAACACTATATCGTCCATGTGGCACAAGACTCCTTCTAGACTCTCCAGCATTTGCGACATCCTTTTCTGGAAATGTTCTGAAGCCGACGATATTCCAAAACGGGCTTTTTAAAACAAAAAAGTCGGTTGAAGCAGAACCTTCCAAAAGGAGTAATAAAGGTGGTGAGGAGGGCTGAATTCTGTGATAAAGGAATCTGCCAAAATCCTGAGTTGGCGTCAAGTATTGAGAAGACCGTGGCTACTTCAAGTTGACCAAGAGAATGTTCCACAGGAGGAAGAATCTATCTTTCTCTTACTGCGCAGTTGAGCTTTGTTAGATCTATGCGCACTGCACCACTTGGTTTCATAACAACAACCATGCCTGCGCACCAGTCAGTCGGTTGTTCTACTCTGGTAATCACTCCTTGATTCTCCATGCGTTCCAATTCCTGTTTCACTTTTGACATGAGGTGTAATGGAATACGACGGGGTGTTGATAGTGAAAAGGGCTTGACATCAGGCTTTAGCGATATCTCATACTCTCCCTGCAGGTTTCCCAGACCCTTGAATAATTCTGGAAACTGTCTTTTCACTGACTCCGGACTATCAAGGTTTACTGCAGGGGTGCCCAATCCTGCTCCTGCCGATCGACTGTCCTGCACAGTTCATCTCCAACCCTAATCAAACACATCTGAAGCAACCAATTAAGGTCTTCAGGATCACTTGAAAATTAAAGGCAGGTGTGTTTGATTAGGGTTGGAGATGAACTGCGCAGGACAGTTGATCGGCAGGAGCAGGATTGGGCCCCCCTGGTTTACTGTGTCGATTCTTGCTATGATGTCTAGAGCATGGATTGCCGGCCACCCATGTAGCGCCATTTTTTTAATCCTGAGATCACATTTATGTCTTGAGTTGTGGTTTTATTTTTCGTGCTGAGTTTAGCTGTGCACCTACCATTGACCTGCAGTGAATCTTGAGCAGTATCTTTGAGATTTTCTGCAGTTTACCAAAGTTTTCCTCCTTAAACAGTTGTCACATCTGCTCAAGTGTCCACTTTGAACAACAGCTCAGAATGATTTACTTTTAGTTTTATCAGCCAGGGGGCATCATTCTGCTCTGTACTAACAGTAGGCTACCTAAGAATGCTATGTCACTCTCTTGTTCGTCATGTTTACTTCACTTAATTCATCTGGACCTGCAAACTTTCACATAATGACCCTTTTTCTTGCAAAGGTTGCAGTATGCTGGCTTGTCTCGTTGGGCATTGAAATTATGTGAGATGGAGTTTTTCCACACCACTTACATGATAAATTGAGATTACTTGATCATTTTAAGTGAAATGTATGAGTTGGCTTAAGTTGAGCAATTAAAATGTATGAGTACAAAATCTGCCAGTTCTGGTTGCTTAAAATTAGAATTTCTTAACTTAAAAATGTTGACGTAACTGATTTTTTGTAACTGAGTTTTGCCAACTTATTTGGGTTTGCAGTGTGCTTCTATCACCAAATATAGCATACACTACAAAATCTACATTATTTTATTTTCTCTGACCCGTGAAACTTAAAGTGATTTTTATACTACTCATTTTGTACTATTCCTTTCCAAATTAAGCTTTATTAATCTACATTTGTTCAATTAAAAATTAAAAATGGATTCCCAGAGATTAAGGTGCATCACTGGATTATCTATGCCAATAACCTAACAAAGATGATGCATGAAGAATACCTTTAATATATATATATTTTTTTAATGGAGCAAAATTGGCCAGTTATTTCACTTACACTGTTCTGCATGGCTGACCATTGGAGAGAAATAAACAAAATGCAGTGCAATGTTTTAAACAACTTTATTCAAAGCATGCTGCACAATTTCATGTTTGCAAGTCAATATTACAAAATACTCCATGCTTCATTGAGGTGTTACTTAGAAAGTGTCCGACACACAGCGAGCACCGCGCATGCAGAGGGAAGAAGTCTTTTGAAAACGTGCAAGTGCCACACCAGACGAGCATCCCCCCCCCCCTCACGTGCTCTCGGCCACAAGTTAAACTCCGAGGAAAATACATTTTGACATCTTCGAAATCAAAACACCTGCGATTCAAGGTACAAAAGTCAGCGTTCACAAAACAACATGCTTTTGAAAGTGATTGTCTAATACAAACCAGGGTGGTGGTGGGTTTGGGGAAGTCAGAATTTATCCAATTACTATAAGGCGTGAACCCCCCACCCCCAAAAGGGAGTCAAAACAAGATTTAGAGGGTCTTGGTAAATGTACTTTTTTTTCATATAAGTATATATAGGTTTCACATATGGTTTTCAGTAATAATAAAAGTTAGACAGATTATTTTTACATGTCGCTAAATTGCGCTGGCAAGTTAGTAACCATGACAACACGTAGCTCATGCGCTTTCCATTATGACGAAGTTTGTGCGGGTGCGTCAATAATTAATAAGTTATCGTGTCACTTTGTTATGACAAAAAACATTTGTGTTCTATATTATAAATAAGGGACTTTCTTGCAGCCCAAAAAGCTACAATTTGCATTTCGCAAGACGAGCCGTCGAGCGCCCTCACGATAGTCATTGTTCGCATTCTTTTACAAATAATGCAGTAGGTAGCTAGCCTACTCTGCTTTTTATGAGGTAAAACGTGTAAACACTTCACTGTAAAAAATCACAAGCAAAATGACCTCAAATACAAAAAGCTACGTAAACATGAATAAATACATTCTTGTTTTGTAAACGTGCAGCTGCATCTCTGTCATCTTTGTTTCAGGAACAGTTCATCCACATGGCCTTCCCAGAGCACAAAGGGAGTGAACATAAAAGTTGCATATCTTCCTGCCTCCCAATCTGAGGATAGGCTAATTGCAGGCCGGTTACAGGTGACATCCGTGGCTAACTCAGTCCGATCATCACCGCCTCGACGTCTTTGGATGGTCTCCGGTCATTGACAAGGAAGTTAATCATACTTTCGGACTTGATCATGAGGTTGCACCCGAGAAAGAAGATCCCGAACATCACCGTGAGTGAAAGAACGCACAACACCGCGATCTGCACCACGCGCGTAACGAACAGCTTGCGCTCGTCGTGAGCGAGAACTAAAGACCCCCCGCCGTCGTTTGCGGTCACCTCGCTCCCGTTACCCGTGCAGCAGTCAACGAGAGTCCCCGCGAGCTCTTGACTGCGATTGAGCAGAACGCCGTGCGTAAACACCGTGTGGTTGAAAAACGTTCCGTTCATCCTGAGCGGAGACGCAGAAGACTGACGCTGAAGACAATCGAGCCTCTTATGGCATCAACTCACTTTCTGCAACTGCCTGTTGAGTCGGGCAAGTTTTATGAGGAGAAAAAGTAATAAAAGTATCTCCTAAAATCATTTGGGATGGTTCATGCCTTTAGTTTACAGGCAAATTGGATAAAAAAAAAGTGCCTCGTTTCTGTAGCGTTCTCTCACACT
Source organism: Rutilus rutilus (assembly GCF_951802725.1). Classification (NCBI taxonomy): domain Eukaryota; kingdom Metazoa; phylum Chordata; class Actinopteri; order Cypriniformes; family Leuciscidae; genus Rutilus; species Rutilus rutilus. The sequence continues at coordinate 48,100,862 of NC_140209.1, read as the reverse complement.
TGGCTGTCAATAAGTAGTCTTTACAAGCACGATCAACGCCCAAGGCACTTGCAAAGCCAATGCAACTCAGCTGAGATCTGCGCGCAGGTTTCGTGCGTGTGTGTGAGCGCGTGCTTGCGTGTGGTCCATGTGGGAGGGGGTGGGGGCCGGGAGGGAGAGAGAGAGAGAGCGCGATCAGCCTGGATGTCGCCAGGGAGACCATTCTGTGTCAGAGCTAGAGAGGATGCTCTAATCAATGGGATTTGATCCAGTGGTCAAAAATGTCAAACCTTGTTCGTTCTGGAAAATTACAAGAAGCCCATGCACGCCTTGAGCTGGATGTACCTATGGTGATTTTTTAAGTCTTTCCATCTCATGTTGTCCTTTTCAGACCCTGGGTTTATACCAATGGACATCACTTTTTTGTAGTGTTTTTAGAGTGAAGCTGATGGCATGCACTTTTTTAAAATAAAAAACTTTGGAAATCAAGCATGGCAGCCTACAACACAATAACTTTGTTAACCCTGTAAAGCCAAATATATGAACTATTAGTACGAATTTTTTATTACTATTATTGAACAGTTTATTGAACTTAAAGACTTGAAACAAAATATTTGCAAGAATTATTTAAAAATAAAAAAAGTTAGCATTTTTGTTTTTTGTTGAGTATCATATTTGATACATCAGGCTTTTACCCTCTAATAAAATGTCACTAGTACAACTTCACATTTCAAGTTGACTAAACTTAAGACTTTAAGGCAGCACGAATACTTTAAAGGTATAGTTCACTCAGAAATGAAAATTAGCCCATGATTTACTCACCCTCAAGTCATCCTAGGTGTATATGACATTTTTCTTTCAGACAAATACAAAAATATTTGTATTATATATTAAAATCTTTGAGTTACATTAAAAAATGCCCTGTCTCTTCCAAGCTTTATAATGGCAGTGAATGGCCGTTTCTGTTTTGAAGTCCATAAAAGCGCATCTATCCATCAAGTGATGAGTTTGTGTACGAAAATATTAATATTTAACACGTTACAAAGTAAAATTCTAACTTCCGGCCAAACGGCCATACGCAGTCTACTTACGCCTAAAGCGCAACTTACGTAACTTGTGACGTCAGAAGTAGCGTAGTGCGTTATGGCGTAGTGTAAATATCAGCAGTACGTCGCAATACTCGCATAAGTTGTGAGTCGAATCCGTATGTTCGTTTGGCCGGAAGCTAGTTATTTTACTTTATAAAGTTTTAAATATGGATATTTTTCTTACACAAACGCATCGCTTCGCGTCAGAAGGCCTTAATTAACTCCTCGGAGCCGTGTGTGGAGCACTTTTATCATGGATAGATGCGCTTTTATGGACTTCAAAACAGAAACTGCCATTATCAAGCTTGGAAGAGCCAGGACATTTTTTATATAACTCCGATTGTATTCGTCTGAAAGAAGAATGTCATAATAGGATGACTTGAGGGTGAGTAAATCATGGGGTAATTTTCATTGTTGAGTTAACTATCCCTTTAAATATTCGTGCTGCCTTAAAATCTTAAGTTTAGTCAACTTGAAATGTGAAGTTGTACTAGTGACAACAGCAAAGAGACACGTTTACAATTATACTAATAGGCCTTTTACTTGATAATAAAAGTAGTATAAACTATCAATCAGATGACAGAAGGCATAATAGAAGATTGTGTACACGTTTTTCAGCAAAGTTTTGACCATGTTGATAAATTAAATAATATTTTGACTTGGTTTAATCAGGACAAATATGATTCATATCTAGTAGAGTTAGATATTTTTAATATTTAGTAGAGATAGTTCACCCAAAAATAAATTATACTCATCGTGTCATTCAAAACCTGTATGACTTTTTTCTGTTGAAAACAAAGATATTGTGTGTGTGTGTGTGTGTGTGTGTGTGAGTGTGTGTTTTGTCCATACAATAAATATGAATGGGGCCCAACACAACATTAAACCCAAGTGCATTGCATTGGATGGACAAGTAATTTTCTAAAGAATATATTTTATGGCTGCATTTAGAGTAGAAATAAAGCATAGTAAATTAAAATCTAAAACATATAAATGGCCACTTGACCATAATTAGCGTTTGAACACGTTAAAATGACATCTGGTTTCCCAAGAGACCGAGCCAATGCAGTTCCAAATATCACAAGAATTATGAAACAAACAAAGTCTATTTGATTGATTTACACAGAGTACAGTATTCTCCAGAGAAGCTGTGACAATACTTTGAAAAAGCGAGGACAGTGCGAGTGTGTCGAGAGCGCGCGGGCGGACGGGCGGTGGCTGGCAAATGTCATACTGACAGAGAAAACCGTGGGAGAGAAGAGACGGGGATAAATTAAGAAATGAAAAACGAAGTGTCGATAAAACCAGAGCAAACTTTTCTGTGAAAGTCAAGCTGTTCTGCGCTCACCATTAATTCTTACTTTCTTTGCCAAAAAAAGAGAACAAAAAGCGTATTTTAATTAATTGAGGCACTGAAATATAATAACAGGATTATAGGATTATTCTACTTCCAAGTAAATATCTATTTTCTACCTGTCAGGGAACCTGCCTGCAAGAATGATTTGCTGGTTTAACAAAAGTGCCTAATTAATTTGTGCAAAGGTCACTTACAGACAGACTATAATCACCAAACCCTTCAGCATCATGATGTGGTCAAATTCCATCATTGTTTAGAATGCAATTAGCCCAGCTGTTGCTATAAATAAGACTGCACTGCCATGTTCTCTGTGTACTCGCCTTATGCTTTTCATCATTTATTGCATGGATTAATATGAAAGAATCTTAAGAGCATATACACATTATGTTGCATACCTCTCACAGTTTCAGTGGACTTCACACATTACTAACTTCCTTAGTGCTCTCTCTTGCAGTTCCTGGCTAGATGACTCCAGCATGTAGCCGAAATACTGCGTATTTCACAAATTTAGAAACTCACGGATCTCTACACTTCTTAGCAACAGGCAACCTTTATGCATAGTGACAGATGGCTGGTTATTTTGGTTGGAAAAAATAGATGGAGGAAAGGAATGAGATGCATGGATAGAGAAAGAGGAGGTTGCAGGGTGAACGGTCAGAAAAGTGGGGAGATGTTTCCACTTAACTGAGGGAATTGGCAGCCTAGCAACTAAATTTAAGCAAAGATGTCCCCTAGCAACCAAGTAGGCTTCACTCTCTTATCCTGCTGCACAGACGCTTGCACACAGAAACTATAGCGGTGAAGTTTAACAATGCAATGAGAATGTACATACACAAACAAATATGCACAGTTAAACAGGATGCACATTTCAGTCTTCAGTATAATTACTGCAGTTGATTCTGAATAAAACAGGAAGATCACAAATTTGTAACCTTCCTTTGCCACATAGTTACGACTGTTTGTTGTCTGTGGGGGGTTCAAACCTCCTCTCTTTATCTAAATGGCACTTTGCCGAGATCACCCAGCGAGTGCATTAGCAGTCTAGCGCTAACCAGAAGACCCAGAGAGGTCTCGCAGCATGGTGCTGTGTGCGCTCACATCTGTTTCTGACTTATTTGAGTTTGTGTTAGAGACTCGGCGTCACTGACATCATTTATTCTGAAAAAAAAAAAAAAGCATAAAACTTTCAAAGCAAACAGAAATAGTTTCTCCATCCCCAGGCATTCAGCTGTGCATGTTTTTATGTGCATTTATTTGCAGGGGAAATAAATGTATCTGACCAAAATATGTATACACTTTTTGTTTTTTTACTAGAAATAAATGTAATTTAAACCTTCAAAAGCCCAATTATAAGGTTGCTTTTGCAACCCTCTGGTGCTGATCGTGTGGCGGAGAGAAAAAAAATTAATGTAATGTATTTTAATTCGATGAAGTTTTTTCTATTTTGTATTTTTAAGGGATTGTATGGTACTAAATTATATCTATGCAATAGTTATGATCCATTTATTACCTTTTAATCACTTTTTGAGCCTGAAAATGAAATTTCCTTTAATGACTTAAACTGTCATAGGCCTAAAGAAATAAGTTTGGTCTCTTTTTATAGAAGACACTTAGCAGATTATTGCTGAAGTAATAAAGTGCTGAAGTGAAAAAAGTGAAAAAAAATAATCATTTACAGAAGTTTATTATTACGAAAAATGCATAAAAATTATATTTTTAACATAAATATTTTCCAAAACATGTTTTACTCTAAACAAGTTGTGCTCCAAATATGAGGTTGATATCTCAAAAAATGAGCTTTCAGAAAGATTTTGTTTGGGCACAGTACCAAATGTTTCCACTAGATGAAATTCGCTTCCCATTTGCTTCCACTGCAGTCATGTTTGACTCCGAACAGTACAAGTGTGACCATTTTTTTTTTTTTCAGGACCATTTAACCTTTTCAAAACACGTCCATGATTTTTTTGTTTCTGTTAACATAGCAGGTGCCAAAAAAGTTTTGTACCATTCAGATGAAGTAAAAAGAGCAATTGTTAAACAATTATTTAGTATTTTGCATATAAAACGTACATATAAAATGTTCTTCAAGGATCAAGAAAATACATTTCCAATCATAAAATGTCTTAATGTCAGTGCAAAATACTTTGTTTACAAGATGTTAACAAGATTTCTGTCAGGACCACTATCGTCAAATATGATTGGCGGTATGGTTCTGTTCTGGGCAAGAGCAGCAATAACCCCCCTTAGGGTAAACAGAACAGAACCAACATGAATGTATTGTAGATATCATTAATTCAAGATTTTAAAGTACAACAAAATTCAAGAATTTATTCTGATTCAAGTCGAATCAGAATTCCAAATCCTGACTGACGAGAGGAGGAGCTGGGGATGGAGGAGGGTAATTAGCTCCTTTTTTTATTTTTTTTATTAGTCCGATGAAAAATCTAAAAACTATTAGGCTACATTAAATATATATATTTTTAAATAAATAAAAATACATTTTAATCTATTATAAAAAAAAAAAGATTCCATATCCTGCCCAATGCTGTCCTCAAAACAATGTGTAATATAAAGACTATGAAAACAAATATAGTGAATGTATCTAGCTATGCTGTGCATTATAAGCAAAAGAGGGTTAAAATACAAATATTACATCAAAACATATTATCAAGTGTCAAACTAACAAACATATTTTAGAATATTTCAGCATATTTCACAGACAAAACATATTTGGGTAAAGGGGTTATTCACTACTCTATGACTGGCTGATGTTTCCGACTAATCGATAATCTTTTATGTCTGAGTTTGCTGGCTTGTTGTCAATGTTGTGTTTTAAATTCAAGACAATCCTCATTCCAGGGGACGTCAACATACACATTGATGACTGTGTGATGACAAAGGACTTTCTGTTTTTATTGGACTGTTTTAATCTTAAACAGTTTATTAGCGGTCCAACACATAACAAAGGTCATCCACTGGATCTTGTGATTGCAAACGATGCAATTGTGTCACGGCTGTCTTCTGTCGATCTGATCATCTGGCAATCTTTTTTAATCTGGAACTGCCTTTACCTCGTATGTCATCCTTACACACTGTTAAATTCCGTAAATGGAAATCAATTAATCCGTCAGATTTTGTTGACTCTGTTGTTCCCTCTCTTAGTGGTCTTCCGTCAGCTCCTCTTGAAGAGAAGATCTTACAGTTGAACACTGCTCTTGCCTCTAATGTAGATTCATTTGCTCCCTTGAAGTATCGCAGTGTCTCTTCTGCTCGTTCTGCCCCTTGGTATGATGAGGATCATTGGCTCCTCTCATCAGCTTCGTAAAGCTGGCTCACTAATTTTAAACATAGATCATGGCTCTGTTTTGGAGTCACAAGCTAAATTTAAAAATGTAGGAGTTATATTTGATTCAAGTTTGTCTTACGACTCTTGTGTGCAGTACACTGTTAAGAACTCCTTTTTTCATTTTAGAAATATTGCTCGACTCCGCTCTATGTTATCCCTCTCTGTGACTGAAAGGCTTATTAATACCTTTGTTTTTCCCCGCATTGACTATTGCAATGCACTTGTTGCTGGGGCTCCTAAAAACATGCTTAACAAACTGCAATATGTGCAAAATTCAGCTGCAAGGATCCTGACTAGGAGTCAGGAGAAATGAGCATATTACACCAATTCTAAAGTCTTTGCACTGGCTCTTTTATATTCTAGTCTATTTTTTTGTTTGTTTTGTTTTTTTAAATAGGCTACTGTGTGTTTTATTTTTATTTGCTTGTTCTATTATGTTAAGTGTCTTGAGAAGATGCTTTAAAGGCGCTATATAAAAATAAAGTTATTATTATTATTATTATTATAATCATTATATCAAATAATTATCAAATGATTGTTGTTGATTATTGATTTTAGCGATTAGTTGTTACAGCCCTGTATACTTTTAGTTACAGTCATACATGCAGATGAAATGCATTTAAAACATTGCAGGGTTTTTGTTTTTTGGGGTTTTTTTTGCATAAAATTGTTCTAGCAGGAGGATATTGGTTTGATGTTATGAAATGCACTCAGCAAGGAAATGGAGTTTAGTAATTAGATCAAACGCCACTTGCTGGTGACATGATTTGATGCTAAAGAAACAGAAATGACTCGGTGCTTGGAACTGAATTATATGTCTAACACAGAGTTAATTTAGTGTCATGAACGGAGGCTGGAAGGGTTTTCAGAGTGTTCTAAGACACCAAAGACATCTCCAATCATCAACTCACATCATATGAAGTAATATAATTAATATAATCATTAATTCACTTTCCTTTCTCTATCCAGTATACAGTATTGCTGCAAAGAAGCATGAATACAGAGACGTTGCAAAGGAGAGGACAACTAGTAAATGATGAAGGTAAATTTTAACGGAAAATTTTAACTATGTTGTCTGAAAAAGGAGTTTATTAAAAAATTAAGTTTTTTTTTTGTGCTGTTTTATGTTTATTTTTTACTTTTTTTATATAACATTTTTATTACAAATATTAATATTATTTTAAATGAATTTTTCAGTATTTTTTATTAAAAAAAAGTTTTAATGAGTGTCTTTGTTTTCTGTGCAACAATAGCAGAAATGTTCGAAATAACTTTTTAATACCAAAATAACACATTGTCAGCATTGATAATGATAAGAAATGTTTTTTGAGCAGCAAATTATCATATGTGACCCTGGACCACAAAACCAATTTTTTAATAAAATGTTTTTTTGTAATCAATCAAAAACTATTTGAAAATCTGAGGGTGCAAAAACGTTTTGCGAAACATTGAGAAAATCGCCTTTAAAGTTTTCGCCTTTAAAGTTACTTAAAAGTTTGCGATTGTGCTGCATTCACTCACAAAAATAAATGTTTTATATATTTATGGTAGAAAATATACAAATATCTTCATGGAACATGATCTTTACTTAATATCCTAATAATTTTTGGCAAAAAAGAAAAATCAATCATTTTGACCCGTACAATGTATTGTTGGCTATTGCCACAAATATACCTGTGCGACTTATGACTGGTTTTGTGATCCAGGGTCATTTCTGAAGGATCATGTGACACTGAAGACTTGGAGTAATGATACCGAAAATTCAGCTTTGATCACAGAAATAAATTACATTTAAAATCATATTTAAATAGAAGACACTTATTGTAAATTGTAATATTGTGCAATAATACTGTTTATGTTGTTTTATTGATCAAATAAATGCATCTTTAGAGAAAAGTTTTACTGACACCAAATTTTGAACAGTAACGTGTTCAATGGAGTAAAAAAGTGTGACAACTAGCCCCGGTCTTTCCTATTAATTACTCAACCAGCCTATTTCTGGATGAGACATCCTCTATCCTATCCTAAACTATCAGACACAACAGCACCTATTGTGAGATAACAATAATTGGGGAAATAACGAGTGCTTAAAAAAAAAGTTAGACCGGCCTGATTAGATCAATGCTAAAGAAACCGCAGAGACCACTGGACCCAATGTCACCCCATCCCTTCTGTGCGTCTCAGTTTTTTCCTCTTCCCCTCTCTGGTCTGTTGCTTAGTTACTGCTTAGTGTGCTGGAATTGTGGAATTATGTTTGAGATAGAGAGGTACAGGGATAAGGCACAGTACACAGGCTTGATCTGCACCATTGTGTGCGGGCAGGTGTTTGCGCCTCTGTTCTCCTGACAATACTTCCTCAATAATCTCCATTACTCACCTGTGACTCCACTTTCGTTCATGCACTTTTGTGTTTAGAAAGAAATGCCTAATAGATCTGCAGAGCTCCAGACCCGATCTGGGGGGTCAGCATAGGCTAATAACACATAATGCATGTTTGGATTGAGCTCTGGTGGAGAAACTGATCTTTGACCACATAAAGCGAGTGTGTGATGTGTACTCCCAGAAGAGGGCTGAAAGGTGACAAAAAAAAAAGAAGCAGGAACAATTAATGCAGACGGTAGAAATCTTGTGTTTGACGTTTGTGCTGAGCAAGTTTGAACTCTGCAGTAAGAGGATCTCCTCACAGAGTGAGTCTGCCTTAAAGCATCATGATCTGACTGATACGCACTATACAGTAGTGATGTCAGCATGTGTCGCACAGACAGACAATGAAGAAGGAAAAAGTTCAAAACATGAGTCTTTAATGGTAATCCACAGAATAAAACAGGACAAAAGGGAGTTGCATACACAAGCTAACGCAAACAAGACCGGACACTAAATACAGGAAAAGGCTGAACTTAAGTATGCTGACAAAAGAGGTAATTAATGTAACACAGCTGAACTAAAGGAACTAATGACATTAGTAACCATGACAACACAAGAGAAACGGGAAAAGGACAAAGGAACACAGGGAACCCAAAACTAAGGACATACACAACAGAATGCTCTTACACAGCTCTCTGGTCTTGGCCATTGTGGAGAGGTTGGCGTCTGTTTGATTGAGTGTGTGGACAGGTGTCTTTTATACAGGTAACGAGTTCAAACAGGTGCAGTTAATACAGGTAATGAGTGGAGAACAGGAGGGCTTCTTAAAGAAAAACTAACAGATCTGTGAGAGCCGGAATTCTTACTGGTTGGTAGGTGATCAAATACTTATGTCATGCAATAAACTGCAAATTAATTATTTAAAAATCATACAATGTGATTTTCTGGATTTTAGTTTTAGATTCCGTCTCTCACAGTTGAAGTGTACCTATGATAAAAATGACAGACCTCTACATGCTTTGTAAGTAGGAAAACCTGCAAAATCGGCAGTGTATCAAATACTTGTTCTCCCCACTGTATTTAAATATGATGGAAGAACAAAACAAAATTTTAAGTTACTCATCTGACAAAAAAAGTTTTGTTTTACTATGCAAAAAAGCATAGAAAAACTAAAAGCTCACAGAAAAAATCATATGTTTACTACAACGTAATCAGTTATTAATATTTTGTTGGTTCTCTCTGTTTTTGCATGTTTGTAAAATGTGAAGGAGAACAAAAAGGCTGGCAGGTTAATCTTGTGTGATGTGTATCAAGAGCTCTTCATGCTATTGAACAGTCAAAGGAATTTATCATGGTTAACAGGGTACAAAAGAGCATTTTACTTCTCTAGTTTGAGTGCTCAAAGAATCAGGACTAATGGGTTCCTTAGATAGTGGGGCAATTTAGACAGGCAGAGGGCTCTTCATCGGTTCATTACTGCTACTAAGTGAAGTGACCCTGGATATGCTTAACCTCAAGAATTTTAGGTACTTGAGCCATTTTACGTACTTAAGCCATATTGTGTCAATGATCCGGTGCTTATGGCAAACAGCAGAACATTAAAAAGCTTCCAGCTTGTGCTGTAAGGGCACTAGGCATATCCAAGACAATAAAGCTCACTTTTAGTCCATCCAAAACCGATGCGATTTATTGTCTAAACCTTTAACTACTGAAAACCAGTCACTGGCAGTGACTCCATCATTTGAGTACTCTGAATATTCTCTATCAGGCACAGTAAAGTCTCTCTAAGCAGACAACGGAAGACAGTGTTCCCAAAAAAAGGTCCTTTACTGGGACCTGATGTCTTAAGCCGGGTTCACACTGTACAATCTTGGCCACGATTTGGCCGTCTGAGGCAAATTTTGTGAATCCGAAAAGATTCCTCAGATCTTTGATCTGGTCTTTGATCGCTATAGTTTGACACGTTCGCTGACAGCCAATTAATCACCATTGCAAACAAATTTTACCTTCGATGAAATTCTGGCAGTGTCAGAAGATTTGACACACAGTCCTGCAGTGTGGCTTCTGTCACGACAACCGTAAAATCAAAAACCAATAGGAGCGCCGAGCCTAATGGAGCAATTAGTGTGTCAACTACAAGAAAACACTTGCTCCACACACATAGTCTTCGTTTTCTTTTCTAGACAGGCCATGATCAAAATGATTGCTAGAGATTGTTTTTGTTTGCTAGCCACCATTTCTATCCCGCATGTAAATGCAGCTCAGTCACTGAACATGTCACGGATAGATGATGTAAAACTAGGACGAGTCTTCTTGCACGTGTCCGTTTTTAACGCGTCTTGACTGCCATACACAGTGCTGGCCTGTGGTGTTGTGGGGCCCTATAGGCAAGATCATGAAAATTGGCCCCACTGGAGTAAAAAACTGTCATAACAATTTTACGAGGGAAGAGAAAGCACATGAGACGACAATTTTATTCTCAGTTGATTGCAGAAAGAGACAGTTAACGTCAATTAATTGCATAATTATCATATCAAAAGGGGTAAAATGGCCATTTTGCGTGCTCTTTACAACCTACACTTCACCTATAGGCTTGATGGAGATGGCCCGCCTTTATTTAACCAACTACGATAACTTCATCAGAAGGTAAAAATCTATACAAAATGTATGGGTAGATAATTCTTAACACGCTGAATGTGGCCCAATTTTTCCATGTCTGTCTGCGATCATGGGCATTGTTACATTAATGCTTGTCTTTCTTCCTCAGTCATTCTCTTCTTCCTTTTTTCAGCTCTAGAAAGATGGTGTTTGGATGCCATTTCTACCACAGCTTAACATCTGTTCTTGTTTCAATTAGGCCTACCCAAAAATAGCATTGCTATATGATTATGACTCTAACGAGATTTCGCAACCTTATGACAGACATGAGGCAATCCAGATAGCCTATGTGAAGTCGATATTACCATAGAGATTATAATATTTGGTATTTTATTTTTGACAGCACATTTTCTGTCATGCAAAATGCCTAATATAGGCCTAAGCAATTAAGCATTACTAAAGAGTCAGAGCGCCACAAATAAAATAAAAAATGTGTCTCATGTTTCTAAAACGTGAGCATTTTGGAGAGAAGTGTGGTGGAATCCGTATGTGTGAATACTGGGATAATTACGGTACTCGTTCTCCCACTATATCGCGGGCGGTATTATGCAAATTAGCGTGTGAAGCGCTGCTGTGTATATTTATTATGTTTTCGTATTTTATTCATTCTATTGTTATGTATTTATTATCTTTTTCGGAAATTTCATGTATGAACTATACAGAGCTATCCTTTTTATGTATGTAGTGGGTCTGGGTAATATATTAGCTACTCACCGTCTTTGTGAACTGTATCGTGTTTAGTGACATGGCTTATAGCAGGGATCATGTTTTTACACTCTGACCAGCAACAGTAAAGGACTATTATAAATCGTTCAGTGTGCACCAGGCCAACATCAGTTCGGCAGAACAAAATGTGAAGCAACCAGCCAAAAAACATGCTTAGAGGATTTACAGTAGCTTGCCAACTTGGACCACAAAACTCAGATATAGGTGATGGAGTATGAAAGGTGGTCAAATAGAGTCATGGATGAATTCAATCCTTGTTATTTCTAATAAATCAATCAACACTGACCATATCTGCAAAATAAAAAAATAAAAAATGCTTTTTCAGTTTTGGACTTTACAAAGACTCAGAAGAACATTGAATCAATGTCAGCCACAACTGACTGCTTTAGAAAGTGTGTGTTCAAGTGAAAACAGCACATTCACTGACAGCATTCTGTACTGGATGAAACTCATATAATGATTGTGGATTATGTGTGTGCATTTGTATGTTTATACATGCAAGGTTTGTGGGTTGTCACAGTTTGAAGGCACATGAGTGACATCATTACTTTTAAAAATAGTTACTGCAAATGAATTCAATATTCCAATACCAACATACCTTAAGTGCATGCGCACACACACACACACACACACACACACACACACACACAGTCATCACCACCTAAAGCCTGCGATCGCAGGTTAGGGTTACCATAGCAACCAAAAGAGATAATGACCGTATAGTTGGGCACATGCCGCAGGGTGTGTGTGTGTAAGAGAGAGAGATGTCGGTGTCAAAAAGTCACTGACACTAAGTGAATGATGGCTAGTCATCTTCTGTTATAAAACATCAACCAGTTTAGATCTCGGCACTTATGGTCTGGACTTTTAAATCACTCAGAATATTATGTTATTAAATAAGACAATTTGGTATTTTATTTTTACAGATTATGATAAAGAAAGATATGATCACATTTTATAATAATTAGTTGACATTTGGACATGAAACTATAGCTTACTAAACAATACCACCATTGATAAACCACTGCCATTGACTTGCATTGATCTATCAGAATACCCAGTCTAGCGTTATAGAGACTTAAACAGACTGACACTAAATGATAACAGTGTTTTAGTGAATAACGTTGTCATCAGTCTCTAACAGAAGATCCTGCTGGAACACCTGGCACTTGCTAAATAAAACTATTAGATGAAAAACTGAAACAAAAATTGGAAATGTTGCCCTGGCAACTAACTGAAATTAAATTAAATTAAATTAAATTGATGTACTGAAATGACTAAACCTGAAAATGTAAAAATAAAAGCAAATTCAAAATATTAAGAAATACTATAATAGCAATACTAAAATAGCACTGGTTTAAATATAAATGTATATTTATATATTTAATATATGGCCGTAAAGCACTTCCTATCTTTTGTTGTGGATGTCAAAAGTCATGTTTGTAATCAAACACTACAGTATTATGGCACAAATCTGTTCATATGGACAGGTCATGCTCTCATCCTTGAAAACCAAGAACAAAACTACACGCAAGGTGAAAGAAATTACAGCCCAGAGATAACATTTAACATGAATACAGAAACAACCCCAAATGTGTTTAGTGGGATGAATTAATGGCTGCGGAATGCATGAAATTCTTAAAATGCAAGTGAAAACAATCACTTAAACTGTAAAGACTGTACAGGGGTTGGACAATGAAACTGAAACACTAGCCAATATAGTGTTGGAGGTTTCACGTCTATATATATGCGCGGCTTGGTGGCCAACCTTCGGTGACTTTACATTCCATCAGTAAGAGCAGAGTGTGAAGGTTGAATTAGCCGTAGCACAGCTCTACTTTAAATATTGCAATCCACATAACATAGTGGATTCATGGACTCGCTGGCTCATCTGTGACCAGGACAGCAAGTCTTTGTGGTGTATAGAGAGCTATGGTATTCGGGTAATATCAGCATACCACCACGTAGGTCGTAGGACAAACCACATTCAACAGGAGTAACTGTTGACTCTAGAGGAAGCAGTCTGAAAGGGATGTCCAGGTATTAACCCGGATTGAATCCAGAAACCATAAAACCACAGCTGCCCAACTCACTGAAGAATTAACTCCTCTTTCCAGCAAAACTGTTCGTCAGGAGCTCAATATTAATGGTCAGGCTGCTATAGCCAAACCTTTGGTCACTCGAGCCAATGCCAAATGTTGGTTTCCTTGGTGCAAACAGTGCAAATCTTGGGCTGTTGACAATGGGAAACATGTATTGTTCTCTGATGGGTCCACCTTCACTGTCTTTTCCACATCCTTCACACTCTGCAGTGTAGAGAACCCCCAAAGAGTGTTGCGAGGCCAGAGTGAAACACAGGGGGTGGATCAGTGATGTTTGAGCTGCAATATCATGGCATTCCCTACTGCGCTTGATGGGGGCATCACTGCCAAGTACTTCAGAACCATTCTGGAGGAATAAGTGCATCTAATGGTTCAAACATACCCTGAAGGGGGTGCCGTGTGCCGGCATGATAATGCACCAATACACACAGCAAGACTTGTGACTGAAATGGTTTGATGAACATGAAAGTGAAGTTGAACCATGGCCTGCACTGTCACCAGATCTGAATATTTTTGAGCCACTTTGGGGTATTTTGGAGGAGCAAGTCAGAAAACTTTTTCCTCATCACATAGTGCCACTGTTCTGGAAGAGGAATGGCTCAAAATCCCTCTGGCCACTGTGAAGGACTTCTATCTGTCATTCCCAAGATGAACTGATGCTGTTTTGGCTGTAAAATAGTAATTAACACCATACTAATTATTGTGGTCAGTTTCATTGTCATTACATTGTTATTTTTGCATTTGATTTTAAGGAAATTTTTTTGTGTGATAAAAAGGCAATGGTTTTGAGTTGGGTAACGAATACAAAAAAATATTAACCTAAAAAATTTGCTTAATTGAAAGATTTTAATTTAAGTCTATGAACTCAATCATCCAAGTATAAGTATCAAGTAGATCAAGTATAAGTATCTTTAAGGTAACTATTGCAAGATACCACTTGAAAAACACTGCTTTATAGTCTTGAGGCAATTGTGTTTGTGAAAGAGTGAAGATTGTCTATATAGAACATCATGAAATGAGATAAAGAGAGAGACAAAGCGGAAGAAAAAGCTCATGTATCTAAATTCCTCTTATCACCACCTTAGTTTCATTGATTTTTTTTTCTCTTCCAGACTTGAACAGATTTAATAGAGTTGATGTGAAGATATAAGCAGCTCAGATGGAAGACATCGAGCTAAATGTTTTACTTGATATCTCAGAGCCAAATGCACTCATAATAAATGAATCTGTCTTGTTTTCTCTCTCTCTCTTTCTCTCATCTTGTTTCTCGATGCGCCCGCAGTGACAGGGCTTTTAAAAATAGCCGCTCTTCCTCCTGATTACGGCACGCGTCTTGATTAATTACAGTGTTTGAGGTGTTACTGTGGGGTGGGTGTGATCGTCGTGGGAGAGGAGCATTGAAATGAGTGAGATAACAGGAGAGTGGGAGCACACTGAAGGAAATATGCAGCGCTTTCATTAAAACTCGTGCCTCTAAAAGTTTGCTGCAGTGAAAGCACTCACTGGTTCAACAATGGACCCCTACACTCTTAAAATAAAGGTTTTTTTATTGACATCAATGGTTCCATGAAGAACCTTTATCATCTATGGAACCTTTCCTTTCCCCAAAAGGTTCTTCATATAGTGAAAAAAGTTCTTTAGATCAGGGGTGTCCAAACTTGCTCCTCGAGGGCCAACGTCCTGCAGAGTTTGGCTCCAACTTGCCCCAATACGTTTGCCTGGAAGTTGTGCCTGAAGACCTTGGTTATCTGGTCCAGGTGTGTTTCATTGGGGTTGGAGCTGAACTCTGCAGGTCAGTGACCCTCCAGGAGCAGGACTGGACACATGCTTCAGATTGTTGAAATGTTCTTCTCACTAAGAGAAAAATGTTCAATTTATGAACAATTTATTCATGAGGAACCAAAAATGGTTAGCTATTTTCTGTGAATGTGTGAGACTTCTGATTAATTTGCTGCTAAAGGTAAATAACTAATTATAACAAAGTTCAGTAAACGGTAAAACTATTTGCGCTACAAACCAGTGTGTTTAGAATTAAAATATTAGAAATACAGTTTGCAATATTAAGCAGAATAACAAGCTAAAAAAGACTATCTATAGTCACTTGCTTAACCAAATGAACTGGAAACGGATGAGACCAGAAGCCAGACACATTCAATTTAGAAATGGCTGCGGCCCGCTTTTACGTGAAAAAATAAGGTGGATACGGTGGGTCCAAAAGTCTGTTAATTGGGGATTCAAAATCTAATTTAAACCTGGAAATGAAAAGTCAATGAAAATTCAAATTGAAACATTATGATGGAAAATGACGAAAAACAATTTCAGTTCACATTTCACATGGCACAGATCATGACACTCAAGATGCTCTTTGGATCATCTTAAATCATGCTGGAGAACAAGATCATCAGGTTTTACACAAACTTGTTGAGTTCATGCAGCTTTAGTATTGCTCTCAGTAAAGCAAAAGAGACCATTCAGATCCCTTTTTGTAATATAAATTGTATTAATTTAGATCAAATGCATGATAAAAGCATTTTTGCCAGTAATGCAAATGGTAGGAAATATATTACTAACACAAGAAATGTATTAATGTGTGAATAATAAAAAAAAAAATTACACTTTGAATTAGCTGAGTGACTGATTCCCCTGTATCAGAAATTATTTTAGTGGTTTTCTTCTTCCATGCATGAAATGTAATCATGGACACCAGAAAGCAAGCGCTTCCACATATCCACTGTCTTACTCCTCTTGGCTTTGATCACTGCTTTCTTTTTTTTTTCTTTTTTAGCAATGTCAGCCTGCATATCTGAGACTATACACAACAGTGCACACATAAACACACTGTATTTACAACAGTATATCACAGAAATGTGCTGGACAATGCCTAACTGTTTGGGTTTCTAACAGAACTGAATTTTTAAAAAATTACCTCAATAATGCACATAATGATCGGCATGCTTAAATTAGTTTGATATCGCTTTGTTTCATTGTGATACTGTTAATCTGTGGTTTTCTTTGTATGTACCCAAATTTGTTTTATGATTTAAGAGCCTGTTACAAGTGTGACAATTTGTTCACTAATTATAGTTCATTTCTCCATTTGCCTTCCACAGAAGAGAGTCATACGTGTTTGGCATGACATAAGGGTGAGTAAATAATGACAGATTTTCATTGAAATCCCTCATAAAAATGTACTGTTCCTTTATCTACAATATTTCTGCAACTCCACTAAACATGCCTATACCTTTGTTGAGACAATAGGCCTCCACCGGTCCTTTATTTTGTCAAAAACAATTATATAGTGCCACCCAGTGGATATTTTGGGTGCTTCAAAGCACTAATATTAATTGTAAGAGTTCTGTAAATATATTTACTAAATACATCATACCATAATCACAATGGCATTTTAAAACAAAAGGGGGAAACAAAAACATTTGTTGTTAGTTATGTACTTACAGTTTTAGTCTATAGGTCATTCTGCACATGCATTTTTAGGAGCCAAGAGGGCTAACCGGTTAAGAGTTTGAGCCGAAAAAAAAAACATTGAAAGAAATGTTTTATCTTATCGCAAGACAAAAAAGAAAGAACCAGCAACAATTTGCTTTAACGGCTCACTCTATCAAAGTGATGTTTATCATTATTCACAGTTTAGTCTTATTACATATTACGTTAGCTGAATCCGGATAATGAAAACGCATTGCATCTACACCTGACATTTAATGTGGTCAAGTGAGACTCGATCGTGATCCGATCACAGTAGAATCTTAAAAGGGGCCTATAAATTGTATCTGGGGAACTGTGAAATGAATCGTATGGAAGATCCATACGAATGAATTCTGGGATTATTGTCACCACATTATTCATAGCTTCGGTTATATCAAATGGTACACGAAAAAAAAATCACATTTAGATATTTGAGTAACACACAAGAATGAACCTCATTGGTTCTTGTAGAAGCTCAAACGTGCTGCGTAAGACAAGAGAATGAACCTCATTGGTTCTCGCACGTCAAGCAGACATTCTTGAGCATCCGTTTACCACAACCGATGTGTGAGTTGATGATTATTTATATGTGAATAAAACCTTAATTTAAATCTGTACAGCGTATAAAGTGATCGTGTCTCTAAATTCATGTGGATTAATTTTACGATCTCTTTATGAACTTTTTGAAGCGTCAAAGTGTCAATGTGTGCCAATGTTGTGTAGCTGTCAATGGACGGACAGAAAGCGCTCATATTTCATCAAAAAGATCTTCATTTGTGTTCCGAAAATGAACGAAAGTCTTGCGAGCTTGGAATGAATTTTTGGGTGAACTAACCCTTTAAATATTTGGGATCTCAAAGAAAAACTGATTTTTTATATATATATATATATTATAAATTAATAAATAAATGTATTTATTTACCATTACAAGGAAATGAGCCAAAACATTATTCCGTTAAGTAAATGAATACCATATGTGTAAATCCCATAGCATTAACTTGGCAATGATAATGTGTTGGTTTTCACCCATGTGCCATACGCAAACAAAAGAAGAACCAATTTCTGTGTATGAGAGAGAGAAAGAGAGAACGAAAAAGCATTACGTAAACTGTCCCATGTAATTGATTACAACGATTTATGCACAAATGGATTTAAGTACAATTTACATAGAAATTTGTTCTGCTTGTATTTTATGAATAGCCTAAGGTCATGTGATTAAATAGCAGAAGCTGTAAACTTTATAGCCACTAACCTTTGTCTATCCTTTGTCCGTCTATCAGAGCCTCCATTGACAACCATTCAAAGATGAATAAAAAGATGAATAAAAATAAAAGAAAATGTTTGAAAATGTGATTTATAAATAATTACAGGCAGGGTAGGTATTTGTTCCAGAAACATTTTTTGTTTTGCTGGTTGAAAGTCTCTTCACATCCTGATTGCAATCACTAAGTTATGTGGTCTAAATGTATGTATATGTATTGTCTGTGGAAGGTGTGGGACCATAAAATGTTCAATCACAGGTAGGATACAATGTCCTGCTCAAAGGGACGTATTTTCATACCTCCGTGCACCCTGCTCGCGCAGACATCCTATGTCATCAGAACTTTTCATGCTATGCAGAGTTTTAGACAGCTGTCTTTTACAGTTCTTGCTTAACCAAAACAACGAGCATATGCTACATTCACACTATAACTGCTTTTACACTCAACTTGATTCTATCTAACCCTGGTGCATTTGCGTGCATCTTACGTCATCACAAATGCGCACGCCGCATGATAGACAACAGAACGCGGGTCAACTGTGTATTTTATTTTACTTTTTTTTTCTGAACAATTGCGCACCCGAGTCCATGTTACTTACACAGTCACGTGAATCGTAGCACGGTTCTAGTGAAACGTAACTCAGACCACCTCCTCGAGGTAGTCTCGGGTTCGGTACCTCGGTGCGCTCCCAGGTCCTCATGGCAGCTTTCACATTACCAATTTTTCATGCGAACCGTGCCCCGTTCCGAACTAAACTGCGGGTGTAAAAACGCCCTGTTGTTTGTGTTCATATTGTAACATTATGTGTTTTGAGCCATGAGGTGCTTGAGACATACGGCCAGAGGTCAGATGGAGCGACCACAAAGTCGATCATACCTCTGGCCTAGGGTGTACTGGTGCCACGTGCACTGATGGACAACCTTATGCTTGAACATGGTGTTCGTTATGGACAAGCTGTAACTAGCACAGAAGTCCAATAACAGAACGCCGCTTGGGTTCAGATCAGGGCGGGCTGTTCCTCCCAATCACGCCCCTCCAGGTGTCACTGTCGCAGCCCACGTGGGCGTTGAAGTCCCCCAGTAGAGCGACGTAGTCCCCATTCGGAGCACTTTCCAGCACCCCTCCAGAGACCCCAAGAGGGCCGGGTACTCTGCACTGCCGTTCGGCCCGTAGGCGCACACGACAGTGAGAGACCTATCCCCGACCCGGAGGCACAGGGAAACGACCCTCTCGTTCACCGGGGTGAACTCCCACACATGGTGGCTGAACTGGGGGGCTATAAGCAAACCCACACCAGCCCGCCACCTCTCACCATGGGCAACTCCAGAGTGGTAAAGAGTCCATCCTCTCTCAAGGAGTGTGGTTCCAGAGCCCAAGCCGTGCTCGGCTATCTCTAGTCGGTACCTCTCAACCTCACGCACAATCTCAGGCTCCTTCCCCGCTAGCGAGGTGACGTTCCACGTCCCTATAGAGCTAGTTTCCGTGTCCAGGGATCGGGTTGTCGAGGCTCCAGCCTTCGACTGCCGCCCGATCCACTTTGCACCGGCCCCTTACGGTCCCACCTTCCGGTGGTGAGCCCACGGGAGGGCGGCTCCACGTCGCTCCCACGGGGGAGGCCCAGCCACCAGGCACTCGCGTACGAGCCCCAACCCCAGGCCTGGCTCCAGGGTGGTGCCCCGGCTGCGCAATGCCGGGCGACGTCACGGCCCTCATTTTAAATTTCTTCATAAAGGGTTAATGAACTGCTCTTAGTCTGACCCGTCACCTAGGACCTGTTTGCCTTGGGAGACCCTACCAGGGGCATATATCCTTCGGGTACTCAAACCCCTCCACCACGGTAAGGTGGCAGTTCAAGGAGGGGAAACGTAGACCACTTCATTGATAATATAGGCTTATGTTGAACTTTATTATTGTACAAACAGATGCTGTATTAAGCGGTACATTATGTATTGAATGCACTCCTCTTAGCTTGGTAATTTCCCTGTTAGCCCCAAGCTCCACCCACCCAATCTCAAGCCAATCAGAACTCTCTCACAGGCTTTATTAGCTGCACCTGTGCCCACAGCTTCTTCCTTATTGTTGCATGTGGCTGTACGTGCAGAGGACTATGAGTTTTACTCCTTTCAATCTGTTTTTCCTGCGTGTGCATAATTGACCATGTAAAGTCCCTTTGTTTGATATTTAAAGATTATTTTGTATGCCTTAAGTTTGGCCTAAATGTGTTTATTTTCATGCTTGCTATATTTCCTTTTTAGGCTTGTGCTTTAGTTATTTAAATGTGTATTTGCTTATAGTATGAGTAGATTACTTTACTGCCTGTGAATTCAATGTAGCCTAACATTTGTAGTTGTTCCCTTTTCATTTCGGTATCTTTTCTCTACCTTTAACATGCCATTGTATTATACAGGTATAGAGTATTTTACTAGAGCCCAATTTGTTGCTGCAGCATGAAACTGAATTTACCTGTAATTTATCTTTCTTCTTTGTGAAGAAAATGAGAGAAGCAGAAATAATGTGTGTTGTAAACGTGCTCCTGCTTTTGAGATATGACATAGGGCTTATACTTTCCCAAGAATGTGAGAAATAGGGGTTAAGGTGCTCTAATTAACTGCACTGTCACTTGTAACGACTTGAAATAAAGTCAGTTTCCATCTTTACTCCTAATAGTATTTTAGGTTGTTTCATTTTAATAGCCTGTTTTCAATAGTTCTCGTTCACCAGATCTCACCTGACTACGTTGAAATTTGAATAATCTAATGAGGAAAAACATAGGAGCCCAACACGCTGCGCAACTGTGCTATTTTATACAGGAAAGACAAATAAAATCAGCACAGTGAGTGGAACAAAGAGGCTAAAACATGTCCAATTTCTTTAAAAAAAAACTTTTAAAGGGTTTTTAACCGCATCTTTCACTCTCAGGGCCGCTGACAACATTTTCATAGTAACAATTTATAGTAACATAGTAAAAAAAAACTTTTTTGTTCATAAAACATGGTATGATGTTATAATATGACAATAAAAAATTCATTTTATACCCAGTATATAGGCTACTGTAAGTCTTCTATTTGATCAAAAATCCTAAAATGACTGATAGTAATAAAGTTATATGTTTCAATCTCCCTACTGTACACTATACCATCAACTGCCAATAGGGGGGAAAATATCAGTTTGGGTGGAGGCAAGAAAACTCCTGCAGGAGTACTTCTTCTTCACAGGTCAATAGAGACTTGACAGTAGAAGAAACAGCATTCACAACACAGACCAGAACAGAAGTATGCATTTTAACACAGTCTTCAGTGTGGCTGGGGCCATACTTCTCAACATAGCAGGTACTTAAATAATTTGCTTTTGTTCAATTATTTATGTTTACTTTTAAATAATTGACTGAAATAAAATTGAATACGTATTAATAAAGTCTTAACTCGTAACTCGCACAAACATATGTGAAAATAGCAACACAATTCAAGAAAAAAGATGATAAATAATAAAGTAACAAAATAATAAGTCATAGAATAATAGACGAAAAATGTGAAGTGATAATATTTAAAATATTTGGATAAATAAATCATTTAATTTTCTTTTTTTTTTAACTGTTGAATAGCCTTGGTTAATATCTAAATCTATAAAATGTTAAAACATTTAAATATGGATTATTTCCTTCGGCTGAGACACTTCAGATGCATGTTCACCATGATGGTTTTGAATTGCTTGAAATCTGATTGAAAAAAGGAAAAAAAACAGTTAAGTGCAACATGTCGTATAGGCTACATAAAATGACAATGAGAACATTATAATTGTGTGCTTGGGACATAGCTTTTAATAGTGAGACTTTGTTTTTTAAATCAGGCCCTTAAAAATTATATAAACTTTTGGATTTAGATTTATCGGACAATATATCGGTTATCGGCTTTCAAATATAAAGAATTATCGGTATCAACCAAAATGTTCATATCGGTGCATCTAGTTCCTGGTTAAATATACGTGAAATGTAAATTGTTTGTTAAAGACAACTACTACTACTTTTACCGTTAACAATTACAATTGTCGCTGACTCTAAAAATCCTTTTTGTGAATGTATAATCTTTTTTCTATTTACAATTTGTCAGTTTATCAACTCTGTAAGTGTTTCCTCCTGTATGGCAGGGATCCAAAAATATTCACATGAATCTTGTTTTCTGTTTTATAAGAGTTCACTTCATTTGAATTGCGTGAACATCAACAAAGTTGATGCATAAGACAAAACTACAAACAAAACTAAGACTAAACCAGTTTATCAGCTCTACCAGCGCAAACGTTGTTCAATTTTTGGATCTCCATTTCAATTGCTTAGCCAATTTTGACTGATCTGAAAATGTAGATCAACAGGACTTTAACAAAGAACTAAGTCTTGATTTTTTTTTATATATATATATAGGCTGCCTGGGTCAATTGGATGGTAAGTTGTTAATTCAAACTCATGTCACACAGAATGTTTTGTTTTAAATGTGTTGCACTTTTTTGAGCAAACAGAGAATTCTCATATTATCTTTTCTCTCATAAGTATGTGGCCAAGTTCCCCTCAACACCAAGATTATTGGAGGGCGAAATGCGACGGCAGGGTCTTGGCCGTGGCAAGCCAGCATTCAGAGTGTGTCCTTAGGAGGCTATTACTGCAGTGGGAGTCTAATCAATGAAAAATGGGTTTTGTCTGCAGCTAGCAGCTTCATAGGGTATGGAGTGCCCATGTTTAAATTTTTATTTATTTATTTTTTTTCAAGTGATCATATAGTCTATATCTGTGGATTCATATAGTGTAATTAAATCAGTCTTGTATTTACAGCGTCCCCGTATCTGACATCGTGGTCTACTTGGGACGTCTGACCCAAAATGGCCCAAACCCACATGAGACAAACAGGACAGTGATTAAAGTCATCAAACATCCTAAATATAACAGTCTTGACCGTGATCTAGCACTGCTCCAGCTGTCTTCACCTGTGACTTTCTCTGATTACATTAAACCAGTCTGTCTGGCTGCTGCTGGTAGTATATTTGTTGATGGTACAGAGAGTTGGGTCACTGGATGGGGCACGATCAGTTCCGAAGGTGAGGAACATCACACCCATTCAAGGTGTCACAAAAATTTACTAGAAATGATGAAGCATTTTATGATGTTTCCACTAATCAATATATTTATTTTGTGACAGAAATGCAGTTTCCTGACATTCTGCAGGAGGTGGAGACCCCTGTTGTGAACAACTTTGAATGTGATGTTGCCAATGGAGGCATCATTACAGACAACTTGATGTGTGCCGGATTTTTAAATGAGGGCGGCAAAGCCCCATGTGCTGTAAGACATTTTATCAGGCACTTTTTATCCAAAACCAATGTTTGAGACCTAAATGTTGTCTCATCATCTGGGTCACTCTACTAAATTATCAACCTAGATCTTTATCCATTTGTCAACCATCATAGCTGTGGTTGCAGGAACTTTTACTGTAAGATACAACAATAATAACAGTAACAACATATATAGGTTTTGCTGGGGGTAATCTTTTTTTTTTTAATAAACCAATCTATTGAAGTACTAATATCTAAGAAAAGACGAAACAGTTGTTTCAATGAAAAATCATCAAATGTAAGCCGTCACACGTTGGAATGTCAATAAATGATAAGATAACTTGAATTTTTCGCTTCCAAAACCTGTCAAATTAAATGTCCTGTTAGATTTATTAGTATTTCACTGTATATAAAGGGAATTCTTACCACCAAATTATGATTTTTCACACTGTATCTCACATTCATGTCTGTATCCGTTGTCGATATGTCTTTGCAGGGAGACGCTGGAAGTCCACTGGTCAGTAGACAGGGCTCCAGGTGGATCCAGTCCGGAATTGCGGTGTACTCTATAGGATGTGGTCTACCTGAATATCCTACAGTATATGTCAGAGTGTCTGAATATCAGGACTGGATCAGCTATTACACCAACAGCAGCATGCCTGGATTTGTCCCATTCCCCCTTATTCTTTCTGTCGGAGATGGAGGCTCGATCTACCTCCTCCCATTTTCCTTTGCTCTCGCATTTTCCATCATCCCTCTCATCTTCTTACACTTTTAAAGATTGTCATGATCATTTTATGGATACAGTTCTGTAATGATTAAGACAGTTTGCTATACACATAGGTGAAAGGTGTTTCTTTTTATGATAAAAATCTTTCATATTGATTAGATTCTGGGATAAGCATTCTCTTATTAAAGATAGCCTTCACTGACAGGATTTATTACATGATTTTATTAAAATAAATCAGCACCTGTTGCAATGTAATCATATACATTTTCCTGTATTTTCCTTGAACTAATCATTTGCTTTGTTGAATAAAGAAAACACAAATGTAAAAAAGCTTTTGAATGATTGTACATCTCTATTGAAAAGTATTGAAGTGAGTGTTAGTGTACACATGATCACGTCAAAGTGAATTTCTGAAATAATAAAATTTCAAGATTTGCCATATTTCATGGGTAAAACTAGTGTGTGGGTGTGAAAATAAATGATAACAAACAATAGAACACATAAACACTCTTGTTGACATCTTATTTAACACATCAATATACAAAAGAAGAAAACATAAATCTGTAGGCTATTGTAAAATGTATTGCACTGACATTTGCATGACGATTAGTTGCTCATAAAACATGCAACTTGCAAACATGTGAAAAAGTCCCCAAAACATTCAATTCATCATGACTACATGTATCTTGATACACATTTCTGTGAATGTCTCCCTATGCACCTCACTTAAGCTAAATGGGGGAGTCTCCTATTCGACACCTACAAATTTATACTAGGCATCTCCATTTGACACCTGCTTCAAGTCGGACGACATCTCGCCCCAACACTATCACTTGGGAATAAAGTCTCTAGTGTTCCACTTCAGAAACTATCACTTAGGAATGAAAATAAGATCTCTAGTGTCTAGCCTGATTCAGCAGTAATCAGACAGACTCAGTCAATGCCTTCGAATATGCTTTAATAATGGCCGGGTGGATCTCAGACCAATTTCAGAGAGTTTTTATCGAATTTTATAGAATTGTAGCATGGCCGAGGTGACATGATTCATTACATCAATTTTCTACAATATGATTGGTTCTTCATATGTATAATTCAGCAAACCTTTCTGTTACTAGGTAAAAGCAAATCTGGATTTCTTGATTACTTCCCCTTGAGGTATCAAGTCGTGAGGTTAAATGTTTAACTATCTAGGTTTGTTTCTTCTTTTAATTCTCAGACACTGTAACTTTGGCCCAAGTGCTGGGGACGTTTAGTTTGCAAAAGCATACAATTGTTGATCCAGCAAGAAAAATAAATGTTAGTTATGATTAATTAAATTCCTTCACAGTCTTTTTTGCATTTCTTACTTCCCTATTTCCTTTTGCACTACATATTTGTTCTAATCATATTATGTTTTATATTTAGCACCATTGTACTCATTTCCTTGTTCATCTCAACACATAATGGGATGACTTGAACTTGAATAACATTAACTTAACCAAAACTACTGAAGGAATGCAATTTAGCAGGTTGGCATAGATTTATGGTGATTGCCCAGAATGCATGTGACTTCACCCATGTCATCACCACACAACCTCCACGACCAGTTCTTCCTTTTCACCTCAGACACTTTCACCTTAATGGATTGGTGCAAAATGTATCACAATACCAAGTAGAATCATGATATTTGAATGGCAATTCACACATACATGTTATTATTATAGTGAATTTTATATATATATATATATATATATATATATATTTTTTACTACAATATATTAAAATATAAATATATATAAAGTATCTGAATAGTGTACAAAATATAGTTTAGAATGTGTGTTAGTTTTTTTTTTACTTTCACACAGCATTGCAATGCTATATCTTTTCTTTAAGATAAAATAACAATAATCAGATGTTTGCGGCTTTTTTATGAAGATGAAATAACTCTTTTCTTTGACAGAAACGTTAAAATAGAATCATCAGTATATGGTTTATAAAACAGATTTTTTTTTTAGTTCAGTATTCTTTTAAACATCTCTGGTTTACAATAATCTACAAGCTGTGTCTCATACAGTATTGGGTGTGAATTGATATTTGGCCAAAATCTGAGGCACAAAAGTGTGCAGAACACAAAGCATCCAGGAAATAAAAGTTTCCCTTTTATCATTCACATCTCTGTGAGAACCGACATTTGAGACTGGCAAACCACAATTGAAGGGACTTTTTTTATACAGATGCACCACATTCACTCTAATAAACTTACTTTATTTCTGTAACATAAGCTGATCTCTGCATCAGATATATTTCCTTTATTCACTGAATGAATACTGCCATGATCCCAGTCTTGTGGTCCCTTGTTGTATAAAGGACTTTTGTGCTGAAGTGTATTTTATGTTCCTATTGTTTCTGTGTTCTTTTCCTGTGTTTAGTTCCCATTTTCCCTTGTTTTATTGTCAACCTTGTTTGTTTCCATAGTTACTCTCATTTGGTTTCATGACTACTAATCACCTACGCCTGTCCCTCATCAGCTCTTATGTATATTTGCAGCCTTTGTGTATTTACACCCCAGAAATTTACCGTAAAAAATACACTCTCAGAAAAAAAGGTACAAAAGCTGTCACTGTGGCGGTACCTTTTCAAAAGGTACACCTTTGTACCTAAAGAGTGCATATTAGTCCCTCAAAGGTACATATTGGTACCAAACGTGTAACATATTAGTACCTAAATGGTACATATTAGAACCCTTTTGAAGGGTACTGTCCCAGTGACAGCTTTTGTACCTTTTTTTCTGAGAGTGTACAGTAGCAGCATTTTAGATTTTACAGACTTTACTTAAAATTACAGTAATAAACCGAATTTAATTATCTGATATAATGTTAATTTACTGACCTATTGAAGTATTAATATCTGTTTTGTACTACAGGTATACACTGACAACCACCAATCACAATGGTGATGGAAATCACATGATGAAGTATAGCTCATCACAAGCAGCTCTTTCACAAGAATACTAATACTTATATATAGAAGCTGCACAATGTCATTCACACAAACACTAAACACCATCATGGTAACACACATGAAATTTTCTAAATGCAATAAACATTAAATTAACAACATTAAATGTAACATAAAACCCTAATGTCATAACTAATTAGAAAAAACTAACAAAACTATGAAGAAACAGTTATTTCAACATAAATACATCAAATGTGAAGTGTCACACAGGGAATTGTGGGAATGTCAATTTACGGTTTTTCACTGTAAATTATACAATGACTTGTTCTTTTTCACTTCCAAAAACTGTAAATTTAACGGTATTTTACAGTAAAATTACATTAAATGTACCCTTAGATCTATCACAGTTGTTTACCGTATATAATAAGGAGACTTCACTGTAGCATTTTTACAGTCTTTGACCGTTAAAATCACGATCATGGCATGCTGGTTTGGTTTGGTATGGAGGCAGCTCTGCAGCTGATCAAAAGGCCTTACATAGAGTCATCAATACTGCACAGAACATCACAAACCAAGTTACCTGCTCTGGATGATATATTTACCTCCCGTTGCCTGCAGAAAACACACAACATTCTGAAGGACTCATATCACCCTGCCCATCATTTGTTTGAACTGTTGCCGTCTGGAAAACGGTACTCAATGCACGCACCACAAGATTCATGAACAGTTTTAATCCTAAAGCTGTCACCAAACTGAACTTTGAAAATACACCCTCCAACTACAATACATCCTTGACATGCTAGAACTATTTATGTGCAAGAACATTATGAGCACCTTAATTCATTTACCATGTATGTGCAATAACATTATGAGCACTTTATTTCATTTACATGCAATTTGGCCTTCGTTTGTAATATGCATTTGATTATTCTTTAACTGTATATGTTGACAAGTCCATCATTTCATTGTATGTTTGTATGATGATAATGAAGAAAATAAATCTAAATCTAATCTGAAGGAATGCAATTTAGCAGGTTGGCATAGATTTATGGTGACTCACCAAAATGCATGTGACTTCACCCATGTCATCACCACACAACCTCCACGCAAAATGTATCACAATACCAAATCATGATATCTTAATGACAATGCACACATTATTATTATTATAGTGAATTATATATATATATTTACTATAATATATACAAATTTAAATATTATATATATGAATAGTATACAAATCTGTATTAGTTTTTTTTTACTTTCACACAGCATTGCAATGCTGTATCTTTTCTTTAAGATTAAAGAACAATAATCAGATGGTTACAGCTTTTGGATGAAGATAACTTTTTTTAATCTTTGACAAACTTTAAAATAGAATCATCAGTATATGGTTTATAAAACAGATTTTTTTTTAGTTCAGTATTCTTTTAAACATCTCTGGTTTACAATAATCTACAAGCTGTGTCTCATACAGTAGTGGGTGTGAATTGATATTTGGCCAAAATCTGAGGCACAAAAGTGTGCAGAACGCAAAGCATCCAGGAAATAAAAGTTGCCCTTTTATCATTCACATCTCTGTGAGAAACAACATTTGAGACTGGCAAACGTACTCGGTTACCTAACGTAACCTCTGTTCTCTCTAGAGAGGGAACGAGTATTGCGTAAGTTTAGCTTACGCTACGGGTAAAGTCATCTTTTCTCGAGATATGAAGCCAAAAAATTATCCTTAATTTTATATCTTGTCAACGCAGTGCAGCAGCAAGCAGACCTAGAGCAGGCATTCTAGCGTGCTCATTGGCTGTCCTGCGGCAACTGCAGCAGCCTATCGCTGAGCCCTTGGCGTGACGTCACGCCCAATGAGCGCGATCAGCGCGCTCACGCGCCACGGCCCGTCAGAAGGGGCGTGGCTGAGTGTATAAATATGGGCTGAAAGGCTGCTTTCACTGGTTTTTGTCGCTAGAAGCGAATGAGCTCGTGGTGCGAGCACGGCGGGTTACGCAATACTCGTTCCCTCTCTAGAGAGAACAGAGGTTACGTTAGGTAACCGAGTACGTTCTCTTACGAGAGGTTCTCTCGTATTGCGTAAGTTTAGCTTACGCTACGGGAACTCCCTTGTCAACGCCGTGCGCGCCCAGCATCCACTGAATGAGTCCCAGGGAAAGCCCGGGGAACACAAGAGTGTGAGCCAGGCGGCCAATGGTATGGCTAGCGCAAGTACATAAGCACATAGTAGGGGGTACAGAGCGGCGCGGCCGGTCTGACTAACCAACCCTATATTGTACAGCTCGACCAGGAGAGCTAAATCAAACAGCAGTAGCCCGCGCACAGAAGTGGGCCGGCCTACGCGAGATTTAGACTGATAAAAGTTTAGCCTGCAGGGCGGGAACTTCTAGGTTGTAAAATCTAACAAATGTAGACGGGGAGGCCCAGCCCGCCGCCGTACAGATGTCATGAATAGAAATTCCGCTAGACCAAGCCCATGACGAGGCCATGCCTCTAGTGGAATGGGCTCTGATGCCCAACGGGCACTGCAGGTCTTTAGACGCGTAAGCAGCTGCAATAGCTTCCACTATCCATCTGGACAGGCTGTGCTTCGAGGCGGCGAGACCCTTGGTGCGCCCACCAAACGAAACAAAAAGCTGCCATGAGGCGCTCGGAGCGCGTAATATAACTTCTCAGGGCTCTGACAGGGCAAAGGAGATTACTGTCAACCTCGCTGCCGGTTGCCGGCAAAGCTGAGAGAGAAATGACCTGTGCTCTGAAGGGTGTGCCCAACACTTTGGGAACATAGCCGTGTCTCGGTTTGAGAATGACTTTAGAATCTTTAGGTCCGAACTCAAGACATGCAGCGTTAACTGATAACGCATGTAGGTCACCCACACGTTTGACTGAAGACAGGGCTATCAGAAAAACGGTTTTGAGCGTGAGGTATTTCATATCCACAGTTTCCATGGGTTCGAAGAGATGCGCTTTCATGGCCTCTAAGACCAGGGAAAGATCCCAAATAGGAACCGAAGGGGGTCGCGGGGGGTTCATCCTCCTAGCTCCTCTAAGGAAGCGGATAATGAACTCGTTCCTCCCTAATGCGCGGCCCAGCGCCGAGTCGGCAAAAGCTGAGATGGCCGCAACATATACTTTGAGCGTGGAGGGGGACCTGCCCATGTCCAACAGCTCTTGGAGGAAACAAAGCACACGCGACACCTCACATGTTTGTGGATCCAGCCCTTGGGCGGTGCACCATTTATTAAACACAGACCATTTAGATGTGTAGAGCCGTCTCGTAGAGGGAGCTCTAGACTGTGTGATCGTGTTCACAACCCCTATTGGCAAGTCAACGGGTATCCGTTGATTATCCATACATGCAGAGACCAGCGCTCTGGATGAGGATGCCATATCGAGCCGCGGGCTTGAGAGAGAAGGTCTCTTCTCACCGGTATCGGCCAGGGGGGTGTGTCTGCCAGCCGTATTAGATCTGGGAACCACGTCTGATTCTCCCAATACGGGGCTATGAGGAGCACCGTGTGGCGCGCTTCCCTGATTCTCCCGATGACTTGTGGCAACAGAGAGACCGGGGGAAAAGCGTAAAGCGGGCCGCTGGGCCAGGCTTGGGCCAGCGCGTCCTCGCTCTTGGAAAAGAACCGTGGGCAGTGCGTGTTGTCTTTTGACGCAAAGAGGTCGACTTTCGCTCTGCCGAAACGGCGCCACAGTGACTGGACTGTTTGGGGATGCAAAGACCACTCCCCCAGGGGAACATTGTCCCTGGACAGTCTGTCTGGACCTTCGTTCAGGCGACCCGGCACATGCGCGGCTCTCAGCGAGCGCAGTGAGTGCTGAGCCCACACAAGGAGGCGTTCCGCCAGGGTGCAGAGCGTTTTGGATCTGACACCGCCTTGACGGTTCACGTAGGCCACCACTGACATATTGTCCGTGCGGACTAGTACATGGTGGCCCTGTAGGTATGGGAGGAAGTGCTTGAGCGCTTTCTCGACCGCCAGCATCTCTAGACAGTTTATATGAAGGTGACTCTCCTGGTCTGACCAGAGGCCATAGACCGGTCTGCCCTCTAATAGCGCTCCCCAACCTAGGTTGGACGCGTCTGTCGAGACAACCTTCCGGTGCGAGACAACTCCCATCGTCACTCCTGTGCGATACCATTCGGCTGCCAGCCAAGGCTGCAGGGCTGAAACACAGCCATGATTCACCCTGACTCTTAAGCCGCCGGCCGTCCAGGCTCGGTGAGGCACTCGCGCTTTCAGCCAGCGTTGAAGCGGGCGCATGCGCAGTAAGCCCAGCTGGAGCACCGCTGCAGCTGAAGCCATATGCCCCAGGACTCGCTGGAATGTCCTCAGCGGAACCTGACTGCCCGTCTGGAAAGACGCGGCGAGATGTCGAATGCGGCGCGCGCGCTGCTCTGACAATCTGGCCATCATAGCCACCGAGTCCAGTTCTATTCCGAGAAAGGAAGTTGACTGGCGGGGCAGTAATGAGCTCTTGGTCCAGTTGACCGAGAGACCCAAGCATTCCAGATGGCTGAGAAGCGCTGTTCTGTGAGACAAAAGCTCTGCCTCTGACTGTGCGAGAACTAGCCAGTCGTCCAGATAGTTCAGTATCCGCATCCCCTGTCTTTTCAGGGGAGCGAGAGCCGCGTCCATGCACTTCGTAAATGTACGGGGTGCCAAAGATAGACCGAACGGCAGGACGGTGTACTGATATACCCGACCGTCGAAGGCGAATCTCAAGAATGGCCTGTGACGGGGTATTATCTGGATCTGAAAATATGCGTCTTTCAGATCAAGAGAGATGAACCAGTCTCCCGGGCGAATTTGCGCGAGGATTTGTCTGGTTGTGATCATTTTGAACGGCCGTCTCATGAGAGCTTTGTTCAAATGTCTCAGATCTAAAATAGGTCTTAGCGCTCCGTCCTTCTTGGGTACGAGGAAATAACAGCTGTAAAAGCCCGACTCGCTCAGAGAAGGATGCACCTGTTCTATAGCCCCCTTGTGCAGCAGCTTTGCTATTTCTGCCTGAAGCAGATGCGCCACTTCTGTATTCACTCTCGTCTCGGTCCGTGCTAGAAAGCGCGGGGGACGGCGAGCGAATTGAAGCGAATAGCCGTGCATTATAGTATTCAGCACCCATTCTGACACGCCCTGGATAGCTTGCCATGCTTTCGCACACATAGCTAGGGGTCGAATGGTCTCTGGGTTCGGATCGCCGCGCTGCGCGGGATGGGGAACCTCTATCAGAGAGGACGGGGCGGCGCGCGCGCTGCCGGTGCTCGAATACGGGGGCTCGCAGACAATGGTGACTGGCTGTACAGCACGTAACGGCTCGGTCACTGTGGACGGAACACATTTTGATGCTAGACACCCGTGGCGCGAGAGCGGCATGGGGTTTAACGTGTTTGTTAGTAAGTGCGCGCGCTCGTGAGCGGACACAGGGCTTACATATGCAACACGGCCAGTGTTTGGGAGCTTTAGAGGATCTGCATCCCGGGATAACTGTGTGACAGAGCGGGCAGTGGGTAGGTGTGGGCACGGAATGGTGGGCACATTCTCTACCTTTAGCACTCGAGCGGCGCGTGCCCGCTTTATGAGAGTGCGCTCTGTGAGCGTTACCAGGGAGATTGTGTTTGTGTGTAGTGGTGAGCACAGGAGTGTGGGCACATATTCTACACTCATGACACCTTCGGCGTGAGCCGGAAAACCCGAAACAATTCTCTTTCTGAGATTTCTCTGGGTCGCCGTAAAAACGGTGTTTGTGTGCAGGCGAGCGAGTTGTGTTACTGGCTCGTTGGCTGCGATGTAAGCTGCTGCAGTAGCCTTTTCTAAGGGGACTGACAGAGCTGGGCGCTTTGATGGCGGTCCGGCCGCAGCGGGACTCAGCCATCTTCTCCTCCTTGCAGCCACTAGGAGGACTTCGTGGGCTCAGGCTTGAGCGTCACCTTGGGCCGGGGTCCCCGGGGGGGAGGCGGTCTTTGACGGCTGGTTGAGCGCGATCTAGGGCGGCCGCCCTGTCGTCGCTGCGAAGACGGAGGCTGAGCAGAGCGCTGAGAGGAGCTTCGTGCAGGAGGCTGCTGAGAGCGGCCTGCAGAGGAGCCCGAGCGGCGGGGCAGGAAGAGATTCATAGCCTGCGACGCCTTCTGCACCTCCGAGAAGCGATCCACAATCCCGGCGACCGCTGGGCCAAACAGGCCGGTGGGAGAGAGCGGGGCGTTTAGGAACACGGAGCGCTCAGTTTCGCTCATATTCGCCAGCGTCAGCCAGAGGTGCCTTTCGGTGACGGTGAGCGAGGTCATAGATCTCCCGATGGCTTGTGCAGCGGACTTAGTGGTCCGTCAGAACAGCTTGATCCGGGCCTTTCTCATCCAGTTCGCGGAGGAGATCGGCTTGGAGGATCTGGAGCACAGCCATAGAATGCAGGGCGGAAGCAGCCTGGCCGGCGGCAGCAAAGGCGCGGCCGACGATTGCTGATGTGGTCCTGCAGGCCTTGGAAGGCAGGGCAGACTTTGAGCGCCATCTCGCGGATGGCGGACAAAGGTGTGTTGCCACAGCATCTTCAACCGGGGGGATTTGAGTGTATCCCTTCTCGACGGCCCCGTCCACTTGGGAGAGGGTCGAGGAGACCGGAGAGCGGAGTCTAGCGGAGAATGGGGCATTCCACGACTTTGAGAGCTCAGCGTGGAGCTCAGGCAGGACCGGCTAGACTCCTGTGCAGAGGAGGTGGAGCGGAGAGATCCAGACCACTCCTCGCTGTCCGAGACCAAGAGAGAGCAGCTGTCTGTAATAGCAGCGTCGTCCGCTTCATCCCCCGAGGCGACGGCAGTGCGGGCCAAGGCCGGCCGCTGCGCGTCGGAAAACGGGGGAGGGGAAGGA
This sequence comes from Rutilus rutilus, assembly GCF_951802725.1. Lineage (NCBI taxonomy): Eukaryota > Metazoa > Chordata > Actinopteri > Cypriniformes > Leuciscidae > Rutilus > Rutilus rutilus. The sequence goes on along the minus strand of NC_140209.1, from coordinate 48,066,639 downwards.
GATAGCGAGGCTCGCGGGAGGGGCTCCGGCGAGCGCTCAGCTACTGCTGCGGGTTCCGGTGGCCTCTGAGAGCGGCGTTTCTTCTTACGCGGCCCGGTGGAGGCAGACGGAGAGACAGCGGGAGCGTCGAACAAGGCAGTTCTTCGCACAGTTAACAGCCGCCCGCCGCGAGAGCGAGGGCGGCGTGGTCCGGACCCAGGCAGAGAGCGCAAATCACATGGCGGTCTCTGTCGCTGAGCGGAGCTTTACAAGAAATGCAAGGCATAGTAATGAAAGGATATAATCGCCGGATAGGGAAGCAGGCAGGGATGGCTGAAGGCGGCGAAGACGGCCGGCTTCCTCAGGCAGAATCCTCGGCTTGCAAGTCGCTAGATTCAACGGCAGCTTCCTCAGAGTCAGCGATGCGAAGAGCTTCGCTGAAGAGACAAAAATCAGTGAAAGCAGCCTTTCAGCCCATATTTATACACTCAGCCACGCCCCTTCTGACGGGCCGTGACGCGTGAGCGCGCTGATCGCGCTCATTGGGCTCAGCGATAGGCTGCTGCAGTTGCCGCAGGACAGCCAATGAGCACGCTAGAATGCCTGCTCTAGGTCTGCTTGCTGCTGCACTGCGTTGACAAGATATAAAATTAAGGATAATTTTTTGGCTTCATATCTCGAGAAAAGATGACTTTACCCGTAGCGTAAGCTAAACTTACGCAATACGAGAGAACCTCTCGTAAGAGAACCACAATTGAAGGCACTTCAATACTGGAAAATAGGGCTGCACGATATATCAAAATTATCTAAATATAAGAAATGTGCATATCACAATATGCATATCGCAATATCTTGCAATATCTGAAAGATTTTAAATAGGTACTTTAAAATGTTGCGAAAAGTCAGTTTTAGGGTGACGCATATAGCAGAGAATAGACTGGCCGAGCTGAAAAATAGGCTTGTTGCCACAAAAAAAGTTAACTTTAATAATCTAATGTAAAGAGTCTAATTATTTGACTATTGTTTTGTCACTGTCTCTTTCTCAACCTGTCTCTCTCAGATAGATAAGTTGTTACAACCCAAACTTATGAATGTTTTATTTGTGAGTCATTTAAACAGGTAATTTCCATATCTTCTTTTGTCACATCAGTATGTGGTCGAGCCCCATTCTTCCTTCACCAAGATTGCTGAGAGGAAGAATGCGACCGCGGTGTCTTGGCCGTGGCAAGTCAGCATTCATACAGGCCTTGTCTTCAGTGGGAGTCTAATCAATAAAGACCGGGTTTTGTCTGCATCTCTGTCCATACTCAAGTATGTAGTGCCTTGAGCTAGTTATAAGTACCATGTAGGATATGCAGCTGTGGATTCATAATAGTAAAATTAAGACTGATTATTTGCATCGTCTCTGCATCTGACTTTGTGGTCTACTTGGGACGTCTGACCCAAAATGGCTCAAACCCACATGAGACAAACAGGACAGTGAAAAAAATAATTTCCTATTCTGTAAATGTTAGCAAATTATGGAATTATAGCACTGCTCCAGCTCTCTTCTTCAGTGACTTTCTCTGATTACATTAAGTAGTCCATTTGCTGGAGGTACAGAGAGCAGGATCACTGGATTGAGCTCAAACCTATTTTCAAGTGAGTGAACTCCGCTTCAAATGACTCAACACAACAATAAGATAAATGTATAGCAAGACACCAGTCTTAAGTTTCACTTTTCAAATCAATCCACAGTAACCTGGAGCAACTTTTTCACTACTATATAGTGACCTAAATAGTGAGTGCAATCCTGTTTTATCTTCTGTTACAGTTGTTGACAGTGTTATTGTAAATGTAAACGGTTTGCCTCAGCAGAATGACGTTGGAATCTATTGGTCAGTAAGCAGGGTTATGATAACACTTCTGGTCTGTATATCAATGTCTGAATATCAAGACTGGATCAATTCTCACATAAGCAGCAACCAGCTGGGGTTTGTCTCATTCCCCTTGCATGAGAGTGGCTCACACAACCTTGCTGTCACATTCTCCATCATCACTCTTATCTTCTGCCTCTGTAATTGAATAATTATGGATCTTAAATGAAGTTGACAGTGGACATGTCTTTTTATTTTTTTAACAAACTTCAATATTGATTAGTGGTAAGATTCTGGGGTCGTCATCAATATGAAAAAGACAAAAAAAAAAGTGATTTTGTTTTATAATTCTACTCCATTTCTCAGGATCTGAATTTCTGTAATAGAGCTCACATAAGCAAGATGTTCTCTTTAAAAACATGTAATCACTGACTCAATATAATCAAAATAAAGAATACAAGAATTCATTGTGGGAATGTTCTTTTTTTTTGTCTACATTGTGAAATATACGCCTTTAAGTCAAAGCACATTTCTAAAAATAAAAAATTGTATACCATGTCTGCAAAAAAAGACATGGGAGAAGGAATGGATAATGTAAAACAAATTCAATATACATTATTTTATTTTCAAAGCTGCATGAACCTCATTCTACACATTTGGAACACTTAAATATACTGCAAAGTACAAACTAGCAATTATAAAATGCATGAAAGTATAGAACAAACATATCGGAAGGAAAATCCAAAACACATCCTACAATTTTTGAGGATGTACACATAAAACTTCTTTGCCAAAGAACAGACTGGTTCATTAGAGCAGGTTTAACAGTTTTTAAACAGTTTGTTGTAAAACAGAGAGCAGGTGCAATGCTGGAACCGATTGTATGTACAAGGCTCTTGCCATCTAGTCGCTCTCCCCGTCATCACTGATGATTCCTTGCAGGTTGCCCCAGGGTGCTCCTCTCTTGCGGCCTGTGTTTGTGTGGTCTTCCCCACTATCTGAGTCCGAGTCCACAACACGTTTATAGGCAGAGGGGGGAGGAGAGGCATTTTGTGCGGGAGGCCATGCTGCTGCTGCTGCTCTCCTTTTGGGACGACCTGATGAACAAAGTTGTCATTTCATTAGGTTTAGGGCTGAACAGGGTAAAAATCCCAAATTTAAAATTCCCTGATTTCAAGGTATTCATAAACATGGGAGTCCTTGAGATACAGAATCAAGTGTCATTACCCTGAGTAGTGATGATGTTGCTGAGGTCTAGCTCAGCCAGTTCCTGTGCTTCTTCTCTCTTTAGTCGAGCTTTCTTACACTTCTCTATGGAGGGCTGACCTGGGAGAGACACATTTCATGGATAATAAATGTGTTTGTACAAAAATATTGTACAATATACAAAAATTCTGTTTTCCATTTTATTAAATTTTTTATTAAAAATGGTTTATTTACATTTTAATACTCAAATCATGGCTAATCAATTGAATTCACAAAACTTATAAAACAATAATAGGGCCTTATGAAATGTGTTTTTTTCTGTTATAATTTTCCTGGATTCTGTGTATTATGATTGAATACAAAATGTATTATCAAAAACAGTGTTAATGAAATGAATGCATTAAAACTTTACCAGTTTAATTAATCTTTTCAAATTTAATCAAATGAAAATGTAACAATCCCTATTTTTTTTAGCAAAGTGGTGCACAACAGAGGTTTACTGTTATGTTAAAACAAACAAAAACAAAAAAGCACAAATATTTCTTTTAAAAAAAGTTTTAAACTATTATTATTGTTCCTACTACTATGAGAAGCACATATACTGTACAAAACTAATATATTTCTGTAATAAGACCTTTGAGTTTCTGTGTTCCTGACGATAGTATTATCAAATTAAATTTGAAGATGAAACTCGTATAGTGAGACGCTGACAACACCACAAGCGTGACGTCACGCATGTTAGTGTATGTGTAGTAAATAAACCGTTCCGGAAGACTACAAAAAGCAGTCTTATTGAGGGTTAATTGTGTGCGTGCTCCCCCGTGTGTCCACACATGCACACTAACCTTCCACACCCAGCTCCTCCAGCTCTTTTTTCAGCACAGCCACCTTCGCCTTTACTGATCGGCAGCCGTCTAACAGCTTCTTGTAGTTCCGTCTCACACCACAGAGGGCGATGTAGCGCTTCAGCCTGGACACAGCCTTATTCTCTTCATCCTGATGGTGAACAAATTATTCAAATCAGTTATAATTTTCACTATCTTAGCCATTTAATCATTTCTTGGTAAAATTATTTTTACTATTCTATAGAATGTTTTTCTATAGAATATTTTTCTAACCATTCATAAACACATTTGGTGTAAAATACAATAAAATGTAAATAGATTCTCAATCTGAGCAATTCTGGCTGTTACAAATAAACATTAAACACAGAAGTAGCTTTAAATAATCCACAAAATATCACACACAATAAACATCTCTGTGTGTTAGATTACATGGCTTTCCATTGCTGTCTGCCATTGCAGTTGTTGGGAGTAATTTCTTTATGTTTGGTATTTACAGGTATTTTTCATCAAAATCCATTTAGAACTAGAAACTACGCCTCAGAAACAATTAATGCAGACATATGAGAGCTACAGGTCACTACTGTGTCTGTAAAGGCACTAAACAAACACTTTAGATTTTGCTTGATTACCCAGCTACACTTAGCTATGGAAGCTTGTTTCTGCCACAGAACAAAAAAAACATAATTTTGACTTCTCAATTCTTTCAACTGTGAGATATAAATTTGCAATTGCGAGTAACACAATAATATTTGTGAGATATAAACTCACAATTCTGACTTCTTTTCTCAGAATTGTGAGCTATCAAGTCTGTTTCTGATGGGAAAAAAAGACTTTTTTTGCAATTGCGACTTTAAACCTCGCAATTCTGACTTTATTACACCAGGATTCGTGCAAGGTGCTTGAAGTACTTGAATTTGACTTCTGAAATTTAAGCCCTGGAAACCCCTTGAAAACAGACGAGGTTCTATTTATGAAAAGGTACTTAAAGTGCTTGAATTATTGAAAGACTATATATATGAAATTAGAGTTTAATTTTGTCTAACACATACAATATTTTCACTCAAAATTAACGCTGCACCCATATGATATATAGAGTGATTTCGTATGGCAATAAGCAGGATATTGCTCATACATTTCCAAGTATATGATACAGCTTTCATTCTTCAGGTCAGTCAAATATTCATGAGGAGAAAAAAATCTGTTTGAATGAGGAAAGCAATAATAGTATCCTTTCAATGGTTAAGTGGATTTCACATGACTGACAGCTCTGGTCAGTGGTTTGATCTCTTTGAAGTAAAGCGTCAGATGCAGCTTCACCCCGGAGCAGCTTTGCTTGTCAGTTGCGCCTTATAAGGTGTTGTTCAAAGTTTAAATTATTTCCTTGTTTACAGCCTTGCTTCGTACATTGTAACCTGCACAGAAGTCGTTGATAAACCCCCATCAGACAGTTTCTCAATACCAAATATTATTTATTGAACAAAAATAGCATTATAAACTTTGTATTTAATATATATTAATAAATAAGTTGTATTATGGATACCTTATATCTGTAATAAAAGTAAGTAGCCTAATAAAAAAATCCTTAAATTTGTATTTTTAGTGCAAAGAAGTCATTAGATTGCAATATAATAAACTTTGTAGTTAGCTACATTGAAATGCATTACATTTAACAAATGAAATCCTTTCTGTTATCACATCTTTAAATAAGAATCATATAAGAAGTTTATGCCCTCTTTCTATTTGCTCTTCTACGCACTGAAAACTCAAGGGCTTTGTTCCCACACTTAAAGTTGCAACAGTCACTGCAAACAGTTTGCATGTTCTGCACTTTATTTGTACCATTTTGTTTTATTAGTATATTTTTGTTTATCCATTTACTTTTCTGGAATTTAAAAGATAATAAAGATAGTGTTTGATAAGCGAGATTTCTGATTGTGGTCCTAGAAAACCCAAAAAGTGGTGCTTTAAAAGTCCTCGAAAGTCCTGGAATTTTATTTTACAGTATCTGTATGATCCCAATACAAACAGCTGCGAGTTTATATCTTAGAATCTTTAGAATACGCAGTTGAGTTTATATCTCGCAATTCTGAGAAAAAATTCAGAATTGTGAGATAAAAAGTCACAGTTACCTTTCTATTTATTTTTTTATTCCGTGGTGGAAACAAGCTTCCATTCTCAGCCAAGAATAGAATATTGTGAAATATGCAAAATTCATTACAGGGTATTTTATCCAACATTTTAAATGTCTGGAGCATTTTTGACCCAAACCAGAACTACTGTTCAAAAGTTTGAGGTCGGTAAGTCTTTTTAATGTTTCTGAAAAAAGTATCTTATGCTCAACAAGGCTGCATTTATTTGATCAAAAATACAGTCAAAAACAGTACTATTGTGAAATATTATTACAATTATTACAATTTATATTTGAATATATTTTAAAATGTAATGTATTACTGTAATGGCAAAGCTGAATTTAAGAAAAACAATGCAGAAAACATTAGTGCTGCTTAATATTTTGTAGAAAATGTTATACTTTTTTTTTTTTTAATTCTTTGATGAATAGAAAGTTCTAAAGAACAGCACTCATTTGAAACAGTAAGGACATTTATAATCTTACAAAATATTTATGTCTGCTGCTATTCAGAATAAAAGCACTCTTGCTTGTTTGATATTCCTTAAATAAAACACAGTGGTGAAAAAAAAGTTGTGTGTGTTATATTTTTTTTGAGTTCTCAAATTCGTCTTGCCTTTCCTCTGGTTGTGTTCTCCCTATCCTCACTGCGTTTTTTCTTCTTCACGCTTTTTTCCTCTTCCTTCTTGCCCTTCTCTCGCTCCTCCTCGTCCTCCAGCGAGGTAAGAGACGAGGAGTCTGAGTCCTCTGCCGATTCCTTCTGACTGCCCTTTAATTTCTCCTCTGTAAAGAAAAGAAGAGATGAACTATGTAAGTAGAGAGATTTAAACGTGCACCCACTTTAACCTCTGAGGGATTCTTACCATTTTTCTCTGTCTCTTTAGATGATAAAGCAGCAGCAGCATCGTTTCGTTTATCTGTCTCCTGTTCACTGTCTCCAGTGCTTTCATTTTCAGAGTTGCTCTTGTTTTTTGTTTCAGTGCTCTCGTTTTTCTCCTCCTCACTTTCAGAGCTGCTCCCAAACACTTCCCTCTGCACTTCTTTCACAATATCACTCTCGACCGGCTTCTTTTTTCTAATATCTTTTCTTTTGCTCTGTGTCTTCGTTTTTCTCTTCACTTTTTCATCCTCAGAATCACTCGCAGACTCACTTTTTGCTGGTTTATCACTGGTTTCCTCCTCACTGTCTGAATCCTCTTTCTTTTTCTTTTCTTTCAATGGTGGTTTTTGCCTGGCCTCCTCCTCATCAGAATCCATCAACTCATCTTCATCCCTATCCATCACCTTCCCTTTCTTCTTCGTTTTCTTTTTCTTGTCATTGTCCTCTTCTTGTTTGCCCCGTCTCTTATTCTGTGGTTTTCTTTTAATGTTCTTTTTCTCTTGCTCCTCCTCACTGTCTTCACCCGTGTCTTTATCACTTCCAGCTTCTTCCTCTTTTTGCCCTCCCTCGTTCATAGCCTTCTCTATTCCAGAGTCAGGGGAATCTGGAAAAGAGAGATTATAAAGTTACTCACGCAACATCCAATGAGGAAATAAAACAAGGACAAACTCCACAAGTACTACACAGATACCTGGAGAAGACTCCTCTAGCCGTGATCTCTTTGTCTTTCCCACCATTTTATTCTCTTCATCCCCACCATCATCGCTGTCATCATCCTCCCTTTTCCTTTTGTTCTGGCTCTTTGACGGATTCACACTTTTAATAAGAGGCTCATCATCACTGCTGGCCTGAAAAGATAGATTACCTTTACTAAGCCTCAACTTTAAAATGTTACTGACAAATCACACTGTTGATGTACACCATATTATCAGACAAGCTTATGTTCTTTTCTCTTTTTGGGCGTTTGGAAAGTTTGGCCAAACGTTGTGGTTGAGACACTTACAATTAAATATTGAGAAGTGCATACTGTGGTTTAAACTGTGTCCATCTTCATTCCCAAATAAATGGTAAAGCATCTTTAACTGACTTAAGGAACGTAAATGTCAATAGCTTATGTTTATTATGTGTATTCATTCAGATTTTAGAAGAGATTATCAAAGTAATGTTTGATTTAAAAAGTTGTAATAATGTTACTGTATAACTAGGGGTGGATGATATACCAGTAGAGACGATAAGCCTCTAGAGAATTTTGACTAACATCTCGATTACGGCTATGCTCACGTGACGTTGCCAAACATGTCATTTGCAGATGTTTTTAAGCATTGTGGATTAAGCTTTATTAAGCATTAATAAGTGATTTTAAACCACTGAAGGTCAATGGCAGTGAAAGACAACTCATTTAGGTATATACGAAGCCTAGAAATCTAGACGCACCCTAGCGGCAGCAAAATTTATTTTGCAACTCTCCGTTGACTTTTGAGCTGGAAAACCCAAACTTAGGTCAGGCCAATCACATCGTGTATAGAGTAGGCGGGGCAGGCTTAACATAATGACGACAGAGTTGCGACGGTTCCCTGCTACTTGAAAACAAAGAATGGCGGCTGCTGCTGGCGAACAGCGGTCTTTCGAATCGGCTTTGGCCGCGACTCTGGAGGACTTCGAGTTAAGCTGTTCTTTGAGAAAAGAGCAAAGAACGGCACTTAAGTCATTTTTAAAAAAGGAAGATGTGTTCGGAGTTTTGCCGACTGGATACGGCAAAAGTTTAATATACCAACTAGCCTTCTTCGTTGCTCTGATTGGTTGTAGCGCTATCCTATACATACAGACGGTTGGTCTGGGAACGCCCCGTCACGTGATGTGAATTTAGCCCGTGGGGGAAACCATTGCCTTGGCGCTAACTGAAATACACGGGACAATCATGCCGAAGAGATGCTGTGTCGTTTTCTGTACCGCCAATAAACAAACAAATTATGAATTGAAGTTCTACATCCTTCCTAATAAACACACAGAACCGGAAAGGAGGACAAAATGGCTTTTGAGCTTTCTTTTTTTGAGATTACTGTGTGAGACGTGAGTAGATCCCTGTGTGATATAGTAGTGGGTGTTAAACTCGTATTAGCCAGATTTGTCTACAGCCCTTACGAAAAAGAACTATAGTAATCCTATACGATTTCTATTGTAGTGTATAATACTTCTGTGATGTTCTGTAATACCTCTATAGTATTCCTATAGGATTACTATAATATTTTGTCCCAAAATACTACAAGATTCCTATAGTTGTTTTTCATAAGGGATGTCTCATTCACATTAGCGTTATCAGCTGAAGGCTCGCTTGATAGGCCAATCACGAACCTATGGAGTAGTTCTAGGTCTACACTCAATACAGACTGCAGTCTGTGAGTTAGGGATAACTGTCAGCACAGTCCCTCGGCAACTTCGTACTACTGATCACCGTTTTACAAAAGGATTAATAGTTTGGAGTGAAGCATATGTACAATTGTTAAGTGACAAGGTTTTATGGAGTTATAGTATGCAACATATACGAAAGTTGATTGAGTTATAGGCTAATGTTACCGTCTTACCTGGAGATTCAACCAGATAACAAAATATGTCTGGAAACGACACCTCCGGCCATTTGGTTGGGTCATTGACCCAGTTTTTAATTAAATAAGGGCAATCATAACCTACTGCAGTTCATTTTGCAATATACCGTTGCCGGTCGGCAGGCGTCAATGACTCGCAATAGGACATTTTTGTCATTCAAATACACACCATGTTCGTGGTGTTTTCCCCCACGCCAACTCCACCCTCGCCACGCCCCCAACTATGACTAGATGCGTATGTAATACACATATGTATTGCGTGCAGAGGGATTTTGAGAGACAATCGTTTATCCCGCCCCTCGGATTGAGCCGTGCCAATGATGAGTTGCCAGACCTAACATCTTGATGTAGGTCTGGCTTAGTTGCCAGGCTAGTATATACGCACACTGTCTGAGAAACTGTTTCTGAGCACACACACATAAAGCCACTGCTCATAGGCTACGTTCTCACTGTCAGTCCAAACCCGATTATTTATGTATCCGATTGGAATCTGATCTAAAATGACAGACTGTCCACACTGCGTATCGCAACTGTTCAGATCCGATTTGTGTGTCCATCCCGCTCTTTACCTGCATTGGTTTCTATTGCAAAGGCAATAGTTGCCTAATAACTGTTGGCAGGTATACGCCAAAAACAACAACAAGCCCAACATAGAGGGGTTTGCAATAGACAACATGACATCTCATTTACAACATGATAATGTGTAGCCGTCGCGCTGGACTACTGCGTCTTATGATGCAGCGGTAGAAAGTAGGAGGCTGGTATGAGCGGCTTCATTCTGTGTTGTCGTCTCCGCCGGGTTCAAAACACGTGTCTGTTATAGTCGTTTACTGCTCGTCCAGCACTTTGCAACAACACAACCTCATTTCTGCAGCGACTTTCAGCATGTTTCCTATAACAACGTCTGATGTTTACGTTTTAAGTGGCATGAGAAAATTACATAAACCACGCAAAATCCATTCAAAGCGGTCAGACTGAAACAGATTTCCAGAAACGCGATCTGAATAGGATTTCAAACCCGGCAAAACCGAATGTAATGTAGCTCGAAACGGATTTGTAAAAATTGCATTTCATGTGATTTTTTGCCATCCACACTTGCTAAATCTGATTGGATTTCAATCGGATATGCACAAAAATCGGATTTGCACTGACAGTATAAACGTAGAGTGTGCACGAGTACTGAACCGAGTTCTTTTTGGCGCTTTATTGGGCTTAAACAGTTAAATACACCGTTATTACTTACAGTGAGGAAAATAAGTATTTGAACACCCTGCTATTTTGCAAGTTCTCCCACTTAGAAATCATGGAGGGGTCTGAAATTGTCATCGTAGGTGCATGTCCACTGTGAGAGACATAATCTAAAAAAAAAAATCCAGAAATCACAATGTATGATTTTTTAACTATTTATTTGTATGATACAGCTGCAAATAAGTATTTGAACACCTGAGAAAATCAATGTTAATATTTGGTACAGTAGCCTTTGTTTGCAATTACAGAGGTCAAACGTTTCCTGTAGTTTTTCACCAGGTTTGCACACACTGCAGGAGGGATTTTGGCCCACTCCTCCACACAGATCTTCTCTAGATCAGTCAGGTTTCTGGGCTGTCGCTGAGAAACACGGAGTTTGAGCTCCCTCCAAAGATTCTCTATTGGGTTTAGGTCTGGAGACTGGCTAGGCCATGCCAGAACCTTGATATGCTTCTTACAGAGCCACTCCTTGGTTATCCTGGCTGTGTGCTTCAGTTCATTGTCATGTTGGAAGACCCAGCCTCGACCCATCTTCAAAGCTCTAACTGAGGGAAGGAGGTTGTTCCCCAAAACCTCGCAATACATGGCCCCGGTCATCCTCTCCTTAATACAGTGCAGTCGCCCTGTCCCATGTGCAGAAAAACACCCCCAAAGCATGATGCTACCACCCCCATGCTTCACAGTAGGGATGGTGTTCTTGGGATGGTACTCATCATTCTTCTTCCCCCAAACACGTTTAGTGGAATTATAACCAAAAAGTTCTATTTTGGTCTCATCTGACCACATGACTTTCTCCCATGACTCCTCTGGATCATCCAAATGGTCATTGGCAAACTTAAGACGGGCCTTGACATGTGCTGGTTTAAGCAGGGGAACCTTCCGTGCCATGCATGATTTCAAACCATGACGTCTTAGTGTATTACCAACAGTAACCTTGGAAAGGTGGTCCCAGCTCTTTTCAGGTCATTGACCAGCTCCTCCCGTGTAGTTCTGGGCTGATTTCTCACCTTTCTTAGGATCATTGAGACCCCACGAGGTGAGATCTTGCATGGAGCCCCAGTCCGAGGGAGATTGACAGTCATGTTTAGCTTCTTCCATTTTCTAATGATTGCTCCAACAGTGGACCTTTTTTCACCAAGCTGCTTGGCAATTTCCCCGTAGCCCTTTCCAGCCTTGTGGAGGTGTACAATTTTGTCTCTAGTGTCTTTGGACAGCTCTTTGGTCTTGGCCATGTTAGTAGTTGGATTCTTACTGATTGTATGGGGTGGACAGGTGTCTTTATGCAGCTAACGACCTCAAACAGGTGCATCTAATTTAGGATAATAAATGGAGTGGAGGTGGACATTTTAAAGGCAGACTAACAGGTCTTTGAGGGTCAGAATTCTAGCTGATAGACAGGTGTTCAAATACTTATTTGCAGCTGTATCATACAAATAAATAGTTAAAAAATCATATATTGTCATTTCTGGATTTTTTTTTTTTTAGATTATGTCTCTCACAGTGGACATGCACCTACGATGACAATTTCAGACCCCTCCATGATTTCCAAGTGGGAGAACTTGCAAAATAGCAGGGTGTTCAAATACTTATTTTCCTCACTGTATGTGTCAAAATGCCCGTCTTTGGGAGTATTCTCATAAACATATTTGTTTATGTCTTAAGTGAACAAGAACAATTGAGAAAGAAACCGTATGTGTATTAGTATTATTAAGGCATCAGTGCATTTGATCTTAAAGTGACGGCAACCTAATAAACCTGCTGTCATCTGTCATAAATGTTAACTATCAAACAACAAAAGACAAAAATAAACTGTCTGTAATTATAATAAGAATAAATGTAAATTTAATAATTAATTCATACTAAAGACTATGCAGTGGGGTTTTTTTGTAATTGTATGTACTTTTATGTACAATTTATGTAGTTCTTATTTCTAGTGCTTGAAGTTTTTCAGGTAGGTCTATTTCATTTGCGTCTTTGTTCTATTGTAGTTTGATGTCTTTTTGCTTGTATTGTAATTTGTTTTCTTTGTTATTTCATCACTGACTGTTTGTCTTCAGTAAGCTTGAGGTTTTTGTTTTATTTTTTTACTTAGGCTAGAGTTAGTTGCTTTGTGATATTGAAATTGGTGACAAGAATTATGAAATTTTGGGACTTGCTGTCATGCTGATGGATCCAATCATGTTTATGGATGAGTGAAAACATTCATGTTTTTTAACATGACTGTGGTATGAAGCAGGGTGCGATTGTTAATGAGAGACAGATGTCAGCGCCACACGCGAGTCCCGCGGATTTAAAGGAATGAGGACATTTAATTCTACCGAACCACCCGCAAGTGCTGAATTACTACTCACACTGGTCAGTTTATTAGATGAATTAAACGCAGCGTTGTTTCATTTGGTCTAACGTTACACTATCATACTAAACTGCATTTGAGTGAGTTGAAAGTTAAAATGTTATTCTATGTGTTAGTTTGTTGGCTGTATGAGACTAGCAGTAAGCTAGATCAACATTAGAATAACATACTGATCATATTCTAATATTTCATCATGTTGAGCTATATAACATTGATTTGTTTTATGTACATTTGCTCACCTGTCTAATAAAGTACATGCAAGAGCGGCGTCTCTGTCAAGTCCAAGTTAGCCGCGGCATTGAAAACGTCACGCTGATATTGATCCTCATTTTAGTTTTCCTTTTGTCCCAAAGTCAGCTTGCCATGGTCCATAATGTTTGAACGAAACAACAGCGTGCCGCTAGACGTTAAGCACTAAGCAGTTGTCCACGTCTGTCGCCATGGTTACTATGGCAGTACAAACGGAAACCAGGGATAATGCGGATATTACGTCATTGACAGGTGACAAGTGAACAGGGACGGGCACTTTTTAAAATTGTGAATTTCTCTGAATTTACTAATTCTTGGAAACATTCAGGATAATGGAAGTTATCAATTGAAGGAAATATATAACACTGTGCAAGTGGTTTTTAATTCTTACATATTGTTAAAGCAAAAATGACTATATTGTGATATATATTGTTATTGTGAAATAAAATTACTTATATTGAAATATATGATTTGTCATATTGCCCACCCCTATGTGTAACTTAATTTATTTTAAGGAAAACATACTGATAAAAAGATAAAATGTTTTGCAATGTAACAATTCATTCCTGTCCATGAAAAATTAATCTCCAATCAATTGTAACCACTTTATGAGCAGTTTTCACCAATAATTGCAATGCTCAAAGACCTCAACTCTAGACAAAAAGTGCAACACCCACTCATGTTAAACATGAATATAACCTTATTTCTTTAGAAACAATGACTATTTCACACCTCCAATTTGTTCTGAGACTTTCAGTAAACTGTGTTGGAGTTAATAATCAATAATCAAAGGGTGGAGCTTAGCAAAGGGTCGTTTTGGGACAGATGCATGATGGTAAGATCACACGACTTTACGGTCTCTTCCTCACCTGCATCTTCAGAAGTTCCTCCTCGACTATTTTCTTCATCAACTGTCTGTCCTTGGTGCTGAGCGACTCTCTACCCACCTTCTCCAGGTATCTCCTCCGCAAAATGCCTAAAGTCAGTGTACTTGAAAGGTTGCAGAGTAACAGTAAATTAGACATGCAAATGTGATTCTGATGGACCAATAAAAAATCCGTGCAAAAAGTCACATGACTTAACACCACATATTTTGTACACAACAAAACAGAAGCACACTTTCACTTAATAGTGGCTTGTCCATGCTTTTACGTAAGCTGCGTCACACATCATTGTAGTGTCCCCCTGATCGTGTTTTACTCGACACATGCAGATTGAAGCGCTTCTCGTGTGATGTGACCGTCTTCATACAAGAATCCAACACTAACCACCCCTTTATATCGTCCTAATCCGTTCCTTTTTCCCTTGATATCACTCACTAGCTAGAAACCGAAGTGAGACCTGACATGCGTGCGATATTTCTCATTTAACGAGTTTATGATTCAGCCCTGCCCCTGACTTCCACATAACATAACGTTCTTTGATATATAATGATGATAACCTCCGTTTTTGACAGCATTTCGACATTTCTTTCGACCCGCAGTTTACCTGAGATCCGAACACTTGTGCAGTTCTCTCACAACGAACTCTCGTATCACGTCCTCTTCTTTGGCCATGTTTTTTTTTACACATTTGCGCCACTTTTTACACCACTGCGTACTCTGCGTACTTAGCGCGACACCCTTCCTTGGCGCGCTTTGCTGTGCTCGGCTACGTTGCTTTACGTCATCACGCACAATTTCCGACAGACGCGCTTACGTATTGTTTATAACATCATACAGTTGGGCAAAACGTTTGTTGTGTCCGCTAAAACTGGGTTTGCGTTAGTATTTTTTCTTTCATGAATTCTCTTATAAATACGCTTATTAAAATAGTTTAGGTTTATTTTAATATTTATACGTCTTATAAAAAAGTATCCGTTTAAGTTTTAGATTGATTTAGGGTTTTCTTTTAAATGTTTACTTATTAATAATATTCGCATATTTATTATTTTCATCCTTTATTTGGTATGAATAGGTCATTTTGGCACTCTATTATGATCGACTGTGTAATTCTTTGGAATATTTTTTTTTAAGACAAAACCAAAATAACTTCAAAACCACAAGGATTTTACCAAAAAGCATTTTTATTGAAAATGTTAATGGAATATTAATTCAATTTGATTAAAATTCCAAGACAATTTTTGGACGGCATTCCACATACTAATTTAATTGGCAGAATTAAAGAGGTGTTTTTTGGTCTAGGACAGTGGACATACATTTATGGCTTACATTGGTCAATAAAACATCGTTTTGTGAAGTGGTTTGTAACTTAGTGGTAACTACTGTCGTCATGCCAGGCGCCATCTTTGTCTAGAAATGATTTAGAATAAAATTATAACATCGTTTAGTGCTAGAAGTATTTCAATCCTACTGATGCGTCTAACCCGTTGCTGTTTTAGAGTGTATTCAGTGATATCATGTTAGAAACTACAGTAATCATTGTCTTTTAGAACAATAACAATATTAGTTTTAGAAATATTGTTTAACATGCTCATCCAAATTTTACGTACCAATCGTGAGGCACAGTTGTGTAAAATTATTCACTTGTTAAGCTTTCTATTTGTGTTACAAAAAGGATGTTTAAAACTGGACCCCCCCTGCTATCAATGGCTGCAAACACAAGCTGCGCAAATTTGGTCAGTTTCCCAGAAGATCTGACAGTCCTATGCAACATGACGCCTCCATGTACCTCTCATTCTCAACACCTCAAGTCAGCATACATCACAGTTTACTATTAAACACTGAAAGATAAACTTTCACATGGCCCATTCAAACAAATTAGAACATTTAAAAAAACACAACTTATTTCACATTGAAACTTGAAAAAGTGAAAATTCTGGACAATAAATTAACCGAATAATAAATTAAATTTAACAAAGAATGAAAAAAGATAAATGTAAATTTATCTCACAGAAAAAAAAAACAAAAAAAACTGTGCCACACTGTGGCAACTTCAGTATTATTTCTAAACTAGCCCCCACCCCTCCCATTTCAGTGCAGTATTAAACATACCAAAGTTGTCTTTCTTTTCTCAACCAATCTTTCCATTTTTCACATGCATGATTCAGTACATCTTTGTACCATTCTGATTCAGTCTTTGTAGACAGTCTGCTGTCCGTGACCCCTTTCATCATGCATAATATGCCTCCGAACATGGATACGCCTCACCCGCCTATCCCCGCCCCCTACACCCGCCCCTTCCTCCTCCGACTGGCCCACACCTGGTGACGAGACGCCCCCTGACTCCAGCAGGGCCATGCCTCCCGAACCTCGCCCATTTTCATAGATCAAAATGTTGAGCGTCTCCTCAAAGATACGAGCTTCTGGAAACTCAACCTATGTGAAGAAAAAAAAAAAGAACAGTGAGAAAACAGACATATATGCACACACAGACAAGAGAGTTCAATTCCCATTGCTCACTTTGGTCTGCTTCTTCTCAGTGGCATAAACAATGGAGGTGCAGCAGACTTCCGCAATCTTGCGTCCCTCGCCATAGAAAGACCAGCAGCATATCTCATCTCCCAACACATCTTTAATAAACAGCACTCTGCCATTAAAGCGCAGCCCCAGCTTATCGAACAGCTCGATGTTCTTCAGAAGGTTATCATCAGAGTTGCTGAGGGAACAAAGGGTCATTTTATATAGAAGAAGAAACCTCTCACTCACATTTACATTTATGAAATTGGCAGATGCTTTTATCCAAAGCGACTTACATTGTATTCAAGCTATACATTTTTATAATTCATGCATTCCCTGGAAATCGAACCCACGACCTTGGTTTTGCTAGTCCCATGCTCTACTGTTTGACATACAGGAATAGTTATGTGTTTTAAAATCACTTTGGGTTTTTCTTACTGCTTCCTACAGTCACCAGGCATAATTACAAGGTGTCATTGAGCTAAATGATTTTGCCAAAAAGTGAGGTGTGCGTGTGACAACAATTATGTATTTAGAATATAAGTCACAATCACATTATGGCTCATATGCTTTTTGAAACGAGAAGGTGGTATGCTCAGAGTAAACATTGTTCGTTTTGAAATAGCAGAAGGAGCGAGAATGAGGGCTGAATGTACCTGGTATAGGAGTATTTATTGTTCCCTCTGTTATTCTGCAGTTTCACCACTGGCTGCAATGAGGAAAAGATTATTCATGAAACAAAGACCACTTTTTTCCTCCATACTGTACGGCCATGCCCCGTACTGTACACAGTAGAAGGGTTTTATTTGGATCCTTAAAGGCCAGAATACACGACACCATGATTAAGAAAATATGTTTTGTATTACAAGTTTTCTGAAATGTTATGCTTAAATATACAAATTATGCATTTTCCAATTCAGTATGCTCTAATTTGCATACAATTCCAGAACAGAAATTTGAACATTGGATAAAGCCAGGTTCAAAAAGAAAATTTCATTTTTTTTTGCCACATAAGAGTTAAAGGTTTTTGGCTCTCTTTTTTATTACTCCATAAATCAGAAAGTACTGTCAACAGGCAGAATAAAGAAAATCACCATGTTTTTAGGAATAAAATGATATATAAATCAGGCAAATGATATATGAACAAACCCCTCTGTACGATCCTTCGGAATATAGATAGGAATAAATCAAGAAAGTTTGGTGTATGTAAGTCCTACTTGAAGTGGACATTTCTGTGTATGAGGGACAATAAAACTCATTTTGAGAAAATGGCCTTTAAATATATGTGTTGTAATTGAAATCTACAGATGTAAATCGATAAAGAGTAATAAAATAATGTGTATTATGGAGGTTTTCTGTCTTTAGTCAAGTAAAATAGCCCAAAATATCTAAATGAATTAGCGCATGAAAAAACAATGGTTTTAAATCAGAACGGATTTAAAACACTAGGCATCATGCATTTGGCAACTTTGTAAATGGTTACTGAACGCAACAAACTCGCACAGAAACATGCGCCTCATTGCTAGGAGACGCATGTCAAACAACTAAAAAAAAAAAAAAAAAATTCTGATATCCTCTGACTTGAGGACGGTCTGTGCATGTGCCCATGGTACACTACATGATTTTCTTTCAAATCAGTCTGACTGCCCATAATCTGCAGACTGGCTCGGACTTTTAGCAACAAGCATTGACTCCTCTAGACAGCAAATCTGGGCAAAAGCAGTATAGTGTATTCCAGCCCTAAGAGATCACATTTTTCATGTGTTATTTTTGTCAGAGGAGAAGTAAATATTAAGCCTCTGTTATCTCACCTTCCTACAGGTGGCTATCATTCTCTGTTCCTCTTTGGCTGAAGTGATCATAGGAATGTGACAACCCCTGCAGACATCCCTGCGTTTCTGCATCAACATCAAAAAAGCCATAGTAAGTGTCAACAGCTGTCAAACACCTTCCTTGGCTCAAAGAAGCATTTCAATTCGATGCAGACATAGGCTTCTTTGAGCCAACACTAAAGGGACAGAAACACAAGCCCAGTGGATCCTCTAACCTGTAATGTGGTGAGGCAGTGCTGTACAAGACCCTGGAGCCTGTAGTATTGCGCCTCTTTCAACACCTCCTCCAGCTCCCGTGTGCTCTCCGGCAAAGGAACTGTCCCGTCCCGCAGGAAGTTCAGCACCAGGGAAAAGTGTCTCCCACATCGGTCCAGCACCACCCAGCCTTAAAAGATGAGTGAACACACATTATATATAGCCTACATCCGTTCGAGTTTCTGCATCTATACGATTTTTTTTGAAGAAATAAAGTGACATTTATAATGTTACAAAATATATCTATTGGTGAGCATAAAGGCCTGTTAACACCAAGGGCGATAACTATAATGATAACAATAAAGATATAGTTAAAAAATATATATATAGTTGAGTCCCGACTCACCACCACAACTATAACAATAATGGCACAGAGAAACAATATCGTTGGAATCACTTTCAGAATGATTTTGTCCAGCTGATAAATGATAAAAACATTGACAGCCGATCAGAATCCATTCTGCTTTAAGAGCTCGAGTCAACTAAACTACAGCACGTAGCTTAAAATAAACAGAACAATATCGTCCACTGGTGTGGGCGCTAATATAGTTATAATTATCGTTCTTGGTTAAGAGACTTCTTTCAAAAACACACCAAAAAAAAAACTCTTTTGAAAGGTTGTGTACAACACATTCCTTCTCATGCTTTTTCTTACCCTCAGAGTCTATGGAGACCTCAGTGCTCCCATCACAAATACTCCTGAGCAGACTGTCCTCCTTGCTGAGCGTCTGGACGGTGGTGTAGTGGAGAGTTCCCCCCACATTGAGCTTCACATACTTACTCCCCGCCAGGCTCCTGTCAGCCTTTCCTTCCCCAACATGGCTGGAGAACGATGGGGCAGAACCGGATACAGTCACCACATTCCCACCAGACGAACCAGATGCCTCAGCAGACATCAGGGGAGTAGAAATCAAATACTGCTTATTTATTGCCTAAAAATATAAAGAACCCAAATAGAGAGCAGACAGAATTTCAAACTTGAATACTTCATAATTGTTTATTCACCCTCATGTCAATCCAAACCTGTATGATTTTTCTTACATCTATGGAACAAACAAGTAGAGTTTCTAAAGAATATTCTCGTTTCCATTCATTTAATGAAACTGAATGAGGACTGGGGCTGTCAACCACCAACATTTTCAAAGCAGCACAAATGCGATCCACAAGAATCATGTAGCCTACGGTATTCCAGGAACTCTAAAGCCATACAGTAGCTTTGTGTGAGGAACAGACCAAAATTTAGGACATTTTTGATTAAAAAAAAAAAAACTCCCCTAGCTCTCTTTGGCATCACGAGTGTTCATGAAAGAATGTCCAATTTATGAACAAATTGTCCTTTATTAGTTGATCTAGTTCACAAAACTGGTCTGAACACTTTGTTCACAAATGGGAGTGATCGAGTTGTGTTCAACTAGAGCAGTTAACAGCCCACTGGAGGGCACATTTATCAGTGAATAGGGTCTGTTCATATGATTTCAAAATGACCAAATGGCTTCAAAGGAATACAGCACAGAAGTGGATATGGATACTTTAATAATGCTTTTTAACATTTAGAAGCTTGACAGCTCCAGCCCATCTAAATATAGAATGAATAGCCTACATTTTATTTACTTAAAGAGTATAAATGAGTTAGAATATATATTTGGTTCTATTTGTTTCAAAGCCAAAGTATGGCATCAAAACAATCTCTGGTGATTGCTCACAAGATTTCACATATGTACAGAAGACATAAAACTTTATGAGGGCAAAATAAACCAATAAATGTTGTGACACATCTTCAAAGATATGCATGAACAAGGTGACATAAAATGAAGTGTGCACACCTCATGATATGACAACAACCATTGAAACTCTTCCAGACCACATGTAACAAAGAAAACTTACAGAAAGAGGCAGAAACATAATATCTAATAACGTACATAAAGCAATGCATTTAGCATCTGTCAAAGAGCATCCGATGATCGATCTCACTGGGTCTAAAACCATATCCCTAAAAACACAAGTGAATAACACCCGTTTAGCAATAGCCTGGAGGGTTGTGATTGTGAATATCAGTCCACTCCACTGGGGAGGCCACAGATGTGTTTCTGTACTGATATCAGAGGAAATGGACAGAATTAGGTCAACACATTCAGTAAGATCTTAACTCCAGCTGAGA